>NC_137606.1:16346288-16608788 GCF_963280865.1 Gymnoscopelus braueri | reverse complement strand
GGTGTCATGTCAGTATCATGACAGTATCATGTCGGTATCATGGTCAGTATCATGTCAGTATCATGTCAGTATCGCATTTACACACACACACACACACACACACACACACACACACACACACACACACACACACACACACACACACACACACACACACACACACACACACACACACACACACACACACACTGTTTGTGTGTTTCTGTGCTCTTTAAGTTTTTAAACTTCAAACAGAACAAATCCTTGTGGATTCCCTAAAAACTTCTGAGAGGAGTTTAATTTCCTTCCTGGCAAACATCCTTGGCCAGGGTGGTCCACGTCAAGAAGTTGATTTGCTGCCTGACTGCACCGACATGGGAGGTGAGAGAGCTGCAAACACCAGCGTCACGCCAAAAGGAAGAAGAAGCCGATTAAATGAAGTAGAGTCACCATTGTTCCTGGTGCAGAGTGGAAGCGCATACTAATGAGATGCTAATTTGTGTCACGTACCGGTGGAGAGCAGAGGGCAGGAGGAGCTCTCTGTACAGTGCCTTCTCATTCAGCACAAGGTACAGAAGACAAGGACACACTTTAATGTGGTGCACAGCACAATGTAGTCCCGTGCCTTTGTAGTTCGCCCTTAATTGAATTTGAATGCATGTAAATCCCATAGTCAGTTAAATTATGCCGTTTACAGCGCAAATGTTGACAATTTCAAATAAAAGGACACATCATTAAGTCACAGGGTGTATTGTACTATGACATCAGTACTATGACATCCATTGTTCTTCATGTTATATTTGGGCAGAGATTCACCCCAGTTCGACCTCCATTAACTTCAAGAAGTATACGTTTTTAAAAAAGTGCATTCTTCCTTGGCCTACCGGCAGCGTGTACAAGAAATTTGAAGCAGACCGGTTCAGCGGTTTGCGAGATTAGCCCTGGACAGGCAAACACAAACACACGCACGCATCCACCCACCTGCGCGCACGTGCATGCACACAGACTCACAGACAGACCCGCTTCTAGACGGCTCGCCTCTGAGGAGCCATGCCATAAAAAACAAGAGGGGGTCTAATGATGGCGTGGTGGCTCCCACTCCAACTTCATGTGGCCAGTAGTCTATCTAATGCTCCATTTAGCAAGTCTTTGTGGTCAAGCCCTTATCGTCTCCATGGACCCTTTATATGTAAGCGAACACCCAGAGAGAGAGAGAGAGAGAGAGAGAGAGAGAGAGAGAGAGAGAGAGAGAGAGAGAGAGAGAGAGGGAGAGGTGTCCTCCTGCCTCAAGTGAAGTGAGGACTGATGCGGTGTCCACCCTGAATTATTCATCCAGGTAATGAGATGGTGTCCAGTCACCGGACAGCCCTGAGGGCACTGGGGGTGAAGGGTTCGAGATAAAAAACAACCCAAACCGGGTTCCTCCCATCAAGTTTGTGTTTCTCCCTGAAGGTCGTCCCTTGAGGAGGTTGGGTTGATACAGATAGGGCTTTTCATGTAACTTTGTCTCCATAGAGAAACTCTAGCGTGGACTCTATCGTTACGGTGACCACGCGACACAAGCAGATACTGTACACAACATGTTTTACTTAAGTCAAAGTATCAATACTGCAATGTAGAAATACTCTGTTACAAGTAAAAGTCCGGAATTAAACATTTACTTGAGTAAAAGTGCAAAAGTATTGGTATCAAAATGTACTTAAAGTACCAAAAGTAGAAAGTACTCATTATGCAGAATGTCCCGTTTCACAAGTTTTCAAATGTATAAAACTAGAAGTTCGGCCCGCTACGCTACACGCTAACGGCTCATTATAGGCAGCGCTTGGCTAATAGTCATGTAACCCATGTAACCCAACTAACGGAAACACAGTAATGGACATAAACATTCACATACATGCTTTAGACACTATTAGCAGGCTGCATTAACAACCAGCAGCAACAGAATCCAAGTTGCAGGCCACGTTAGCAGCTAATGCTGTGTGTGTGTACGATGAGGGCGCGCATCCGACACAGAGGCGCCCGTGCGGCTAGGCTCGTGCGCTGGGGTTGCTCGTGCGAGGCTTGTGCGCGGGGGTTGCTCGTGCGCGGGGGTTGCTCGTGCGCGCGAGCAGACACACTACCACAGCCACAGGCAGACACACGACGTCCAAATTGTCAACGGCGCATGCGCAGGATGCCAATTGTAGTATAGATGTATAAACATCTTTTGAAAATAGAAGATCTGTGAGCTTGTAGATCTTGTAGAGAAATGGCCAAAATGTATTTAGGGGTTACTGTAATAATAATCAAAATCTACAAAGTAACTAAAGTTTTCAAATAATTGTAGTGCAGTAAAAGTATAATATTTGACTCTGAAATGTAGTGGAGTGAAAGTAAAGGTATAAAAAATTGAAACTACTCCAGTGAAGTAAAAGTACCTCAAACTTATACTTAAGTACAGTACTTAAGTAAATGTACTTTGTTACTTTCCAGCACTGGATACCCTAGACAGTATAAACACTCTAGACACATCCATGCCAAATGGCCCTCCCGGTCAAGGGCCAAGACAGGCCAAGCACACAGGGAGAGACTGGTAAACCTGAGACAGCAATGAGAGAAACAGAGACAGCAGCCAGACGGATAAACTGACAGATAGATTAACTCTACTTACTAAAAGCGTGTGTGTGTGTGTGTGTGTGTGTGTGTGTGTGTGTGTGTGTGTGTGTGTGTGTGTGTGTGTGTGTGTGTGTGTGTGTGTGTGTGTGTGTGTGTGTGTGTGTGTGTGTGTGTGTGTGTGTGTGTGTGTGTGTGTGTGTGTGTGTGTGTGTGTGTGTGTGTGTGTGTGTGTGTGTGTGTACATGCGTGCGTGCATGACCAGGATAAGAATGAGGATGAAGCTGTCACAGGGTGGCTCATCCTCTAACATTCCATTAATTTCACGTCCATGCAAATTAAACCAAGGGAAAATCCAATCAAAGCTGAAACTAAGCCAAGCATTCACCTACTGTACCACATTGTGGTACAGTTGAGTAGGTGAATGCACACGCACGCACCGCCCGCCCGCCCGCCCACCCACCCACACACACACACACACACACACACACACACACACACACACACACACACACACACACACACACACACACACACACACACACACACACACACACACACACACACACACACCTTCATTCAGCAAAGAAAACTGAAGTATCACACCAGCTATATATCACTAAGAAACCATAATAAATCCTACACAGCACTCTAGTCATCCACCTCTGCACTGCACTCTCTAATTTCTCATGTGGTTTCTGTGCACACAGGCTTAGACCCTGTACTGTACATGCTGGACGGACAGTAATAAGGGCATCAATTACAACTTCAACCACTTAAACCCCAGCATCCCTATTATGGGGGGAACATTAGCCCCCAAAAAAATGCAGATCTACAAGCTCACAACGTGTTGCATAGATTGGCTATACAGAACCTGGCGTCTGTGGAAGAAGTAAGCAACCAGCATAATCTCGTTCTGCATGAACGATAGCTCGTTCGCGACATTCAGTGCACATTTGAGTATCATGAGACTCCACAATGAGCAGTAGTAGAGAAAATACTAACTTTGCATCGGTTATAATAGACGATTTTCACTCTTACACAGGCTCCCATTATGCCAACGGAGGGGGTCGACAGACTGCAGGACACGGGACTCTCTGAAATAACTCAACGTCCCTTTCAATGATGGTGAGTGATTAGCGACACATCAAAGATAACACTTAAAATGGGCGGATCGCTCCTTTAAGTGGTAAGGATGTCAGGATGAGGTTTTTGGACCCAGAAGTGAACGGAAGCAGGTTGAGGTTTTAATGAGAAATTAGCAGTTCACAGAATGGTGGAAAATACAATGTCCATGAACAGAGTCCACAGCAGTACCCATCCAAAATCCATCAGGAAAAAGGAAAGTCAATATCCAAGCAATATTATTCAAAACACAGTAGCAAACTAATGCAGGCAAACTGGTGGGACGGCGGGGCTGAGGAGCAGAGGTCACAGGGACGAACAGGGTTTAAGTAGGGCTGAGTGTGACAAACGGATGAAGTGCAGGTGTGGACCTCCACTCTGACTGGCTGACTGGGAGTGAGCAGATGAGTGGGGGTGATGGCACTAAACTTGAGATTGACAATTATTCAGGGCAGAAAACAAACATGGTAACAACTTGTAATCAGTCACACCCACAGACAGGTCCAGACCCAAAACTCAGACTCTGGTCCTGACGAAGGATAGAGAGGGCAGGACACAGGTTTTTTTTCATTCCCCGCCTTTTGTTAAAATCCATACAGTTGAGTCGACCAGGTAAATACTGCCTAGATGTGCTCCCTGTTTGTGGTGAAGGTTATTCTCTACACACCATTCAACAACATAATAATGATATTAATTCATTTTCTATACATTCTCTACGGTTAAAAGAATGTACTGTATGTACACAGAACTGAATATTGACGAAATGGGGACAGTACCCCCTGTACATGGTCGCAGTAGGGTGGAAACCTCATATGTCTAAAACCGTTACTTTTTAGGAAATGGAAAAAGGAACCTGTGTAACTTCCAATTGACCGTAAGCAAAATGTCAGACTTGATGAAATACATCTATCTTCATCCAAGGCTAAGTCAGTAGGATCAACACGGCGCAGTGACAACACAGTGTGTGTGGGGAGGAATTCATTGGCATAACGACTAAATTGGGGAGAAAAAGGGGTAAGAATGTCCCCCCAAAAAAGAAAAAAAAGACGTGGCGTCAAGTCAACGCAAAAAAAAAGACGTTATATATCGGTAGTAACACAGGTTTGAATGCACACGTCATGCACACACAGAGTGCATAAAGCAGAAGGCAGCTGTTGGATCTGGTATTACGTTAGGCAGAACACCTTGAACATTTGAACCCTATTTTTATGCTTCATCAACTTTTACATCTCTAACTTGTTTAGCTCTTCTGCTCGATAGAGGGATAATTATACACCTTACACATACAGGATATATTACCTATACAAGATACATATACATGATACATTGTTGCCATATTCTAAGAGTTCCCCAAACCAATCACATAATGACACATAATGGAGGGGGAGTCTCATGTTTGTAACCTGAGTTCTCTAACCCTTGATATATAGGTTTGAGAAAATTCGAATTCTCAGAAGACTTTACTGAGACATTACTGACGTTAGATGAAAATGATGTGCAGTAGGCTATCTCCAACATGACAACTTCTCAGAATTTAATTACTTGATTTTTTAAGTGACAACCATATACAGTTTTGCATTTTTTTTTAAAGTTCTTGAAAGGCCTACTTGGCCCACCATCTAGCCATTCGGCTGCTGTGTATAATAAATAATTAACTGATGGTAATTTTACAGATTCAGTCACATTTCTTGAGCCTTAAGAGCTAGGGTTGGACACAAAAAACACCTTTCTAGGTTGAGTATGAATTAGATATAGCCATTTTAAGCTCCCGCGGCAGCCATCGCGGATGCCATCTTGAAAATGATGCCTTTCCAGAAGTTATATTTTCCTATCTTTTAGTATGCTATTTAGCATACCCAGTAGTAACAGAATTAATTGAAAAATATTTTCTAACAATTATTTGGGGTTTCAACCTTCATTTTATACAGTCTATGGTTTCAACCTAGTGACCCGTCTAATATTGGAGTCATTGACCACTAGGGGGCGAGCCCAACTTGTCAGCGATGTTTTTTGAAAACCTTATGCCCGTACCTAACACTGTGCCAAAAACCAAGTGCACAATTTTTATGATTTTTGACATATTCCCTCCCAGTTTATAGCCATTTTAAGCTTCCGGCAGCCATCGCGGACACCACCTTGAAATTGACGCCTTTCCACAAGTTAGATTTTCCTAGATTTAGCATGCCCAATAGTAACAGAATCCATTGAAATCTGAAATCTTGTCGATCAATTATTTGGGATTTCAAACATATAATGACCCATCTAACCGACCACTAGGGGGCGAGCCCAACTCGATGGTTTTTGAAAACCTTATGCCCATACCTAACACCATGCCAAAAATATTAAACTTGTCACCAAGTTTACAATCTTGAATCTTCATTTGCACACACACTTGTCACATGAGTTGTACTTGTACTCCTAGATATTTATAGGAGGTGACCTGTTTGATGTCATGACCTCAGACCATGTATGGTGATCATGGTGTGGTCACCTAATAGACCTGGGATCAACCAGGATTGTGTTCGGTGAGAAACATGATGCACTCTCATCCTTGCATAATCATATGAGGGGTCAGAGAGGTCACACCTCTTTTTTACTCTGCCTCAATTATGACACTGAACTGTAGAAAAACAATTCACTTCACCACATTCACAGGCACACATACGCAAAGCTTTCTAAAATTAACACTTAGTCACTTGAGATCATACAGTACAGTGTATACACCTATGTGCTGAATAGATTTATTGGGTAGAATTATGAAGTCTTATAGATTGGAAGAGCACAGGGCTCCAGTCAATACTTTGATGTCAGTTTATGAGTTTATAGCTGTACGACATGCAAACACACACACACACACACACACACACACACACACACACACACACACACACACACACACACACACACACACACACACACACACACACACACACACACACACACACACACACACACACACACACACACACACACACACACACACACACACGCACACACACACGCTTGTAGAAGTAGACGAAACAATGCATAAATGAAGTGTGCACGTTGTGGCTAGTGTTGTAGTGACATGTGATATGTTGTTGTTGTGTGGATACCGAAACAATGTGACACCAGTGAAAACCACCGGAGGGGCTGACTTTTCTCCAATGTATAGATAGAAGGCGGAATGACGCATGCGTCCTCTTGGATGAAGCTGACGCCTTCTTGTGCTCAGCAGTTGGTTATTGTATCAAACACTCTGATGTTGTAGTCTTTGATATTGTCCCCATAGTAATGGAGGTGGAGTAAGTAACGATCACCGATGTCGTCGGAGTAGAACTTGTCCCCTCGTCCCCCACATACAAACATCTTTGTCCCAATTATGGTGGCAGGGTGACACCATGAAGCAGGTGCTATGGTGTTTCCTCACCTCTGAAACAGTCCCAGAAACCTTGGGCTTGGGCCATCTGTGGGTGTTAACATGGAATGCATAAAGCATGTTGCAGTATGTCAATAACTCCCCGCCCCAGATGTAAAGGATATCTTCTGTCAGCACAGCTGTGTGGGCATCTAGCCTGGGCAGCATATCTTTTCGGGTCTATGATCCGGTCGGGAGCGGAAGTAACTCTACGTCACCAGGCGCGCCATCCGCGTCATCAAGCGGCCGGAAAGACTTCACCCTGACTCACCCCAAAATAGGTCCGTCCTAATAAAATCCTTGATGCGGCATAATTTAGCTTATTTTTTTAATATAAATGTGAATGCACTTTCCGGAGAGTATTTAGCGTCTGTATTATCCCACAGGGAAATTCTATTCCATTTAAATAGGGATTGGGGAACCAAAACAAAGCGGCACCGCAAAACCGGATGGGCAAAATCCGGAAAGAGATTTTTTTTCTTTTTTCTTTTTTCAGTAGGCGTGGCCTAAACCGGATCATATGGGTCTTTAGTAACGCATACCAGGCTTTCCTCCGAGGTGGAAAGACTGGTGACGCGAGGTTAGTGGGCATCAAGGGGACGTTATCCTTTTCCGATTGTCCCTGGGGGGCAACTTAGTCCAGTGCAAAGACACTGGGCCCGATTCACTAAGCTCGTAAATATCAGTGTAAATAACGTGTAAATAAAGTGACTAAAGGAGGGCGTATTTTCTCTAAGCAAAAAAACGACAGAAATTCATAAAGGGGTGTGTAAATCCCTGATATGTGCGGATTGTGAGCCACAGTTGTTCCTCATTTTTGCCTGAAGGTCAGAGGCGCGTTCATGTGGAAGATCCTTTGCATTGCTCCACGCCCCCATTTAGGACCATAAAGCTGTTTACACTCAAAATATGTGTGTGTTAACAGCTTAGTGAATCAGGCCCACTGTGTTTAAGACATGCACACCAACCTTATTCCTGTTGTACATGTAGCACCCAAAGGAGTACATCTTGTGCCCCACCGCCACAGCAGAAAGGTCGACTCCCTCAGGGCCTCCCGCGTCTTTGTTCAATGTCCAGTGCGACATGTATCTGTCTTGCTCTCTCACGGTGCGTTTTAACAGCGGGCGATCAGCGGGCGATCAGGATAGTATTTTCCGGAAGTGCATTATATGTCTATGAGAGCCGGCGACTACTGGCGATAGGGCAAAGTGGGCGGGGGGGCGATGAAAGATGGATTTTCTTTATCTTTTGGACGATGTCGCCCGGGATCGCCCGAGAGTCGCCCGCTGTTAAAACGTACTGTTACTCTCAAAATAGCCGATCGACAAGCTAAATCAATTGCCTATGTTCTGATATGATATGAACCTGTCACAATGATATAAGGGGACGTGTAAAGTGACCCTGCAGTCACAAAAGCTACACGGTACTCACACTAACAAGTGTAACACCTGAGATTCAAACCCAGGTCCCCCCATGTGGGAAACCAAACATATACCATAGGTAAAGAAGGGGACCCCCTTTGGCCAGGGGAGATATTAGACTTTTGAGCTTCAGCCTGGTCTACTCTGCTACACACACACACACACACACACACACACACACACACACACACACACACACACACACACACACACACACACACACACACACACACACACACACACACACACACACACACACACACACACACACTATCTATGAACATGCACATAGCCTAGAGATGAATACAGCACATAGTACAATTTGATAATGTATCACTGAAAGTGTAAACCACTTACATACACACTTACATTAACACTCCAGATTTTGCTGTGTAGCCTTTCTCGCATTTTCCTATATATTTTCGAACTACCTCCTGCAGACAATATGAAGTTACTAGCCTCCTCTGCTGGTCAAATTTAGATGTTGCAACAAAAAAAATTACATCAGTCAGACCAGCTGTCTGTCACATGCAAATAGTCCATGTCCATGTGCACCATCAGCTGTATATGAATATATGCCCATGCCCAGAAACCATCATGATACCACTGAGATGAGTTTTTATCCCTTCATAGTTTCTAGATTGAGTGATTTCACCAACCCTGTCTACAAGTCTGTATCAACCAATGGCTGATGACTACAGAGCAGCTCTCCAGCCAATCAGTGTTCTGTATAAAGAGGAAGGAAGTTACATCTGAACTTCTCATGTGAGAAACAAAGCTGTGGTTTTAGGTTACACATGACGGGCAACCCAACAAAATAGTGAGTAAGTAGCTGCTGAGTGCTGACTGTCTTCATTGATGTCCAAAACTAATGATGCATAGGCTATGCATCTACAAGACTACCTGGCTTGTGTCTACCAGACCCATAGAGAAGAGAAGATTTGTGTGTTGTTGTTTTTTTCAAATATTTCAACATTTTTCGAAAATGTTAAAAAATAGATGTAAAAGCTTGCAGTGCGGCGCTAAGTGACACGCTGTGAGCTTGTAGATCAGCTATTTTTGAATTGCCAATGTATAAAATATGGATAAAGGGGTTAAACGTATTTTGCTGGGGACCCCTTGGGCGTCCCCGGACCCTTCTTTGAGAACCACCGTTCTATTGGTGCAGACAGCAGTTTGTCTGGCCTTTTTGAGATACCTGTGTTGTAGTCCAATAGTTGTTTGATGGGCCGGTGGACCGAGTTCCAGAGAGAAGTACGAGGAGTGGAGTTGTGGAGTTCTATGGCATGAGTGGCATGCTTGGTTTGACCTTTCATTTAAAAACGAGACGCATGCTTACATGTTTTCACACATACAGTAAAGACATATCTGTTTAAAGGCATCCCGTTCACAATGTCCCACACTAATAATAATGTCTTTGAACAAGGAGCAAAGAGGAACTACTAACAGACTGCTATATCTGGGCGGGGGGACATTCCACTGGCATAGGGGTCATTCCCAACTTCTAACCCTGACTTTAACTCTAACCTTAAGTCCTATAGCAAAAAAAGAAGCTTTTTCTATGGTGTTAATCCTATCTAGCCTTTTAAGGGCGCGTGTGCGCGCGTGCAACGTGCATGCGTGTCTGTCTGTCTGTCTGTCTGTCTGTCTGTCTGTCTGTCTGTCTGTCTGTCTGTCTGTCTGTCTGTCTGTCTGTCTGTCTGCATGCCTGTCATAGGCCACATTTGGGGACATGAAACCAGTTGATTGGGGTCAGCATGTCACATTGGGGACAAAACTGGTCCCCAATTAGATTTGTACTTAAATTTCAAAGGGTTGGTGTTAGGGTTAGGGTATAGGCTATGGAATGAATGTCAGTTAATACAATGACCCCCAAAGTAATGTGTGTGTGCGTGTGCGTGATAACCGCCATCAAAAACTAAAGATACTCTAGGAATCGTAGCATGGTTTTAACAGTTAAAGCCTATACACTATAATACGCACACACGCACACGCACGCGCACACGCACACGCACACGCACACACCAGAGCATTTGTCTACATTTAGCAGCATTGATCCTAGTGGTTCCCGGTGACCTGGTATCTTGTCAGCTGGCAGTAAATCATACAGACACATTCCATCACTGTACTGTCACCATGGCGATTTATAACGGGCCCGCACTGACACATTTGATTGGTGCCACAGTTGACAGCCTTACAGATTCCTTGAAAACCATGCACACACACAGCAACTTGCATATCGTTGCTGTCGGGTGGAAACCTTGTATGTCCTTTTTTATTATCATTTATTAAAAAAAAACATTTTGAAATAGTGAAAATAGCAGAACTACAAGCACTATTTTCACTACTGTTGTGTGACACTATGATGAAGTAGGTCATTCATTTACTAAAATAAATATTGAAATATGGAGATACAAGGTTTCTGCCTGACAGCAACGAACGATATGCAAAAATAATAACCTGCGTTCCAATGGATCCAATGTTATTATTTTGTCATAAACTTAAAGGGATATTTCACTTTCAAACATGTTTGGGGTCATTTTAACTCAGGCTTTTCTTGAGGTTCTTGATTCAGTAAATATAGATATTTGATATTAATTTTATCAGAGACGCTCCCTTTCTATATATGAGAACACACAGAAATGTGAATATGGAGATAAGAGCTTTCTGCCCGACAGCAACATTTACAGTCACTGCCAGGAGGACACAGACAGACACAATATGCAACAATGTGCAACAATGTGCACTGCACACAGGGACACAGAGTACTAGTACACTGCA
This sequence comes from Gymnoscopelus braueri, assembly GCF_963280865.1. Classification (NCBI taxonomy): domain Eukaryota; kingdom Metazoa; phylum Chordata; class Actinopteri; order Myctophiformes; family Myctophidae; genus Gymnoscopelus; species Gymnoscopelus braueri. Next base: position 16,597,493 of record NC_137606.1, on the reverse strand, counting down.
CACAGGGACACAGAGTATTAGTACACTGCACACAGGAACACAGAGTACTAGAACAAACTTTAAATGCAAAGTTTGTGAAAGTCTGGGAAAAATACATACATTTTAATTAAAAGAGAAACGGGACACAGATGCAGCTACAGTACTGTATATAATGGCAGAATAACAGAGAATATTGCTTTGCTGGATCGTGCACAGGGATTATTAAAGTCATATAATATATGATGCTATGAGCAAAGCGTATATGTGTGTGTGTGTGTGTGTGTGTGTGTGTGTGTGTGTGTGTGTGTGTGTGTGTGTGTGTGTGTGTGTGTGTGTGTGTGTGTGTGTGTGTGTGTGTGTGTGTGTGTGTGTGTGTGTGTGTGTGTGTGTGTGGTACACACGCAAAAACACGCAATACCATCCCTCTGGGAGACTTATTAGCATTCCACAAAGCGTTGTTGTATTCGCCTAAGTTCCTCTTTTTTTTATGGTCTCAGCAGTAAGCTATCAATCTATTGCAGTGTAATAGCCTTTTTATCTCACCTCATAAGCAGTCTCACAGCCCAGAAGGCATCATGGGGTTTGATTACGTACCTCCATTTCTTCTAATCCCATGTTTCTGCTCAACAGGGAAAAAAATTCCTTATTTCAGTAAATAAAATGTCTTTGAGCATTATCATCATCAATCTATTAGTCCAAAGATTTTATTGATGTATAGTATTTATTCTCCAGCCTGTGTTTGTGTCTGTGTGCTGCAAGATTGCACCTTAATTTGAGATATCAAGTACTGCATGTTGTATTATGCTAATGTTGCAGTACTTCTGCTACACTGGCCCCACAGTTTGCACAGACATACAGTACAACATCTGTAGGTCTTAAAAGTGGGGGCTTTGTCCACCAGGGGGCCCCCCAGAGGTCCAATTGGAAAGAAGAGGAAAATGGAAAAATGTAATTACGGTGAATAAAATCACTACAAAAATATGTACTGTATATCAAAATATTTATTTCAGTTCATAAGATTATTCCATATGGAACTCACTCGCAGCTCACATCAAATCTGCCCCACACCCTCGCCACGTTTAAAACCACACTCAAAACCCACCTTTTCAGACTGGCATTCCCTACCTAATCATAATCCCCTTGTTGAATAAAGTTGTTTTACTCTGTTTCTGTAAAGCGACTTTGAGTACCTAGAAAAGCGCTATATAAATTGCGTATGTATGTATTATGATTATTATTATTATTACAAAAAAAGTTTCGGATTGCAGCTTTAAGAGGGCAAATCACCTTCAACAGTACAGGCATTTCAATATCTATTCTGTCATTTCAATTATCATTAAAAAAAAGCTTATGGTGAGTGGTTCCAATAGTTAATTGCATTCCAGTGAAACGTTCTGTCTGGCTTACAGTAGCCTACTGCACAAATGACAGACATCTGTTGCCAACATGTCTATAAAGTACATACAGAATTTGTATTGTAACTCACATCAAATATGAGAGGCATGTTTTATATAATTACATACCTGTTATTCCTGGCATATATCTGAGGTTATCAACTGAGGTAACAATGTTACTTCAACATACACAACTAATCATGAGTTAACCTTGCAAATACAGTAGCTCTCATTAGTCAGGTCAAATTTATTCATAAAGCACATTTAAAAACGACTCTCATTGACCAAAGTGCTGTACAGAGCAGGAGGTAGCTAAATCACATATAACCATTGACTTAAAGTTAAAGGTATAGTAAGTAAAATTGTTTTTGCTAAAATAAATGTTAAATATCTCTATATTGAGATAGCAATCATTGCTATGGAGTGTTTGTTCATTAACAGGGCTCTCCATCTCTTAATTGGGAAACAGAGAATGCATTTTCAGGTCAGGACACCGATTTTTAAATAGTGGTAATTACTTTTGTTGCGTTAAAATAGCTGTCTCTGAGGATATCACGAAGCCTTGTTCCAATAAAGAAATGTAAAGGGTACCTTTTACCTATTTAAACTTGAAAACGGGTCAAAAATTACCCTAACACAATGGAAGGGTTAAATAGGGCTTAAGTGGTCCATTCAATCATAATGTATTTTTTGAAAGTTTAGGCCCCAGGGTTTTGGGGCCCAAACTTTTGGTGGACGATACACAAGAGCAATTAATAGCAGATAGGCCAGGTCCACTTTAATTACTTGAATCTCAAAGCTGGAGAAATGACAAATAGGTGGCATTTTAAATGTTTCTTAAAAACAGCAGCTAGACCCCAGGCAGTAATTTTTTACTTTACCACTAAAATATCTGTACAGTATTTCCTGTTCTGTTGCAGTTCTGCTTCCTGAGTTTAAAATGAGTCTCAGTGACACAGAATAAACATGCAGACGACTGGAATTTAACTTGTTGTTACAACGTAAGTACTGTAGCTACCAGCCACCGGAACAAACAAGCTAAATGTACATCAGGGAAAAGAATGTCGGTGGTGGTATACCTTTTGACAAAAGCATAGACTCAATAGCTGTACAACCTTGTGTATTAGCCAAATATGTTTGGAAGAAAGACACACCAGGTTTGGGGTCAGATTACTTTCAGTCGTCGTTGAACATATCATTTGGAATTTGTTGGCTAAGTGATGATGAAGTCATCTTTGTCATTTATTTCAGGTTGAATATGAAATCCTAATTTCGACATATTTAAAGGAATCTAGCCTGATTATCAGACTGAAGCTGCGTGGAGCTTCAGTCTGACATTAGCTCCAGTGTAGGCGATTACAAGGGGGAGGGGATTAGAATTTCCCCAAACCAATTAGAATTGGTTTAGATTGAACCTAAACCAATCACAAGGGATCCCCACCCCCACCTCCGACTCTCATTGGACGGTACTTTTTGTGAATACATTTTCACATTACAACACCAGACCAAGAGAGGCAGTCCACTCAGAGAGTGGGCGGTGTCTATGGTCTGGAACCAGGCTACAAGGAATCAGCTTTGACCCTTGGCCCGTTGACTTGGTGATGATGCCACCTAGAGGCATTTGTGGGAGACTATGGAAACTAGCTGACATAATTTGTCTGTGGTTCCCAGTATCAATCATGGGACCTCAATGGTCTTTAAAAAACCTTGTCTGTTTTAATTCATTTTAATGAAAGCGTACTGAAGCCTGCCCTGGTTAGACTACGCTGTGTTTTTCTATTTAGGAGTGTCTGTAGATGGAGTAGTAGCAGTAGTATCCGCCGAGGCCGAGGTACCAGTTGCGCTAGCATCTTTAGGCTGAGAACGGACGGGCCTACAAATCTCCTCGGTGTTAAGCTCAGGTTTAAGCAGCAGGACATAACACTTGGGCCCGAAGATGGTCGCAAGCAGGCCGGCGCTGGAGGCCAGGATGGCAAAGATCTGGACGGCCACCATGAACTTGCCACGCGTGCTGAGGTACGCCGGCACGAAGGAGATCCACACGATGAAGAACACCAGCATGCCAAATGTCGTAAACTTCCCCTCACTGAAAGATAGATTGGAAAGTACAAATGCTACAATGCCATGTTACTGTCAAAACAAGACGCCTTTGAAAGCCCAAATACCAGACTAAGGTGTAGATTAACAAAATTAGCACTGAAATAAGACTAAGAGCATAGGAAATTAATATCAAATGATTATGTGATATGGGTGTACAGTATGTGCAAGGGATGATTATTATTCCCAGTGAAACCTTATTAATGCTTTTTAAGCTTATTCATAATATATTTCTTATATTTGTTCTCTCTCAATTCTAACCTTGAGACACTGATGGGCCCAGTATATGCACACACACACACACACACACACACACACACACACACACACACACACACACACACACACACACACACACACACACACACACACACACACACACACACACACACACACACACACACACACACACACACACACACACACACACACACACACACACACACACACACACTCTCACACACACACACACACACACACACAGATGGACTGATGAATACTATACTTGAAGTTGTCCTCCAGCTTGCGAGCTACGAAGGTGAAGATGAGGGCGATCAGGGCCAAGAGGATGTCGTAGGCAAAGATAGCACAGATGAAGATGACAGAACCTTCATCACACTCCAGAATGATCTTCACATTCTGGTTAGCCATGTTCTTGATAGGGTGTGGCGGGAGGACGCAGAGCCACACTGTACATGCTATAGCCTGGGATTTAAGATGGCGGGTAAAGACAGTGAGAGACAGTAAGGATTAAGTGAAATGATGGAGACTACACAAGAATGCTACGAATGGCACTAGGTGTCACATGGACGGACCACATCAGAAATGTGGTCCTCAGCCCGGACCGCTGCTCCAATGCTGCTCCCGACGACCTTTGCTGCATGTCACTCCCAGTCTCTCTCTCCCCATTTCCTGTCTATCTACCGTATACTATCAATAAAGGCAGAAAAAGCCAAAAAATATATATAAATAAATGTGGTCCTCTATGAGGACCTACGGGTCACTGACAAAGTCAGAGAGAGAAGGATGAGGCTGGCAGGGCACTGCGTCAGGCACCCAGAACTAGAGGCAAGCTAACTGACACTATGAGCCAACCCAGGGCAACGCCAGGAAAGGCAAGAAGACGTGTACCACCGGCACCTACTGTATGTGGGTAGATGCACTGCGGCGCGACAGCTTAGCTAACAACGCTGTAGAGCTCAAGACCCTGATGTTAGATAGGAGAGTGTGGAAGGCAGCGATCCCGGAGTCCCAAGTTGGTGTTGGCTAGACCACACTCTCGCATTGCATTCTTCATAAAACGGACCTGAGTTGTAACTGTTAGTACTTGTACCACTTTTGTCCATCTAATACAGCAAATCTCTTTGCCCCAAATAGCCAATAGCTCACAACGTGTCGCGCTGCAATGCTTTGTTAGCTTATAGATTTTCGAATAGCAGATCAGTTAATAATAATAATAATAATGATTATTATTATTAGACCCAGATGCATCCAGAAACAGGGATCCTAACCACCGCAGAGTAGGGCTGCAACTATCAATTATTGTCTGAGCGATTATTCTATCGATCACTTTTTCTACCGATACGCAAAAATAATGAAAATGCTATAATCGATTATCAATTATTTCTTCATAATCGATTAAAACGATTAGTTCGATTCATTGTTGCACCCCGATTTGCACAGTCTCAATGTTCTACAAATTGTGTTTGATTAACTGGATGTCTACACCTGTGGTTCTCAAACCTTTTTGTGCCAAGGACCCCCAAATTGATATATGTTTGGCCGCGGACCCCCATCTGATTTTGTTTTGTGCCAGGGGTCCTCAAGAAGCAAAGATTTGAGTTAAAATGTTCGCTTTAAAAGGATATATATTCAAAGATTTTAGCAAAAAAAAACATTTTTGCTAAAATATAAATAAAATATAAATATAAAATAGCAGATCTACAAGCTCCCCCCCCCCCCCCCCCCCCCAAGGACCCCAAGACCCCACTTTGAGAACCAATGGTCTACACCGGGGTCTTCAACGTTTTCAGGCCAAGGACCCCCTAGCTGAGAGAGAGATGAAGCAGGGACCCCCTCTATATTGTATAAAAACGTGTTTCAGATTAAACCTTTTTTGTTTACTTGGTCTGCTCTTTTTTCCCTCTACACCTATACTTCTTTGCCAAAAATAGCCAATCTACAAGCTCACAACGCCTCGCAGCGCGAGGCGTTGTGAGCTTGTAGATCTGCTATTTTTGGCTAAAGTTCTCCTCAGAAAAGGGATGCTAGGGTTCAAGTGGTTAAGGTAAAAAAAAAAATCAAATGACACAAAGATTTGGCGGACCCCCTGTAGTAACTCTGAGGACCCCCTAGGGGTCCCGGACTCCCTGTTGAAGACCCCTGGTCTACACATCTGGTTTCCACACTCCCATTTACCTGTATCAGTGTCCCCACGGTGGCTATCACCCTCTGGTGCATAAAAGTGAGAGTGTCAGTTTCCAGGTTCTTGATGGGACTGTCATCGATCTTGACGGGGACCGTGTTGGTTGCTACGACATCAGGATCTCCAGCGTTGGCTGCTGCCTCGGCCGCAGCTTTGGCAGCTCTGGCGGCCGCTTTGACCCGATTGCGGGCCGTCTTCACCGCCCGGGCTCTGAGGAACAACACTACCATCTTACCTGAGATATGGGAATGAGATGTTTAAAGAGTTTTATAGTACCATTTTTTTAAACAAAAATCTTGCTGCTATTTGTTCTAAAAGCTTTATATCAAGCTACCCTTGTCTACATTTAACTATTTCTTACAGCAAATGAACTTTTTTGGAAGTTATTTTTTAATTAAGTTTCAATGTGACACCGCTCTGTTTCCACATACATACATACGTTTAGATTTTTTCACATTTTACCCTTGCTTTGGCAATGTAAATGTATGTTTTCTCATGCCAATAAAGCTCCTTTGAATTGAATTTAAATAAAGCTTGAATTAACATACATAAGTTCTGTGGAAGGAAATAAACACACACACCTTTAAAGGGGGTAGTTCACCATCTACAAGCTCATAGGGGTTTTGGGAGTCCTTGAAATGTTTAGATTAGATTTAGAAGACATTTGTAGAATCCCCAGAAGCACAAATTTCAACGAATCTTCAAAAAATAGCAGCTCTACAAGCTCATAGCGCGGCCGTGCTATGAGCTTGTAGAGCTGCTATTTTTTGAATAGCCCAAAGAAATCCAAAAAATGACACAAATGCGTTCCCGGGTGACTGAATGAATGGGTTGAAAGTGTTTAAGCGTAAAGCCAGGCTTCACCCACCCATGATGGAGGACAGGCAGAGAGCGAAGCCCAGAGCCAGGCCCACTTGGCTGGTCATGCAGCTCCAGGGTTCGGGTTTGCCCAGGAAGACGATGGAGCTGAGGAAGGTGACCACCAGAGAGAAGAGCAGCGAGAAGCTCAGCAGGGGGTCGTTGGCCTTCACCAGAGGGGTGTTGAGGTTGATGAGGAACACCACCTGTGCGAGGGACGGACGGACAGAAATAGACATTATCGTCGCTGTCGGGCAGAAACCTCTTATGTCCATATTCTAACTCTTTGTGTTTTTTGGTAAATTAACACCCTACTTGATCAGCGAAATAGCGTCACACAAAAGCATCAAAAGTAGCAGATCTGTGAGCTCGAAACGCGATGAGAAGCGACATGTTTTGAGCTTGTCGATCTGCTGCTTTTTGCTATTTTTGAATTTGAATCCTGAAAAGTAACGGTTTTGGAGATATGAGGTTTCCACCCGACAGAGACGATATACTTCAAAACCGCTTTTCAAACCGGCGTCCATATTTTTGGGCCATGTCATTATTATAGGCAGAGATTTACAAGACATTTGAAAAATATACCGCTCTACAAGCTCACAACACGTTCCGATGGGACACATGGTGAGCTGGTAAAACAGCTATTTTGCGACAATCGTATGTGTATAAAATAAGCCTCAAGTGATTACCGTACGTGGATTACACAGTAAAATCCTCTGTTTAGAGACTCTTGGGAATTACAAATGGATAAATTAACACTGACAATTTTACTGTGAAACTGTATGTATGTATGTATGTATGTATGTATGTATGTATGTATGTATGTATGTATGTATGTATGTATGTATGTATGTATGTATGTATGTATGTACGTACGTACGTACGTACGTACGTACGTACGTACGTACGTACGTACGTATGTTTGCAAGCTAATCTCTCACCATCACAGCTATGACGATCAGAGCCCCAAAGACAGAGATGACAATGAGAATGATCCCCAGAATCTCTCCAAAGGCCAGGAACTCAATGAGTTTGGCCACACACTCATCATGGGCCGCGTTGGACCAGTCGTCCTCGTAACACTGGATGCACTCACGAGCATCTGAGAGCGTGAGGCGGGTGGAGGAGATGGAGACAGAAGAAGAAGAACCATGAAGAAGACAATGATGAAGAAGAGGAAACCAAAAACAATCATTTTTTTGGACGTGTCAAAATACTTGACTTACTCCACACCTTTTTTTTTAAAGCTCAGTGGATGTATGATTGTATTTGTGTAATGTCCTACATAACATTTTCTCAATATCACCTTTTAACCACTTGAACACTAGCATCCCTATTCTGGCGGGGGAGGGGGGGGGTGTGCCTTGGGAGCTTGCAGATGGCCTATTTTTGCGATGACATTTGGTGTAGACTGGAGGGTTTATATTAAGTGGTTAAACAGTCAGGTATATTGTGGAATGTATCTTTAACCCATTAAGACCGGGAAAGCAACCACTTTAACCATTATCTTATACTTTGGCTATTCAAAAATAGCAGATCTACAAGCTCATGTATGAGCTTGTAGATCTGCTATCTGCTATTTTTGAAAAATCTTGAACATTTAGGAAAATCTTTGAATATAACATATAATAATAATATTTAAAGCGAACATTTGTAACTCAAATCTTTGATTCTGGGGGGTCCCCCGGAACAACATATTTTGAGATGGGGGTCCACGGCCAAATACATATCATTTTGTGTGGTCCTTGACATGAAATAAGTTTGAGAACCACTGATATTATATCATAACATAAGTTTAAAAAAAAAGAACTGTTAGGATTTTAAAAACATTTGTAGAAGCAAATATTTGAGTTGTGTTGTTCGCTTAAAAAAAATATATATATACGGTATATATAATCAAAGATTTGCACAAATTTTCATGATTTTTCAAATAAAATTGCAGATCTACAAGCTCATAGCTCATAGCTATGAGTTTGTACTGTATATCTTTATCTTCTATTGTTGAATAGCCAAAGAAATCTAAAAATGACGCTTTCCCGGTGTTCATGGGGTTAATGTAGAAGATGGAGGGTATATACTGACTGGTGGCGTTGCTGACCTCCCCATCGGCACAGGGGATGCAGTCGAAGCAGCACACTGGCTCTCCCTGTCTGATGCCCTTCCTGGTGCCTGGCTGGCAGTTCTCACTGCACACTGACCGAGGAGGCTGCCAGGGAAGAAAGACATTTAATGGCGCTTTATTGATTTATTTAGAGAGGACAGTGGCGAACAGCTGGTATACAGTAGGCATACAGTATTAGGCAAGGACAGAGAGAGAAGGGGGGAGCCAGGCATGTTGTGCTAAATATGCTACATTTTTGCTGATGATTCAGCTCTCCTAGACTCTCATCGTGATAAATTAGAGGTAGGAAAATGACTTAGTGCTGGACTCCACAAAATCAGCATCAGGTTATAAGACTATAAGTTGTCTCTCCATCTTGGAAAAACATTTGGGTCTAATGCAAAACTATAAAGGTCTCCTGGGTTCAGAGTGGTAATATATGGAGTTACAGCCAAGGAGGACGTTACTTATTAGACAATAAACTATCTGGAGAGTATGGCACTAAAGGGTATCTCAAAGGTCAATCAAAAAGCAACCTTTCTAGCTAAAATATCAACATTAATTGAAAGAAGTTCTCTGGAAATATTGTCCGGGACACTTCAATGTCATGCCTGTATATCCTGATACATTAGCATCCCTCAGATTCTAAAAAAAGAAGCTCCAGACGTCTCTAAATAAATTAGTTCGGCTGGTCCTTAAACTCCACCCCAGAACACATCTCCTCCCTCCTTATTAGCCTCAAGTGCCTCCAAGTGGAGGAGAGAGTATTAAGGTTCATGGTTCAACTTTATTGTCAACAATACCAATTACAAGTAAAAGACACGTGGAAATTCATTGTGCGCTAAAAACCAACAGTATCACATATTAAAATGATTATCCTTCACAGGATTGTAGACAATGTGGCTTCCAAATATTTATGCAATTACGGCTAGCGATGTTAACAGCTATTCTGACAGGGGGAGATCCACAGACTTTGCACTAATGCCATGCAAATTTAAAATCTACATGGCAAAGGACAAATGTTCTCATACTCTACAGCTGTTATGTGGAACGGTTTACCTGCAAGCATCAGGTCAACAAGTGCTATCGTTATCTTCAAGTCCTGGCTGAATAGCAGCTGATATCATTATAATATATTTGTATTTGATATGAAAATATATTTTATATTGATTTTATTTTATTGTATAAATTCCTTCTGCTAACGCCCCCCCCCCCTGCACGCACGCACGCACACACACACACACACACACACACACACACCTCGAATTCTTCATTATTCCATATGATGGATCTGTTCAGAATGGTCATATCGGCGTTTCCGGGCACCACGGCGCTGTAGTTCCCCACGGTGACAAAGTGAATGGTCCCGTCCTCTTTGGTCTGCCAGTTAAGGATGTCATAGTAACCGTCCACGTCCCCGTTCTTGAAGTAGATCTCCTCTCCGGTGTGGGGCATGTTGAAACGCACATTCTTCAGGTAGTACATCAGCTACACACAACACAAGGTGGTCAGGGTGATGAGTCACGCTTATTGTGGCCACAATAATTCCAATTCACAATATTATCACGATCGTCAAAATATGCTTAAAATGACACTTTTGTTAACCACTTGAACCCCAGCATCCACATTCTGGGGGGAACATTAGCCAAAAATAGCCGATCTACAAGCTCACAATCGTAAATAGCATACTGTATTCCGACAATGGTTTAAAATTCACACATAGCTATTCATAGCAAGAATAGTAATCCGATAAAATAAACTGTAAATTTGCGAGGCTGTAATTCCCTTCTACAGTATACAGTAAATGGTGCTTGGTTATGAGTGAAGGTCACCTGACACACATTATGTCAAATAGCTTTTAAAACGACTTGTTTTTTTTAACATTCGATGGCAGGTAGGTGGACTTCACTTCACAGGAAAATGCAATGAGCTTGATTCCCTGCACTGCAAGGGACGGATTCAGCGTAATATGTGTTATTTCTCCACTAAAAGCTATTCTGAGACACATGTGCACTCACTCATATAAGTGAGCACAATCACATGCACGCATGCACACACACGAACGCAGGCACAAACAAATGCACTCACATACACGCGCACACACATACCTGCCATGGTTCAAAGTTGGTGATGTCAGCGCAGCTGTTAGAGGCGAAAGGGCCCTTTCCAACCACACAATACTCCAGGTTGTGCAAGGCATGAGCCACTGCATACACTGCCTTATACACACTGTGGACAGACATATCATCATCATTATTATTGTTATTATTATTATTATTATTATTATCATCATTGTTGTAATAGCTTTAGCATCTGCTATGGTCATATGAGAGGGAATACTGGTTATAACCATAATAGTAGCAATAATAACTATTAATGTTGGTAGTCATACTGCACTAGTAGTGGTATTTCTGTATAATTGGCAACACGTCTGATAGAGTCATTTTGGTCTCTTATCTGAATTATCATAATGTGTCTAGGGTCCTTAACCTGGTTAAAATGTCCTATTAATTATGGTCTCATAATGGGCCTGTAATACTGTCATGTTAAAAGTACTCAGTACTCTGTACTCTCAGTCTCTCTGTCTGCCAACCAAGGCCATGTAGCTGCAGCTGCCGTAAGTGGCTATCTCCAGAATGTTCCCAATCAGTTAAAACATGTCTTGTCAACGCTTTGCGCTTTAATGTCAAATGGTGTGATCTAATGTCCTAATGACCTGTATCTCTATACATGACCTATATCTCTGTATGACCGGGATATTGTCACTAATTTACTCTGTCAGCTGTCACCCAATCACAGATAAAACCTGCCATATGCCCTATGATATCGAAGGGATAACTTGTTTATGGGACCGAGAATTGTACACAAGGACACCCTAAGATGAACAACAACTTATTATTCAGACAGCCAGACGCCTTGTCCATCTGATGACTTCCTTCTACGTATGAGGGTCTTACAACCAATCAGAAGAATACACCTATATCTGATGCCATGGATGTCCAACTCTGTATAAATAACATTGTCTGTTGTTAAAACTTCAGTGTGATTATTATTCTTGTCTGTAACTTGTACTGTCTCTGTGTACACGCTCGAGCAATATAGACTGATCATTTTTGACTTACCAGGTGTCTGACTATCATTTCTTTGGGTGTTGACTGGACGGGTATTGGGGGTCTTAGTACCAAACCATCTTTTTACATATTATTATAAAGTTAATTAATTATCAGCTTTATCAATTGGTCCTTCGAAAACGGTTAGATAGCCATTAGAGATTATAATTATTATAATTTTCTCTCGACCGGTCTGTTTAGAATCAGCTTTAAAAATTTCTTTATTTTGAATTCCTTCTGGGTGACGATTCAGCGGCGAATTCAGATTCAGTTTTTTTTACCCTTTTCCTTTTTTTTGGACCTCACTTCCTGCATTCAGTCAACACTCCAGAGAGCTGATCTGCTCATCTCCGCGTGCTGAGACGGTTCTTATCAACCACCCTGCAGCCAGACACTTTGGGTATGTGACAGTTCTGTATTGCTCACACAGGAGACTATTATAGTACTTGTTATATCTTGTTTGTCTTGTAGTTTATATGTGCTGTTTGTTTTGTTGATCTTGTTGTCGTAATGTACTGATTTTCTGATTCCATACTGATATTTGACCTAAGATTAACCCAGTCAGATATAGCCACCCTTTCACACTGCCTATTTGCTATATGTGGGTTAATGTTACACAACGGGTCTCATATCAACCCATAAGAGGAGAGTGTTCCAGTGTCACTCTCCAATCCTGGCTACATTTACCTGCTCGCCACAGGTAATACCATGTATACAGATCTGTGTTTTCTATGTCAGTATCACCCTTACCATCCCTCTTAATACGAAACATTACCAGCCAGCTGCATACCGAACATTACTAACATGTTCGACCCAGACGACAATTGCCAGGTTGTCATCCCTGTCACCCTTGCTTCAGAAACTTCAGTACATTGTGTTGTTCGTTTGTCTTGTTTGGTCAGTACATATTTTGTTTGTTTGTTTGTCTTCAATTATGAAACGAAGGGTTCGTTTGTCTTGTTTGGTCAGTACATATTTTGTTTGTTTGTTTGTCTTCAATTATGAGTTACATCCATGCCATTACAACGGTTCTGTCCATATAAACTATTATATAGTATCATATAAAAGTTGTCTCTCTCTCTCTGTCTCTCCCTACCCAGCCCTCCCAACCCTACATGCTGCGGCCCGTTATCACCTCGACCTTGTAATACACTGAAAACAGCTGCCTCGCTGTTACTTGAATCTTTTAGACCATTTCAACATTGACACACACAGAAACTTTCAGTGTGTGCCAATCAAGAGGGGAATTATTATATAGTATTATAATATAAATATAGTCCAGATACACCATTCAATTAATTGAGATCTCCTGTGTTCCTTCGACTTCTCTGTGTTCCTTTGTTTCAGACAACCTAAACCAGCTACGCCATCTCCTCAAATCAGCCCTAAAAACAGCATTACACCAGCACGGGACAGTTGGTATAATCTCTATTCCTTATCTCCTAGGATTATAACACAGCCTGCTGATTTGCGTATTTTTCAGAAACTAGCCACTTAAAACCTTCAATTTCATCCCTGTTTCCATACAGTAGAATACAGCCGAGCGTATTTTATTATTATTATTATTATAATTTTAACTTCACGTCATGGGCAGTCTAATACCAACCTTTACTTCATGCATGGCAAAACCAGAACGGCCAGTTATGGCCATACAGGGTCCTACTGTTCGCCCCCTTACACCACCTAGACAGGTTTCCAACACGAATCAGGCTAACATTACACACCCTCCAAACACCGGACACACTGCTGGACCTTCTACACCAGGTAAAGGTCGGGCTCCGCGAGATTATACGAGAGTCCAGTGTTATAGTTGTGGAAAATATGGACATACCCAGGCAAGGTGTTACAACCTAAACCAGGAACTTCCCTTTAAAATGCACACACGGACATCCCACCCCAAACTGTCCTGGAAAATTAAACGTAATCGCCCCATACTAATTATCGGCGACTCGAACTTGGCAAGAATGCCCATGCCACATCCAGGGTCAAACATACAGATACAGGCGTATTCAGGGGCAAAATATCCGCATTTCTCTCAACTTTTTGCAAGGACACCGGTAGACCACCACGCCACTGTTCTTGTCTTATCTGTAGGCATCAACCATCGGAATGAAAAATCCCAGCGGACTTGTTCCCAGCTAGATGAAATGTACAGGGCAGCTCAGACCACTTTCCCAAACGCCTCCATATACATCCCCATGGTAAATTTCAGTAACACACTGCCACCAGATCAGAGGAAGGAATTAGGGTTGCTTAATTTTCACATATATTCCCACTATCGCCATCTTCACACCCTCCCTGAAGCCGAGTTCGAGACTCAGGGAGATCAGATTCACTGGACCCCGCTGACTGCCAGTAGAATATTTGCCCATTGGGGACGTCAGTTAACCCAGTACACACTCGATGCTTTTGTTCTTTTGGGGTAAATTTCAATGACTCAACCAGTAACCTCTACACCCACTCACTTCATGAAATTCAAATTATAGGTTCATATGTGTCAACAAAATATTTATGAATGGCCATCTTGAAATAATCTGATACCTATTCCATATATATATTTTCCCAAGTATTAATCTCTCCTTATGTGCCTTGTTCTCATTTTTCTATATTCTATGTCTCACTTTCCGTCTACACCAGAAACTTGGCATCATGGCGTGAACGGCTTCCCAGGCGTGGCCCCACCAGTGATAACCAAGGGTGTACCGCTGAATCAAGCCAAATCACTATCTCCACGACACCCAGAGCACACCAGCGTATTAATTCCATTTGATTATTTGGCATTCATTAGTTCAGTTTCTGATGGGCTGATCTTAAGTTAAATCTGTTTAATATATTTTTTCACGTTAGAGGTTAGCTGAGATCTTATTTTTTTTGGTAGGTAAGGGGGTCCTGTTTATGACGACGGGGAAATCTTTTCTGGCATAAACGGAATCCCACCCTTTTGTTTATTTTGATCTACCCATCATTTTTTGACTTCATGTTAAAATTCCACCCTATAGTATTTTGTTGTAAAAACCTTCTCGACGTCTGTTTTATGCCTCACAGAATCACTGATACCCCGGAAGAAGGCAGCCGAGATCCATTCAGATCCAAATTACTGATTTTTTTTGTGACCCAAGACCGTACGGGATCAGAGGTCAGTGGATTTCAGGGGGGATCACAATGAGAGGTAAGGTGCATTTTAACATCTTACGCCTCCTGTGCTCCTTCTGAAACTCCAAAAAGAAAAAAAAAATACGATTTACACATTAATATGAATCCTGGTACAATTTGCTCAGTTTATAATAATAATTCATATCCATTTACTTAAAAAGGAAGATATTTCGTTAGATTCCCAGAGTACACTAAAATACTCATTGTCAATTTACCCACTACTAAGTATATTAGATAATCAAATTCATCATAGGTTCTCTCACTCCCTAATATAGCCTCTCATTTCTCCAGTTTCTTATCTGTTTACATTCTCTTGTTCAGCTGGTCTCATAACAAAGTAGGCTATGGTTAATAATTGCTCACAGAAGTGTGAAAGAAGGTAAAGAAAGTCAGTTATGTCGTAGTGAAGGTAAAGAAAGTCAGTTATGTCGTAGTGAAGGTAAAGAAAGTCAGTTATGTCGAGTAGGGAAAGTAAAGAAAGTGATCAGACAGAATGTAGAATGCAAAGGATTTCATTTTATTTTATTTTTCACCAGTTTGCTGTCTCAGAAAAGTCTGTGACCGAATTGTTATGAGAACATTCTGACTTTGTGAGGGCCACTGGGCTCAATATAACTTTAACCCATTCCTTCCAATTACAGTAACTCCCTTATAGCAATATCTATCTATCTCTATATATATAATATCAGTTTTATTACTGTCAGCCCATTATTAATATGTTTTCCTTTATTTTTGCCATAATGTCAGCACCATCAGCATATGAATGAGTTTGTTCATCTAATTTAGTAACTTTAACTGTTAAGCAAACTCCAATATCCAAAATCCCTTGTGGAGATTTCCGTTTCCGTTAGGGTCTGTAACAGCCACGTTGCTATGGCAACTCATTCCAAAATGACCTCTTAAAACTCAATTTCCCATAATTCCTTCTGGTATGAGACTCCATTTCCCATAATTCCTTCAGCAGGAAGTGTTAGTGGTATGTTAGACACGGTTCCATGGCAACCTAACCCTGTAGAGTCACTATTGAATTCCATTTAAAACATAGATCCGTTAAATTTACCCTAATAAGATTCAATTTGTTCTATATCAATATTGGTGAACATTAACTATAATATTAAGTTTATTATCAAGTCATTTTGATTTATTTTAAAAGTTTTGAAAATATTTTATCATTTTAACTTAAGATTTTTTTGTAAGCTTGTAGATTTGCTAATTTTCAGAAGCTATTTTTCTGTACTGATCTCATTTCAATATACTCTTCAGAACAAAGATGTTTATTCCTTATTTTTCATTGTTATATTTTAATTTTAAAAGTTGTAATAATAACTTTTAAAAAAAACATTTTTAAAAAGGGAAAAATTAATTTTAATTTTTTTATTATTATTATTATTTTTTTTTTTTTCATCCCCTTTCTCAACAACAAATCATCTGACACACACTATATTATAGATATATGGGTGTCAAATAGAGGGGAGTTTGATGAATATTTGATTTAAATATGATATGATTTAATGTTTAAATGCTGTGTTTTGTGTTTCATTTTCATTTTGTGTTTGTTTCATTTTAGAACGAGAATGTAAACCACCCCATAAATCCAATTCCTGGACAACTATAAGATTTCAACTTATGTCTTGGATAGACAGATGTTTGATGCCACATGCCTACATGCAATCAGGAAGTATTTCTTGAGTTTTAAGATGATATCACGTAAGTTTTTTCCCAAAATAAAGTGTAAAGTGATGTACAAATTTACATAGTACAGAAGTGTCCCGTTCCATTTTAAATACTTGTATCTTGATAAGAGCACAAGGACTGCAGCTCCACAAGGAGGAAGGTAACTTTTCTATTTCTGAACGTGTACAGAAACAATCAATGACCCGAGACGTAGGTCTCTTGTCAGATTTCAATATGAAAACTTACAGACTGGTGAGTTGTCCCTCCCTACAATCTCTCTGCTGCCATGCCATTAAACTGTGCTAAAATTGTCTGTCTTAGTTAAACCAAACATGTTGAAAAGATTTGCTTGGGACGGTGACATTAGCTGAGATTTTTTTGAATTATAATAAAGTTATTTGCAAAGTTGCAAAGGGAAAACTTGTGGAAACGTGTGGAGTGTCTTGGGAATTCATGAACTATAGCCCTGTTTTGCTTCCTATTTGAATAAATAAATTATACAGTCCTTTTGAAGAAGTATAAATGTGTATGTTATCTAACTAAGCATTTATTTTTGGCCTTAAGTCATTTAAATCTTTGCCTGTCTGTGATTTGGTTTTGAATAATGTCACAAGGTACAATCAGCTTGACCTTTGACCCTATCCAAATCATGATAAGATGTAGGATTGATAGAGTCATTTTGGTCTCTTATCTGAATTATCATAATGTGTCTAGGGTCCTTAACCTGGTTAAAATGTCCTATTAATTATGGTCTCATAATGGGCCTGTAATACTGTCATGTTAAAAGTACTCAGTACTCTGTACTCTCAGTCTCTCTGTCTGCCAACCAAGGCCATGTAGCTGCAGCTGCCGTAAGTGGCTATCTCCAGAATGTTCCCAATCAGTTAAAACATGTCTTGTCAACGCTTTGCGCTTTAATGTCAAATGGTGTGATCTAATGTCCTAATGACCTGTATCTCTATACATGACCTATATCTCTGTATGACCGGGATATTGTCACTAATTTACTCTGTCAGCTGTCACCCAATCACAGATAAAACCTGCCATATGCCCTATGATATCGAAGGGATAACTTGTTTATGGGACCGAGAATTGTACACAAGGACACCCTAAGATGAACAACAACTTATTATTCAGACAGCCAGACGCCTTGTCCATCTGATGACTTCCTTCTACGTATGAGGGTCTTACAACCAATCAGAAGAATACACCTATATCTGATGCCATGGATGTCCAACTCTGTATAAATAACATTGTCTGTTGTTAAAACTTCAGTGTGATTATTATTCTTGTCTGTAACTTGTACTGTCTCTGTGTACACGCTCGAGCAATATAGACTGATCATTTTTGACTTACCAGGTGTCTGACTATCATTTCTTTGGGTGTTGACTGGACGGGTATTGGGGGTCTTAGTACCAAACCATCTTTTTACATATTATTATAAAGTTAATTAATTATCAGCTTTATCAACGTCTATTCCAATTGGGTGCTTTAAGAGGAAAACTTAAAGTGACAGATAATCACACAATAATGCATTATGAAGCAATTAACAATGATTATAATGCAATAAACGGGTCCATTTGGTTCCATTTGTACACTGTCAGAGTTACAGCCCTAGCCTTGTAAGGATCCATTTGTGTCCTGAGTCTGACTATCGATAACTTCGCTGGGGGTCCCCTGGAACCACCTCAAGGAGCCATGGGTAGGGTCCCCCAGACAACCACCTTCAGAACCACTTCTTCATCATGAGCACTGACCTGTACGTCATTCGTAGCTGTGAGACGTCGGTGTATGTGTTATTGAGGTCCAACAGAGCCTTGCTTCCAGCCTCGTTTCCTGCCTCGTTTCCAGCTGGACACAGACCGTCAGGCGCAGCTTTCTCTGCTCTGGACAGAGTGCGGTTAGCCGCCCTGGCCCTGGCTTTGGCCTGCTTCAGAGCCTTGCCATATTCCATTGTACAGTTAAACGCCTGTAAACATAGATCAGTGGTTCTCAAACCCTTTCACGTCAAGGACAGATATATTTGGCCGCAGACCCCCCCATCTGATTGGTTTTGTGTCAGGGACCCCCATAAGAGAAGATTTGTGTTGTTAAAATGTTCCAAAATCATTCCCGATATTTCACAATTTTCAAAGATTTTTGCCGTGTTGTGAGCTTGTAAATCGGCTATTTTCGAATATCCAAAGCATAAAATAGGGATAAAGTGGCTAAACTGATGCTATATTAACTCATTTTTCTGGGCCCCACTTTGAGCCTCTCTTGGGCCCCACTTTGAGAGCCACTGAGAGCTTTCGGTGTGTTTGCTCAAATGATTTTTAAAGCATCCTGCACCACATTCAAATAAGTCTCAGAATGCTTTTAAAGATACTGGATGTGACTAATACGAGGATGGCGACAGATACACAACCCCCAAACCCCATTGTCACGGGTAGGTGGATACCAATACACACCTTTTCCCAGAATGTCTCTGTGAGAGAATCTTCCATTATGTCTAAGTCCAATAGATGGCGTTGAAGTCCTGGGATGACTGCTCTCCTCAGCCCAAAGCCTAGGGTACCACCCAGCACTGGGTTTATCTGGACACACACACACAGACACAGACACACACACACACACACACACACACACACACACACACACACACACACACACACACACACACACACACACACACACACACACACACACACACACACACACACACACTTTAGCCATTTAGCAGACACTCTTAATCCAGAGCGACTTACAGTAAGCAAGGACACAAGTTAATACATAATTATTATGATGTATTACTACATAATACATCATAATACATCAATAATAGATCAAATGCATAGAAATAGTAATCTAATAATAAAGTAATACATAAGTAAACCAATAATCTAATAATAACTAATACATACGTAAACCAAGAACCTATCATCAGCCTACATTGAAACTATACACACAATAGCAGTGGTAGGCAACAGGCGGCCCGACAAATAATTTTGTAAATCATTTACAATAGCTGACTGACAGTCCAGGTAGGATATGGACAGCAATAGCTTTGATTTGATGAAATCAGGTATGATGAACAAATAGTTATATTTCCATTCTTTGAATGTTATGTTCACCTCTTGAGACTTTTGGATGAAAAACTCCTCACACGTTTAAAAAACACACCAAAGCTGTGTTTCACATGCCTTAAATGATACATTGTTTCACTAAAATGTTCACTAAATATCCTCTGAGTGAAACATTCAAGGATGACGCCTGCACAAAAAGTATTACATAAGCAGCTGGCATCTGTCTACATAACATGCTATCTAAGTTACATTTTAGCCTTTGCACACACACACACACACACACACACACACACACACACACACACACACACACACACACACACACACACACACACACACACACACACACACACACACACACACACACACACACACACACACACACACACACACACACACACACACACACACACTCTCTACAGGTAAAAACATATCAAAAGACACACTTAATGTCATCATATTTGTCCCCAGTAGGAATTCGTTTTTTTCCTAGTCACATTATTTGCTACTGTAAATAAAGTTTGGAGCATTAAAAGTGAGTTGCGAGCCCTCTTCTCATTTATGCTACTTTCGCAGTGGCTCGGTTGAAGACGGAGGAATGTGCTTTATTTATACCTGACCCGCGACACCCCAGAACTCACCCCAGGCAGGTTGATGACAGCGGAGGTGACCCAGGCTTCGCTGGCGATCCAGGTGCGGTTGGTGACGTTGTGCCGGAGCAGCTCCAGGATCAGAGGGCTGAGGTCCACGTCCGAGGCGAACACCACGATGATCTTGGCCGTGGATTCCACCACAGTGTCTACGATGCGCTGGATTGCCCCCGGGGAATAGACCTGGACGGAGTGTCATTCATGAAATGACTCTTTTGACCCATTCAATCTGGGAACGCATCTCTGTCAGATTTCTTTGGCTATTAAAAAATGGTGAATATTTTTGCAAATCTTTGAATATATATATATTTTTTAAAGCGAACATTTGTCAAATATTTTGTTCCAGGGACCCCCCAGAAGTAAAGATTTGAGTTACAAATGTTCGCTTTAAAAATATATATTCAATGATTTGCACACATTTTCACGATTCTTTTATTTTTTTGCAGATCTACAAGCTCAGTGTGGCACTCGCTATGAGCTTGTATATCTGCTATTTTTTGAATAGCCAAAGTATAAAATAATGGTAATAACTGGTTACACAGATCAGACAGACAGCCAGACAGCCAGACAGACAGACAGACAGACAGACAGACAGACAGACAGACAGACAGACAGACAGACAGACAGACAGACAGACAGACAGACAGACAGACAGACAGACAGACAGACAGACAGAGACAAGACAAGACAAGACAAGACAAGACAAGACAGAGTTCTTCTCACCTTAGGCAAGGTCTCAGAGAAGGAGATGCAGACGCCGGCATCCTCCACTTGTTCCTTGAAGGCCTTGATGCCATACTTGCCATAGTCATCGTCAGCAGCTATGGTGCCCACCCATGTCCAGCCAAAATGCAGCACCAGCCGAGCCATGGCATGAGACTGATGCTTATCAGTGGGGATGGTCCTCAGGAAGGTGGGGAACTGGAACTTACTCTCCAAGGCTGAACAGGATGAGGCGTAGCTGACCTGGAGGAGAGAGATGAGGAGAGGAGAGGACAGGAAGAGAGGAGAGGAGAGGAGAGGAGAGGAGAGGAGAGGAGAGGAGAGGAGAGGAGAGGAGAGGAGAGGAGAGGAAGGAGAGGAGGGGAGAGAGATGAGATGAGATGAGGTGTGGAGGGGAGGGGAGGGGATAGGAGAGGAGAGGAGAGGAGAGGAGAGGAGAGGAGAGGAGAGGAGAGGAGAGGAGAGGAGAGCAGAGGAGTGGAGAGGAGAGGAGAGGAGAGGAGAGGAGAGGAGAGGAGAGGAGAGGGCCTTACCTGTGGGAAGTGATATAGCCCCAGTATCCTAGCAGTGGCGATGGAGAGATCCGAGCCGCCGGCGCCCACCAAAGCGGCGAGGGGGGCCCCGTCGCCACAGCGGTAGTTGGGGACCGCCTCGTCCTGGCCTGTCAGGTACGTCAGTGTGCCCTCAACGGCCTTGGAAATGGTGAAGCAGGAGTCGTAAATGACGTAGCCCAGGTCCGTATTGGGCAGAATGTCGTCCCTTCTGTTGATCTCATCGAGGGCAAACAGCATAGTCTGGGCCCAGCGAAATGTACGGAAGTTAAATCTGTGTGGAGAATAAGCAGATTTAGTTTCCCTCAAGTCTCTCACCGGCAGGGTTCAATTTGCTGGAGATCAGAGATTCCCGTGTTAGCCATGCCCAAATATGGAGTCCATCCCATCAGTACCATTACGTCATATTGATGACATCAAAGTAGCCTACCCCATATACGGGCCCCTGATGGTCGGTCGGTGGACAACATGTACTGATGTCAGACACCAACAGAAACCGTTGCCTAAAAACGGACGCCATCGTCAAAGCACACTGTGTCCCTTTCATAACAGACACAACAGAAATCGTTGCCTAACTAACAACACCGATTTGTGCATGTGGCCCCTGGAGGCCCTTGCTACGCCTGTGTGTGTTAAAAAATATTTATGAAAAAAGTAATTGGAAAAACACACGCATTAGAAGGACAATATCAGTCACCAGAGCCAGGGATTGTGTGTTTTAAATGAATCTAACATGGTTAAAATGGAGTTTGAAGTTACAATGGGTTTATATAGGAAGGGGGCGTGTCTAACATAACATGCACTGATGTCTGCCACAACGTAAGGCCCGAACCGCAAGTAAATCTAAAATGGCATAAAGTTACTTCCTTGGCCTGCTGTCAAAGTTCACAAAAATGTGGCACTGATCAGTCCAGCGGTTTGTGAGATTAGCCCCGGAGAAGACAAGCAAACTAACACACAGACAGACACATTTGTAGACGGCTAGCCTCCTACAGATTCAGGCTATAAACATAGCAAACAAATAGAAACAAATTGATGGATGGCAGTGCGTAAAAGTAACTACATAATGTGAGATTGTTGTTCAAGTTGTTTATGGAGCGTGCTAATCCTCAGGGACAGTAGCACAGGGTGGTATTAGAATGGGAGAGAGGAGGTGGCATCAACCTTGCCATCACAAAATATACGACACATCTTCCCCCTGATATCCTGATACCGGTGAAATGTGTCTTTCCATTAAAATCCCGGCAGAACTAATTCTGAACCTGATGAGATTCGTTTTTTCTTTTAAACCTTTCTACACACAAGCGTTCCCAAGTGAAATCAACAATTAAATGGTTTAAAGACAAATCAAATCTGTGAGAAATGTGAAATTATGTTAAATGCAGGCCAAATATCCTCGGCCTGACTGACTCCTGAAACAATGTACAGTATAAAGAGCTTCATAATATACCTGTAACAGTTCCTCAACTAATCTTGATGTCTGTAGTAAACAAGATCTCACTATATAGGTGAGACCTATATCCCATAATTATTAGTTGTAAATAGAACAGAAGTTACATTTTAAGTTTCTCTCCAAGTTAGGTTCATTAGGTCAGCTCTTACTTTGTTCAATAAAAATAAGGGACCTTTGGGTCCGAGTAATGATCTGGACTCACCCTTCGCACCCTGCAGAAACAGGGCTTCTGGAGGTATTGCGTTTAACGGCAGCAATACGTTGGTGAACAGGAAACATCCCTCCGATTACAACCTTCTTTTTGTCTACATCTTTGTATCCACTCAAGGTGAATTTGGCCTTCAGCTTGCAAGTGGATTTTGCTGAAACTGATGCGTAAATGTAGAAAAATGCACATAATCCAAACAAAAGTCGTCTAATTTCCATGCTATGGCGTAAAAAACCTTGTCACAGAGTTGTCGCTTTACCAGGCAGTAATGGAACAGGCAACTGTGACAGGTGTCTGCATCTATTCTCTCGGGGATACTGTTGCGTGGAGAACACACATTGGACAGAAAAGACTAATGATGCATTTGTACAGTAGATATGGCAACAAATGATGGAGAGTGTTATCATCTTATCAGTGGCATAGATAGACAGTGGTTCTCAAACATTTTCATGTCAAGGACCCCAAATTGATAATGTATCTGGCCACCGATCCCAATCTTAACAGATTTTGTGCCAGGGACCGCCATAAAATGAGATTCATATTAAACTATTTAAAATTAAAAAAAATCAACGGTTTTCAAAAATAGCAGATCTACAAGCTCACAACACGCTGTGAGCTTGTAGATCACTATTTTCAAATAGCAGAAGTATAAAATATACATTTTAATGCTATATTAACAAATTTTGCTGGTGACCCCTGGGGGTGCGTGGACCGCACTTTGAGAACCATAAAGCATAGATATCCTTTTGACTTTGAGCCACCCAAGCGAGGCTAGGGGTCCCAAGGGGTCTGTAACCAGAATCATCAATAAATTGAGCAATAGAACATAATAAGTTAAGGTCCCCGCCTCTCTAAATACCAATCTGATTATTCCCCTGAATTCAGGTAAATGACACAAGACACATAGAACACTGCCACAGGCCCAGAGTTAATTGGCAGCTGCGTGTGGCAACTTGTATTTTCTTTACGCAACAGTGGTCACAGGACACTGGTGATGCTTGTCGCTCAATAACAGCCTGGATACTGTTTCCAAATTCCGCACTGTCCCCTGGGCTTATTTTAATTATTATTAGCGTGTTGACAAGTGAGTGAGCTTGTCCTCTTTGTCTCAATCAGCAGGGAAACACACACCTGAACCCGCAGGCCCCGAGGCCTCTCCTGAGACAAGTCAGTATATGAGAGGCACGCACGGTGCACAAGCAGGTGCCCATCGTAATCGAATTAATTACACAAACAGTACCTGATAATACGGTTGTTTACAACAGGCAATGCATATTTGTTACATTAATTAAAACCAAAAGGGAGATGCCCATATCACCCGAAACATTACGATATTCGGGGATTTAAATGATTATCATGATCATCACTCACGTAATGTGACGCCTGGGAATAGGCCTGCAGTATGTCATGTGACTGGTCCCTGAGCTCTCGTGATCCTTTTGAGTGCACATGACAGCCTTCTGCCTGTAATTGATGAGATCTGCAAGAAATCAATTAACATGGTACACAGAAGAAAAAAAAATAGTGTGGGATATAGAGCTCGATTTCAAATAACATATTGCAGACCACTGATACTTAACCACTAGTGAAAATAGCAGATCTACAAGCTCACAAGATGTCGCAACACATTGTGAGCTTGTAGAGTGGCTTATTTCTCCATTTGTCGAGTATTAAGTGGTTAAGGAAATCAAATGAAGGCCTTCACTATAATTGTTGTGGTGAAATGAGAAACCAGACAATGATCTCAATGTGGACTTCTTTATTAAAGCTCAATTTTTCATTATACAAATGTCATCATAGTTGAAACTGCATGCTGTGGCTTGGTTTGAGGCACATTACTAAGGAGGATGAGCATTATTTGAACAAAAAACAAAGACAAAATTGCATAACTTAATCTTATCTCAATATTGCAAATTCAACTAAAAAATTTAATGTCTGTTAATATCAAGCCGTTTTCTATGGAGACATGTATCATCACACACACATAAAAAGGCAACACAGGGGAGGGAAACACTAGACGAATTAAGGGACAGTTTCATTTTGGATTTTGAGTGATTTTGCCACTGAAATGAAGGAAATGGATGAGAGGCACAAAGACAATAAAGTATGTTCAGGAGGCGTGGAGGCAAATTTACGCTCGAAGCGACAAGTGGCCAAGCATCAATTTACCATGAGACCGCAGTCAGAGACTTTACTAGATCCATGTGGTGGCTGGAGAAACATTACAAAACTCAGTTAAACCTGAGCACTGTGCCTAGTAAAATCCTCAGTGTTCATTCTTCCAACTCAAAGAGTGTACAAATCTAACCAAATGGACCATTTAAACTGTCAAGAGTTAAATTAAGACTCGGGATTCTGCAGTGTACCTGCTGTGGACTAAATGATAGGAGTGAGATGAGGGATTAGAAAATACTGTATGCTTGAACAGCAAATACACCAGTAACGCCTTTCTGGAGGCCCATTTTAGTCTGGTCTCCTGGAGGTGACAACAGACGGAACCCTTTTAATTGGACCGTTGACACTACGGAGAATGAATGTACTATCCTTTATGTCAGGAAGCATCAAGGCTTAATGGGTTAGTTAAGAAATTAAGAATGTGCAAAAACGTTGCTCCCACACAACATGGGAGCAGCCAAATGGCAATGAAAATGACAAATGCATACAACAGTTATCAACTCTACTCTAGTTGAGAATTTTGTTAATTTTTAAGTCAGTCCTCTTGTTTTCTTGTTTCTCATAAAAAGCATATATATTGCAGCATATGGAACAAATTATAATCAGCCTTTCAGGAGGCGAGCATTAAGTCCAGATCAGTTCACATTTAAAATAACTCAAGAAAATAAAATAAAAAACAGGCACACACAAAAAGGTCACCCACCGTTTTTGGAGGTTATCCTGCACATTGTGATATTTAACCACTTTTAAACCCTATATACTTAGTTGACCAGAGTCCCCCAGGGGTCTATATTAGGCCCCCTGTTTTTTCCCCCTCTACACTAAATATCTTCACCGATAATAGCCCATTACAAGCTCACAACACGTTGCATTTTATGAGCTTGCAGATCTGCTACTTTTGCCGAATGGTCAACCCAGAATAGGGACGCTAGGGTTCATGTGGTTAATAAGTAATTCTCTGGTGGACCACAGCTCACTGTAGCTATACTGTAGCTATACTGTAGCAACACCTGCCAATAACTCCAGTTTGGACTAGATCAGAAACCACTGATATATCAACACAGCTTATTCTACATTTGGCAAAAAAAAAAGAATCTAAAAATAGTTTAATTGGTCATATAGTTTCTCTCTTTAGTTTACTTTTTGGACAGGTAGACCCTGCCACGCTTAACACAGTATACAGTAGGAAAATGAACACATATATGTACTGTATATTATATATAGGGAGAACAGTCTTAGGCTGAGAATAGCCTTAACTATAACAGTAAAAATATAAGTTGAGACAGAAAAAAAGGCAAAAAGCGACGGATGTTTTTTCTGGGTTTTTCTTTTACTGCTGGTAAGCCATTCATCCATTTCAATGACATTATGTTTCCATTTAGTTTCCTGAATGAATTCATCTCATGACACAACCTGAGGCACGCCGTGCACTAAAGTCCACTTTCTTAACGCTTTTTTTTCTCCTTCGAAAGCCAACCTCAAAACCGGAAGCAGCTGTTAATTTTTCCACCAGAGACAAGAAAGAAATGCATTGTCACGCATGAATGAGAAGAAAAAAAAGAACTACAATGAATTGTCATTATATTATCAATAACCAACAACAATATCAGACCCCATTGCCAAAAATATATATAAATATGGAGGGGAAGCAGAGTAGTAGCGGCCTGGTGCGCCCGCTGGTCACAGTACTGCCCGCCTTCCATGGGAATGTTCAAGAGAGGAGGGGTGAAGGGGGGGGGGGCATGGGACTGTGTGTGTGTGTGTGTTAGGAGTAATAAGGAGGAAAGACAACCTGGTAAAGGTAAGAGGAGAGGGGATCACCTCTCTGGTATCTATGTTGACTGTGTGTGTGTGTGTGTGTGTGTGTGTGTGTGTGTGTGTGTGTGTGTGTGTGTGTGTGTGTGTGTGTGTGTGTGTGTGTGTGTGTGTGTTGGTGGGTGGGTGTGTGTGTCTGTGTGTGCGTGCGTGTGTGTGTGCGTGTGATTCTCTTGGGGTTCTACTCCCACTCTGTGGTGCCAGGTGGTTTGGAGGTCAGGTCATACAGGACTCTGGAGATGCCTGGGATTTTCTTTATTTCGCTCACCATCTTCAGCACCACCTGCAGAAGCAGATAAACAGCACACATGTGAGTTAACCCACATAGTCCCACTGAGATTGTGATGCAAGTAAAATGTGAAAAAGAAGCAAAAATACCAATTAGAAGCACTACTACATAAATGTTCACCCAACACATGGAGTAAAAATAAACAATATCTTTTTTCATACTTCCTCAACACACTTTGACAGACAGCCAACCTTAACTTGGAGGCAGTGGCGTCAGTTCAGCAAAAGCGGCAAGGTTAGGGTTGCCAACTCCCAGAAATGAAATTAAGGGACACCTATCCTGGGCGTGCGTCAAAATTGTTTTTGGGGATCAAACCCCCCAAAATGCATGGAAAACTATGCATTATACCTATAACACAATACAAACACAATGGTCTTACACCTGCATTAGGCTACTAATTTATGATTTTTATATAAAAAATTATAGGCCAGTGTGTCATGCTATACCCTAGAGTGCATCGCCATCTTCTGGCTAAAATAATTATTTCACTGCCTTCAGTGGACACCCCCCCCCCCCACAGCTTTGCAAAAAACAAACTACAAATATTTTTCATGACTTTGAAACCAATCTTTATATACATAACAATTATTCTAAATCATTTTTATTTTGCTGGGTGGTTTATGACATATTATTCTGTGGTCTGACAAAATGTGAATACATAATACTGCTTATATTCCTACTTCCTGTTCATAGGCCTACTTCCTGTTTACAGGGTCTTTAAGTAATAGCCAGGCTAACATACAGCAGGCTAATGTACAGCATGTCTAACTGTCAGTTAAAGGCAGTTCAGTTGAGAGGCTAAAACAGCACCAGTACCTCTTCGGGGATGTGTTGACCAGGCGTGGCAGCGATCCCCGTCATGAAGTCGCTGGTGATGAAGGTACGGATCACCACGGAGCGCCGGCAGGACGGCTGCTTCGACTGGGAGTCACGGTCAAAGTGCAGGGGGGTCAAGATGATGGGCATCTGGCTGATTTTACCAGAGTAGCCTGGAGAGGGAGATCATGTCAAAGAAAAGTAAGAAGAGAGTTATCCCCAGATTATGAAACAGAAGGCACTTGTTTATGTTCAAATGCATTTTAGAGCATCTCTGCTTCATTAGTCAGCTCTGTAAGTATGAAAGATAGGCAGGATTGAGAGTGAAAGAGAGCAAGGTGTCACAGATTGTATGATTACATTATGAGATTAAATCATTAAATTACATTGACAAGTACATCTCCTCAGCCCCCACTGTAGTATTGGTGTTGTACCGGGGACACTTAGCAAAGTAACACTGGACTGAAGGGTGCTGCTTGGTGACCTCTTAACATTGTTCATTATAAACTTTAACATAACCAATATCTACAACGTGTTGAGATTATAGATCGGCTATTCTCGGGGAGCAACGCCATCCTTCGTCCTACATTTTGCACGCAATTGAACACACCACATCCTTCCACATCCCCCCTTCCACATCCCCTTTAACCAGTGGTGCAAAGTAACTAAGTACATTTACTCAAGTACTGTACTTAAGTACAATTTTGAGGTACTTGTACTTTACTGGATTCCAGTTGTTTTACTTCTACTCCATCCACTACATCTCAGAGGCAAATATTGTACTTTTACTCCACTACAATTATTTGAAAACTTTAGTTACTAGTTACTTTGCAAATATAAATTATTATATTATAAAACACACATTAACCACTTCAGCCCTATTTTATACCTATGGTATTTGAAAATAGCCGATCTACAAGCTCACAACGCGTCGCGATGTGACGCGTTGTGAGCTTGTAGATCTGCTATTTTCAAACATTTTAGTACTTTTACTTTTGGTACTTTAAGTACATTTTGATACCAATACTTTTGTACTTTTTACTCAAGTCAATTTTGAATTCAGGACTTTTACTTGTTAACAGAGTACTTCTGCATTGCAGTATTGATACTTTTACTTAAGTAAAACATTTGAGTACTTTTTCCACCACTGCCTTTAACACGTTTCACACAAATGCACACACACACTTCCTTACCAGACTCCCTCAGGATAGAGTGGGCTACAAAGTCAGCCTGTCTGAGCGTGCTCAGTACGCCCGTGGTCAGGAAGGTTGGCGTGATGTCTGTGGGGGGCTCCTTCACAGGGGAGCCAAACACATACACAACTCTGGAAGAGGAGAGACATACAGGTGTGTCGGTGCCTACACATTGCTACAGTAGGCGTACCAATTCAAAAGCAACACTGTTCCGTAGGGGTGTGCCGATACACTAATTTCACGAAACGATACGATACGATATTGGGCTCACAACTTCGATACGATACGCACTTTTTTATTATGAAAATATATGGGGGAGGAAAAAAAGCAAATGCAAACAAATAATTCTGTTTTTGCATTATTCTGACATGCAAACTTGTAGCTTTTCAGCTACAATAGCCGTTTTGAATCCAAATAGGGCAATAGTGTGACACCTGACCCGGAGAAAAACAACATGTTGTCACCCTTTTCACCTCAGGCTGTTTGCATGCCTGATTATTATTATTGTAAAAAAAAAAAAAACGATACATATCGTCACGAAAACGTATCGCGATATATCGCAGGACGATATATCGGCACACCCCTGAATCCGTCATCTTGTAATCGGACACAGCTGAAATGATTAAAACCTAATAACTCCCAAAAGTGAGCTTTTAAAATTGTAACCATACTGTACATCTTTGAACTTCAACATATACCGTGGATTACAGGGGTTGTAAGGGGAAACAAACAGGCTCAGTATGATAGACTGATAGATACACATATGTAGATAGAACGAAAAAGTGTGTATATGCATAAATATGTCAAAAGTAGCGTTCCTGAGCTTTGTGCATGCGTTACCTGTTGATGCTGTGGCACATGCGTGGGATGAGTCTGGCAAGGAACATGAGGTGGTCCCAGGGAGGATCCTCTTTAGAGGTGATACCACACACATAGCTGTAGGACCGACAGTCTCCCTGAAGAGCAAGGGACACAAGGTGTCAAATATGGTGACTATTGAAGCACTGGGACACATGGTGTCAAAGATGGGGACTATTGAAGTACTGGGATACATGGTGTCAAAGATGGGGACTATTGAAGTACTGGGACACATGGTGTCAAAGATGGGGACTATTGAAGTACTGGGACACATGGTGTCAAAGATGGGGACTATTGAAGTACTGGTATACAAGGTGTCAAAGATGGGGACTATTGAAGTACTGGGATACATGGTGTCAAAGATGGGGACTATTGAAGTACTGGGACACATGGTGTCAAAGATGGGGACTATTGAAGTACTGGGATACAAGGTGTCAAAGATGGGGACTATTGAAGTACTGGGATACATGGTGTCAAAGATGGGGACTATTGAAGTACTGGGGTACATGGTGTCAAAGATGGGGACTATTGAAGTACTGGGGTACATGGTGTCAAAGATGGGGACTATTGAAGTACTGGGACACATGGTGTCAAAGATGGGGACTATTGAAGTACTGGGACACATGGTGTCAAATATGGGGACTATTGAAGTACTGTAGCACTATACAAAGTTCAAAAATTATGGCTCACCACAATGTGGTGTCTGTGGTGAGCGCACCGAAATGCCCATAACGGTCTGCCTGGACATGCCCAACGTCAGTGCAAATCGGCATATCGTCGTTGTCGGGAAGCAACCTCTCATCTCCATGTCCTAACTTTTTTTCGTAAATTAACTCCCTACTTGATCATACTACAGCGTCACACAAAAGCCTTAAAAGTAGCAGATCTACAAGCCCGAAACGCAAAAATTCCCACATATGGACTGGACATGCCGGATGTCAGCGACATCAAACACACATTGCAAAGAAACGTACGACCACTGCTTAGTTGCCAACGTCCAATTGTGTACTATAGTAAACCTGTTTTATAACCCTTCAGAACAGAAGAATGTGTTCTTAATAAACCCCATACATTAAATATGCTTTGCCTTTTGACTACATTTTCTCACTTGAAAAGGGACTAGTTCCCCTTTCTATGTAATGGGTTCTATATTGTCGCTGTCGGGTGGAAACCTTGTATGTCCAAAACTGGTACTTTTCACTATCACTTTAGTTTCTAGTTCGACATTGTAGTATGACAAAGTAGGGCATTAACCCATTTAGACATGTCACACCTACTGTATATGTTGTCATACCTTTCAAGTCAGGAACGCCTCTGTCATTTATTTTTTTTATAAAGATTTGACATTTTTTAGAACACTTAGGTTAGGATTTAGAAGCTGTTTTTAGAATCGGCCTCGGGTCTAAATGAGTTCATTTAAAAATAAAAATAAACATGAAAAGGATATGGAGAAAAAAGGTTTCTGAAATAACCTGGCTGGTTGTCACTGATCTAGGCTCATTTCTTCCACCTACAGTAACTCAGGGGTATACGTTTACGGTGTTTGTCTACTACAGTCTCCTGGCTGCGTCCAGGTCCGAGGTTTGGGGGAAATGTAGCACTCTGTGGATTCAAACAGGAAGTAACAGAGCCACACCCACCATGATGACACCGGCTGGCTGTGGTGAGTGGGTGTGTCTGAATCACCAAAGTAGTCACCATTATTGTTATTGTAGCTATAGTGGGACAGTGTATAAGTCAAGCTCACCCTCTTTTAAATGGTTTGTGACTGAGCAGCGCTCATGCAATCAAATAAACCACATTTCCGTTAAAGGAGTGGAGAGAAAAAGGGGGAAAAAAGCTTATCCATTACCAAATTAGTGGAAAGTAACTAAGTACAGTACTGCAATTTTGAGATACTTTACTTGAGTATGCCCATTTTCAATACTTTATACTTGCACTCTGCTACATCTTAGAGGCAAATAGTATACGTTCTACTCCACTACAATGAATTGAAAACTTACAATTTCCTTTGTAGATTTAGATTACAAAAAGCCCTATTTTATACTTTGTCTTTTAAAAAATGGCAGAGATCGACATTCTTTTCTAAAACTTAAGTGCTTTTACTTTGATACTTTAAGTATATTTTGATGTCAATACTTGTACTTTTACTCAAGTAGTTACATTTTGAATACAGGACTTTAACTTGTAACAGTATTTCTACATTGTGGTATTGCTACTTTTACTTAAGTAAAAACAAAACGGAGTACTTCCACCACTGTCCATGGCAGTTTTAAAGCTCTTTGGTAGACAGTAAGAAAGAATGAAAGTGAAGTGGAGAAGGGAGGAGGTGCCAGGGTGGGTGGGTGTGTCGGGTGGTGGTTTACCACTAAACTATGCTTATGAAGAAGATGGAGACAAACATCTGTGTCTGCCCATACCTCAGCAGACGTCTCAACTAAGCAAAACACTCCACACACAAACACAGCCGACTGCTATGCTGGTCTGGTCTCATTCACTTTTACAGTAGTTGTCCATTGCTTTCATTCGATCTCAAGGCCAGCTTTCATTTTTCTCTCCCTCCAAGTAACCATTTGCTTACTTTCAATTCAGAACATATGTTGGCACAATCTTCAAAGTGAACGCTGGCTATTTTTAAAAGCATCTTTGCTTTCCTTTTGTATATAGGCCACATGGAAAAAACAAGTTGGCTAAGTGTATAGTAGTGTGTGCGGATTAATGGACACTTGTCGCAATGGATCGATGTATTTATGCATCAATTGATTGGATTTAAAAAAGCTTGTTTCACCAATTACCACGTTTCACCAGTCTTGCATAGCTAGAGGATCAGAGATCTTCGCCTACCGATGCGTCTGAGGATATCTAAATTCAATGTAGGGCTAAAATAGCAGAGAAAACAATCTCTAAGTCTAACATACCCACGCCCAGCTTTGGAAACCAATCCTGATACCGTATCATGAACAACCTCCCGAAAGTCTGGGCATTGGTTCAGCAATGCAGTTTTTTTCCCCAACTCCCAGACCAGTTTTAGCCTCTATATTTAATATCATTAGACTACCAGTTAATGACATCTTAACTGATGAACAGACTAATTTACAAAGATGGGAATAACTGATGTACAGAGAGTCTTTGTTCATTTGGGCTACCTGGACTCCGACAGTTTTGATGGGCAGTAGGAAGGCATTGAGTGAATGAAGGCTGGTGATTTGCAAGAGTTTCTCCTCTTCCTCATCTGATATACATGATCTGACTCTCTGCAGCAACACATGGGGCTGTAGGGAGGGAAAGAGAAAAGAGAGATAAAAATGCATTAAGGAGAGGGATACAGAGTTGATGTATGAGACTGAATTCATGCAAATGAGATACTTAAGTGAGGGTACCATCATCAGAAAATGCTCTTTTATGGAGTAGTGCTTCTGTGCGGTTAATGCTTAAAGACTTCTTTGGAGGAAATTCTTACAAATCAATTGACTACACTCAGACCAACAACATGCATCATGCACGTCATGGTCCCATCGAACAACTGATCGCTATGGAATAAAACATGGTTCTTGTGACACGATATTAACTGTGTCCCATCAGAGGGGGAGAAGGACATGTGCAACACAGGACTCCAGCCGAACATGAGCCGTCTATGTCGTGGCCAACACACTGGGCAGCTGTTCTCTGACCTTTTTGACACTGGCGGAGAAGTCTGAGACGATTTTGAGGATGTTGTTGGTCTCAGTAAAGTCCTTACAGACGTAGGGCTCATCTGCACAGATCACCCTTATAGCCAGACCAGGACCTACAAAAGGGAGGGAGGAAGAGGATATTTTTACAAAGCACTGTGATATATCTGAAAAATCGGACTTGAAGAATCCCAACCGTTCGTTGGGTCACATCAAGAGTGCAAGTGCATGTGAGTGTGTGCAGTACTAACCAGGGAAAGGGTGTCTACAGACGATTTCCTCTGGCAGACCAAGCTCTCTCCCCAGCGCTCGAACCTCATCTTTGTGGAAGTCCTTCAGTGGCTCGATTACTTTTCCCTGCAAGATGGCAAAGGAGTGGGGTCAGCAATGCAACTAACAACGCAGAGTCAGAGTAGAAAGGAGAAGTATTACGTGGTGAACACCTCGTCACTGTGCGTGTAAAGCATGGTTATTGAAACACTTTCACCCTGGGCTCCCAATATTGGTCATGTCATTATAGGTGAAAATAAAAATAAATTTGAATTTCTAAGGTTCTTTAACACATTAACCGCCAAGAACGTAGTCCTACGGTCCGTTAAATCCAACTGTTAAGCGCCGAGACCGTAGCCCTACGGTCCACGGTCTTTTCGCGCTATTCACTTCCGGGTTCACTTTCGGATTTTTTTTGATCCACTTCCGTTTCCGGTTTGATGACCGGAAATAGAATTATTTGGGATCCGGTTTTGACGATCACGTCCGCTCTCGTTCTACAGACGAAACTGAAACTCAATTCTCTTCCTGTAGTTTTTTCTCCTCGCATTTCACTGTTTAACGTAATCCGCTCTAACTACAACATGGATACCCCGTTTGACACGTGGTCTTCACTGGGAGATACAGTGGGATGTCGCGGATGTAAACAGACCTTGTACGGCTCAATCTTAAGGATTTTAACAAGATCTATGGCGACATGAAAAAAACTAAAAAACAACAAAAACACCTTGGCACTGGTGAGTACATTATGAGATTAACCTCTGGCGGTCGATGTGTTAAAGGATCTACACCATGAATTAAAATTCATATTGTTTATGTCCCTCAAACGTTTTTCAAAAGGTTTGAGCCTAAATCAAGCCTCAGATATAGTCATTCCAACCAACTTCTCTCTGGCTTTTAAAGCACTTTCACCTGCAATACCACATTGTCCTGATTTGCACGTAGCGCTATTGAGCCAGTGTTTGTATGCATGTTATCTCCTGGTTCTGAGTGCAAAAACCAAAAAAAAAAAAAACTGAAAAACGGGAGGGATTGTACGCTAGTGACGTCACTTTCGGGGCCAAATCAATTTGGCCTGTTTTGAGACCAATTTACATAAAACCCCAGATATGCTGTGAAAGCCTGAGTGCTCCAACTAGGGTATTTTTGGGATAGAAGAGAGGTAGGGGAGACCAAAAACACACAAAAAAGAAGGAAAAGTTCAAATTCATGGCGTAGTCCCTTTAACAAATAGCCGATCTACAATCTGTGAACTTGTAGATCGATACTAGTCTGGCTCTTTGAATACATACCAATGTATTCTGGATTTGAGAGAACTTTATTGAGCTATTTCTGGTGTATATGCTTGCTTGTACGATCGTGTGTGTGTGTGTGCGCATGCATGCATGCGTGCGTTACCTCATCTCTGAGCTTGCGGATGAGCTCAGTGTCATTGTGGTGCGTTTTGATGAGTTCAGCCTTGCCACTGGCGAGGTGCGAGGCGCTCTCGATAAGGTCAGGCCTGAGAGTACCCTGAGCCAGGAGAACGTCTTCAGGCTTCAGGTTGAGCTCTCCTATCACCTCATTGGCCACCTGGGGATGTTAATTAGCACAAACCAGGAAGCCAGTTAGACAATACAGGAAGTAAATAAAAAAGTAAGGTGTGATAAACAGATTAAGTGGGAAATATGAGGGATAAATCAACAACAACAACCAGACACAAGCAGGTAAAAATAAACAAGTGGCTAATCCCACCTTGACGAAGGTGTCTCCAATGATCTTCCTCTTCTCTTCAGGGTAGGTGGTCATGTTGAGCGTCTTGCTGATTCGCTTCCGTGGGGTTCTGTCCTCCTCTGAGATTGGCAGGGTTGTCGTTCCATTATAGAAAGTATGGGCTGCATTCACCACTGGAAAGATGTTTAGAGAGCACAATGGTCAAAAAGAAGGCAGAAGAAAAAGAAGGATGAACGGATCAGAACACGGACAAAAAGCATGCAGAAACCAATTTCAAGCACAGCACTAGAGACCGATGCCAGATTATTGGGTCCAATGCCAATCCTGATTTTGGAGAGTCATAGACAAACGGTTACTAATGTTTTAACTAATATTTTGTCAAAAAGTGCAACATTTTCTAATCAATTTGAAAAACTTAGATTTGATTTAAGTTTCCATTCTACTTTAAACACAAACTAAACTGAATCACTATTTTGAAATATTTCAGACATTGACAATCTGCAAGCTCACAGCAAGTCACATTCAACACTTGAAAACTTTTGAAAAAAGAAGGACCAAAATAGGGACCCCTGGTTGAAAGTGGTTAAAAATCATGACTCATCAAAAAAAGTCAAATAATGTCTGATATCGGTCTGGCCAATATACACAGCAAACGTTTTCATTGAGACGTGACAGCCATCTTGGGCTCCGTTAAACCCACCACTATGACCTTGTCTAGTTTTGGGACCAATGCCGATCCCATTTTGGAGTCCTAAACCACTGACTGATTACCAATGTTTAGACAGATATTTTGTCAAATTTCAAACATTTTCAAACCAATTCGAGACACTTCGATTTGATTAAAGTTTTTGTTTGAGAATATTTAACTTACAAGTAAGACGCGCGAAGCGAACGCAAAAAAAATAAAATAATTATTATATTACATAGTTTTTTTTTTTAAATACAAAAAAAATCTACGTTAAAAGGAGCATCTTAGAAAAATACAAATTCACTAAAAAAAAACTTTGAATGTTTTTGAACAATTCAACAAAGTGTTTGAAGTGCCTGTTTCACCCACTTCCGGGGGGCGGAGCCAAAATCCGAGCCCGAAGTTTTTGTTCGTAGACCCCCACTAAAGTTTGGGAGCGGTTCGGGCACTTTTCATTTAACATGGGGTTTCAATGGGGAGTTTTTAGGAGCCTTCTCCGGGGCGTGGCTTCCGGGGGAAGGGGCGGGCTTAAACGCAACCTTGACAGGTGTGTTCAGTTTTCAAAGACCTTTCATTTGATGTATGGTACGTCTAAATTGGACATTTACTTATCTCAGAGGAGCTGCAGGCAGGCAGCGCACACAGACACACACACACACACACACTCACACTCACAAGCCGAGCACGGTTTCATAGTAAGCTCCACTTCCGCTGCGTTCGCAATAACCAAATAAATAAGAATAACCACTTTATTTATGAAAAGAAATGCCTATGGCTCCATCTACCTCTGACTTTGATGCCCAGTTTGGTGAGGGCCTCCTCCACACTCTGGCTCTCCCTCTTCCTCATGAAGCCGTTATCGATGTGAACCGCTATCACCTGGTCCTTGCTCAGAGCCTTGTTCAGCAGTGCTGTGCACACCGTGGAGTCCACGCCGCCGCTCAACAGCACCTGTCCGTGTCATCACAATCACAGGTCAGAGAGCTGAACGAAACGTAAACAATGTGTCTGCTGAGGCCGATTCTACAAATGCCTTCTGATTCAGTAGTTCTCACGCGTTCCAAGATTTTTCGAAAATGTTCAAAAATAGCAGATGTGCAAGCGCTGCGAGTTTGTATATCTGCTATTTTTGAACAGCCAACGCAAAAATCTAAAAGGACACAGATGCTTTCCTGGTTTTAATGGGTTAATGGGTGTGGATGCACATCGACAAGTTACAGTGTAAAAGCAATTATCAGCTGACATACTGAAAGGCATACGTCAGTCAAGAGTACAACGCTTACACCACAATAAATTCACTATACAGAATGAAACAAGATTAACCAGGTGAAAACTGTGGTGCATTATTGATTTATTCTATTGGTCACAAAAGTAAATAACCAGTGAAAGGATTTTACTACTTTAAAAGGACAGTGGCCTGGTAGGTTTAGCCCATTGACTACAATACACAATATATTTTACATTATGGTCAACCATTTGTGAAAGCATATGTCCATTTGTTAGATTTTCTTAGAATGATCAAATTGCCTTTTATTTTTAACTCAAACTTTCAGGTGATAAAGCCATCTTAAAATTGCTTCTACGGGTGATATTTCTGTAATCATGAAGAAGTCATGGACGGATGGAGTGCTGGCTATTTCTGTCTTCTTACACAGATACACAGTAATGTTGATACAAATATATATTCCTCTTGATGGGATATTAAAATTATAATTACCCAATACGCTAACATACAAGAAATATAGTAATGCACATTGCAAAAATCTTTTCTAACTAGGAGAGGAGGCCAAATTTCTCCCATGAGAGGAAGCCCAGTTTGGAGGAGCTCGGGGACTGGAGCAACTGCTTTCAGCCAACAGAGAAGGATTTTTAATTTGAGTTTAATTTGCTCCACTTAACTCATTCACTGCCACAATTATTGCTGGCCGCGTTTGCCCACTGCCAGAGATTTTTCATTTAAAAAAAAAAGTACTCAGGAGCCGAGATACAGAATTTTTAAGTTTTAAGTTAACAAGGAAGTGGATGGGAGTGTAGATCTTTAAACAATCATATCTCCTTGGTCTTTGGGTCAAATTTGAAAAAAAAACTAAAAAAAAAAAAAAAAAAAATTAATTTTTTTCAAAAAAAAAAAATTACGTTTTTTACGTCAGTGGCAGGATTGGTAAACGGGACAAATTACGTTTTTTACGTCAGTGGCAGTGAATGAGTTAATCTCTCGCCCCCACCGTCCCCCCCCCCCCCAACACACACAACCGCTGCTGCTCCCTGCATTTATACCATTGGTTCTCAAAGTGGGGTCCTTGGGGGGGTTCCAGGGGGTCCCCAGCAAAATGTGTTAATATAGCATCACAATACTTTTAAGCACTTTAACCTTTTATACTTTGGCTATTCAAAAATAGCAGATATACAAGCTCATAGCGCGGCACCGAGTGCCGCGCTATGAGCTTGTAGATCTTCTATTTTTTTTTTTATCGTGAACATTTGTGCAAACCCTTGAATGTACATTTTTCAAAGCAAACATTTGTAACTACAATCTTTGCTTCTGGGGGTCCCTGGAACAAAACATTTTGAGATAGGGGTCCGCAGCCAAATACATATCATTTTGGGGGTCCTTGACATGAAAAAGTTTGAGAACCACTGATTTATACCACAGCTTTCTTCTGCGTTTGCCTTTTGACCTACCCAAGTACTACCACCTCTGTGCCTAACCTTATGCCCCTTATCATGATCTCATGTATATACTGTTCAGATGGATTATGCTATGTGTGTATATATCATCTGTCGGGTGGGAACCTGTCCCAAACTGTTACTTTTCACGATTCAAATTCAAAAACGGCAAAAGTAGCCGATATAAACGCTCAAAACGTGTCGCTTCGCACCGTGTTTCGAGCTTGCGGATCTGCTACTTTTGTGTGAGACTGTAGTATAATCTAGTAGTGCATTGATTTGATAAGAGGTTTCTGCCCGACAGCAACAATATGTAGATATCTTTGATTTGGTTCTATGTAATGGTGGCTTACCAACAAGTACTTGGACTGCATACTTTTTTTGACACACATACAAATTCCTCCTCACCAGTACTTTAGACTTGGCTACTTTCTCCTTGATCTCCGCGATGCAGGACTCCTGGCGGTTCTGCACAGTGAAGTTGCTGGTGCAGCCTGCAATCTCAAACAGGAAGTTGCGCAACATCTCCATTCCCCGCTCCGTCAGATCTACTTCCGGGTGAAACTGCGTTCCGTACAGCTTCTTCTGCTCATTGGCAATACCTTGTGGGTAAAAAAACAAATTATCAGGTGAGGGGATCATCAAAGTTAATAACGAAAACATTAAACAAACAATGTTTATCGCAAGTTCAAAGCAATTCAATTTACGATTGGTCCTTGTTACTTCACTTAAAACTTACGATTGGTCCTTGCTACTTGACTTAAAAGTGTCAGTCCAAATTATGTGGATTACGTAGTCGACATGCACTGCCATTTTGCACCTTAATCCCATGTACAACGCTCTGACTTTTGTATTTTTTTCTGTTTTCTAGCACCTTAACCCATTAAGACCTGGAACGCATCTGTGTCACTGCCTGAACTATTTCTGGCCGCGTTTGCCCACTGCCAGAGATTTTGTGTTGAAAAAAAAAGGTACTCAGGAGCCGAGATACAGAATGTTTAAGTTTTAAGTTAACAAGGAAGTGGATGGGAGTCTAGATCTTCGAAAAATCATATCTCCTTGGTCTTTGGGTCAAGGGTCTTTTGGGTTTTACATTCTTGGCAGAATTGGTAATTGGAAATAATTACGTTTTTTACGTTCTAGGCAGGGAATGAGTTGAGATTTCTTTGGCTATTCAAAAATCGCAGATCTACAAGCTCATAGCGCGGCACTCGCGCTATGAGCTTGTAGATCTGCGATTTTTTTTTAAATCGTGAAAAAAGAAATTATATATTTTTTTTTCATAAAACTGTTAGGATTTAGAAAACATTTTTAAGAATCACCTCAGGTCTTTAAGGGTTAACTAACGTCCATAGTATATCATGCACTGTATACATCTGCTGCTATGCTCACGCACCTTTAAATCTCATCTCAGGTACTATGTGTAAATATAATGTAGGTCATTTGTTTGTTTATTTTGATTGATCCCTTTTCCCCCTTGCCCCCCCCCCCCCCACCCTTCTTCCCCCCCTATCTTTTTTTCTATGGAAATAACAATACGATAGAACTTGCACGACAACGAATTTCACCCACTTTTTTACTTCTGTAAACCTGTGATGTGACAATAAAGCCGATTCTGATTCTAAAACTAAATATACTGGGTACCATATTTTTTGATAGATAAGTCTTTCATTGCCCAGGCCGGGTCTTACCAGCAACGATGTTCCCTGACTGGGCCACCACCTTGAAACCATCAGCCACCTTGTCCACACTGTCTCCATGGGTCAAAAGCACCATCTCCTCTTTCTGCAGACCTCTG
Organism: Gymnoscopelus braueri; assembly: GCF_963280865.1. NCBI lineage: Eukaryota > Metazoa > Chordata > Actinopteri > Myctophiformes > Myctophidae > Gymnoscopelus > Gymnoscopelus braueri. The sequence continues at coordinate 16,556,099 of NC_137606.1, read as the reverse complement.
GACGGACCAAACACACACACACACACACACACACACAGTGTACAAAGAGGTCTAGTCTCACAGTAACAATCTGAGATCTCTGCCAACAAACTGTCTGGTAGTTGGTTGGTAGAGCTGCTAAGTGCGCCAACAAACCTAAACCTTCACCTACTGCTTTGAAACCCAGTCCGGTCACCGCCCCAATACGAGGGATCGCCCTAAAGACTTTGGATTGGTTCTGCAATGCAGGTTTTTTTTGTTTTTTTATCTCTTCAATTGTTTCTGCCCAGTTTTAACACAGAAAGCTGGGAGATTGTCTCTAGTTTAGCGAAGCGTTTAGAGAGACTGGCTTGCGAGTCTAAAGGAGGTCAGACAAGTGGGTGGTATAATGTGGATAACTTATTCCTGTGGAGGTTCTATTTGTGTGTGTGAGAGAGTGAGAGCAAGAAAGATGTGGGTTCCTATTTTAGACTGTGGTGTCTGACTCTGTCTGTGTCAACTGTGGAACATCTGTGTCCAGTGGAATGCGTGTGCAGGTTATGTAGTGAGCATGGCACAGGGACAAGCCAAAGACATGCTAAGCAAACTGCCTCTAAACCTACTCCACAATTTATTATCCATCTCTCTCTGGTCCACTAGGAATCATAGTGAGTATCAAATATTGATACTCAACCAGTGCAAACACAGAGTATTAGTTTATTTTTTAAATTTAAATCAAATAGCACTCACACATTTAACAGAAAGTACGTAAGGACAAAGAACGTGAAAGTATAGTACTTTATTTTCATATAATCTGCATTGATCACCGTTGTACCTGAAGAGAGAGCAGGTGTTGTCCAGTCCAATGTTGAACACGCCATCCTCCCTGACACTCTTCCTGTGTACTGTGCCACCAAACACTTTATTCATCATCTGGAAGCAGACAAGGGGATACTCTCAGCGCTCACACACTCAGATCTGTGACTGCTGCAGTAGCCTGGATATTAAGACATGCAGGCTTGTAACTCGAGGGTCGCCTGTTCAGATTCCTTTGGCTGAATGGAAAAAGATATCCTCCCTGGAGAAGTGAACAAGTAAAGACCTCCCTCCCTAAACAACTAAACTAACCACGGCTAGGTACTTCAAAAGGGTATAGCTCCTCGGTTACCAAAAACAGTACAAGTCTGTAGTGTGATTGGACAGCATCCAGGTGTGAGCGTATCAAAATGTAAAACCCCTCAATTCTCCCTTCAATTACCCCATGCAGACATTTGCAAGTAACAACAGGTTCTTCTCTCAACTACTCCCTTGATTAAATTAGTTTGTTTTTAAAATGATGCGATGTGTGTGTACCTGCATGCCATAGCAGATTCCTAGGACAGGCTTCCCGATAGTGAATATGGCTGGGTCAAACCTGGGTGCGTCTTCTGCATAAACGGAGGCAGGACCTCCAGAAATGATGATCGCTCTGAGGGGAGAGTTGAGAGTAAAGAGATGGAAGAGAAGGAGTGAAAAGAGAAGATGGTGATTTAAAAAAAAGTAGCATATAGCCTGAAACACAATTGGGAAGTGAGCAGAGGTATTCTTGAGCCAGGTAACAGTATACATATTCCTACAGCTTCTATATAAAGATTACAAGCATTGTTCATAGGGGCTCCTTCATAAATAAGATGTTTCACCAGTCTGTTATTGCATGCGTGTTTATTTTTGTTGTCAAAAAATATGTGTAGAGGAAGACCATATGTTTCTGTTACCTTCTCCAAAGCAGAAATTGTTTGAATACTTAAGGTCATGCTTTTGGAAAAAGGCTAATGCTCATATGCTGAGACTATACAGGGCATTTCAAATTCTTCTTCTCGTGAAGACGTCTTAGGTGTGGGACGTCCTACTGAACGACGCCCGTGTTGGTTCCGTGACTGAATTTGAAACAACGGATGCTTTAAAAGCCATCCGCCTGTGGTCCAGTGAACCGCCGAACACCATAATACCCCAAAAATGTGCTTTCAGCAGCCTGCAACTCTTCTACAACATTTAACAATCCAATTATTGTCTTGAAAACCTGTAATTCTATACCGTAAGGTTTTGTTGCACATGGGCATATCAATCTTAATTTGAATGTAGGTCTATACGTTCCTAAGTTATAGTTTTGTGTAGTAGTCTATCAAATGTACTGTATCGTTGAGTCATGATGGCTTGATCAACAACCGGATGTTGAAAGCGAATCTTGCGTTTCTCCCTTTCTCCTACTAAAATTCAATTGTACATCGATTGACTTGACCATGAACACCAATTGCAGTCAAGTCAACTGCCACTTCTGCAAGGTCCGACTACAGCTGAAAATACACATATCTAGCAGATGACCCCAGACGCTAATTGTATTTGGCCGCTGCACTAGCTGACCAAACCTGAAACTTTTAAACTACCAGGCAGTCAGACTCTCAAACAGTTAATACCTAATTTACACTCTGTTGTGCAACGGTGTCGCACAACATAGTATAAATCAGGCTTTAGTCATGATGTGTCAACACCTTGAAGAGTTCCGACACTTGCTTCACATTTACATTCTAAAAACCATCCTACAGACCAATTATTTGGATAATTACTCATCTAAATTAAAGTTGTGGTTGTGTCTGTGTGGCCAAAATATGGACATGCCTGACATCACAGCACATATAGAGAGACAGAGGGAGAAGGAGTGCGGGAGAGACAATGTTTTACCCACACAATAACCCAGGCAATGCTGGGTACTGAACCTCAACGAGCTGACTCACACCACATTGTCCAGCTTGCTCTATATAATCACCATGTCCAAGGGCACACTGCAGTCAGATGTGTGGCAGCAGCCAATGACTGACAGACACGTGGTATCACGTTATGGTCAAATATATGGCAGGTGCATATCTTTATATTTCCTGCTGGCTGTCTGCTCTGTCATTAACTATTATAGTCATGTGCACACACCCCAATGAAGAAACCAGGATTGGCAATTCTAAAAGAAAAATACTTAAATAATGCTGTGTCTTTGACAGGGTCTCTTGTGCTTCAGCCAATCTCCAAATGGAGGTCTGCTCTCAGAAAGGACACAAGATAAACATCACTTCTATGGGCCTCTTCTGAACGCCTGAGGCCAAAGACTGGACTGGAGCACTCAATTTATTTCAATGCTTTAATAAAATTCTAACAAAATTCTAACTTGTAAACTAGCTAAGTAAATTGTCTTTGACTTCAGTCATTCAGAAGTGGCCTATAGAACTGTTTTAATGCTGTAATTGTATTGATTGCCACAGCAGGCAAAAAAGCCTTCTTTAACAACATAGGACTTGTTGAAGAACTTAAGCAGCATTCCATATGATGGATTTGCTTTAATATCCAACAACCTACATAAGCACTGCAAGATCTAGCCGCTATTGAAACAGCTGGGAACATATTGTTTCATTCAATCAAATATGTTATCATGTAACCACTATGAGAAGTTACGGAGATTAAATCAAGAAAAATAATCATTACAAATAAATGGCAAAAATGAAATAGTGCCCAATGGTGCTGATTAGATCTACTTCCAGAATTATGCAAAGCATAATGAGACAGACACTTTGTGCCGTATAATAATGGAAGAAAAAACTGTGACAGCCTTGATTGATTCATGCAGTTACCACATGAAAAAGCAGGAAATAAGAGTTCAATTGTAATTATGTTACATTATGAAGGGCTCTTACATACTGTATACGGGTACTAAATATCCTGGAGTAAAACATAATTTTTTAATATTGTTGTCAGGCAGAAACCTTGCATTTCCATATTTCTATGTTATTAAATGAATGCCCCATTTCATACTTCGTCGTATCAGTGTCGCGCAAAAGTAGCTAAAATAGCCGATCTACTAAGTCTATTTTTTAAAAACTGTATCTGTAATGACATTAAAGGTAGGGTAAGTGATTTGCAATTATTCAAATAATTGCTAAATGGGTCTATGTTCTGATAGTGCTCGTTACTATAGAGTGTCCTGTCCATATAAGGAGTCTCCATGTCTCTCCAGCTCTTTATAAAACAGAAAATGCATTTTCGTTTCAGTTTCATTTCCAATTTTATCCAATCAGGATAGAGAACTCAATCAGGATATAGATTAAACAAGTGAAATTGGAAGTGATGACACTAAGAAATGAGCAGGCAAAATTGGAACTGGAACACTTTAAAAATGAAGCTTAAAAATGGGTACTTTCTCCTGATTGGCTGAGATTTTGACACCTACCAGAAAATGTATTTTCTGTTTATTAAAGAGCTGGAGAGACGGGGAGACTCCTGTTACTGAACAAACACTCTATAGTAATGATTACTATCAGAATATAGTGCTTTAACCTTTAAAAAAATACTTTTTGTTTTAACCCAAAAATATCACTTACCCTACCTTTAAAAGAGGTAAAGTCTGTTCATGGGTTTTATAAATACTTTACCAATGAAAGGTAGTACTTAGTGACTAAATAACTACATTGGATCCATTGAAAACGCAGGTTATTTTGATCTATTTCCTGAAAAGCAAAGTTTTTTTACATTTCTCATTTCTGCCTGACAGTGAGGATGTATGACTTTGTCTTTGTCGGGTGAAAACAAGCTGAAAACACTTCGCGCCACATTTCAAGCTTGTGGATCTGCTACCTTTGATGCTATTGTGTGACGCTGTAGTATGATCAAGTAGGGCGTTAATTTACAAAAAAAATACAAAAACTTAGAATATGGAGATAATAAGCGGTTTCTGTCCCGACAGCAACGACTTCTACTCTCACCTGAAGCCCTGCTCTTTGATGGCGAAGGCAGGAGTCTCCAAGGGCAGGATCTCAGAGCGTACACACAGCTCCCGTACCCGTCTGTCGATCACCTTCCCATACTGAGCCCCTGCGTCCAGGATCACCACGGCCCCCTCGCATGACCCATTCTGCTCCGCGCTGCTGCTGATATCCAGCTGTGGACACACACAGAAAAAATGTATTCAAAAAGAAGAAGCATTGTCCAGCTTGATTCCAGTTAACTGAATTGAGGAAATAACAAGCTTCAGAAAACGTACACAATCACACACATGAAGTCAGATTTATTTATTGCATGCCGGTGTCACACACCGATAATAGCCGATCTATAAGCTCATGACGTGTTGCAGTGCGATGCGTCGTGAGCTTGTAGATCGAACATTTTCATGTAACCTAATTTGGGCTGTATTCTTGACAACAAACTGATACGTAGGTGAAAAACATGGTGAAAGCATTGCATCAAAGGTGATCAAAAAAGTAAAATCAAAGAACAAGATTTTGGGGCAGAATTTCCGTGCTCTCAGGACTCTTGCCGGAGGCTTAATTCAATGCCACTCTTTGACTACGCTTGCACTTCTTGGTTCTCCAACATCTCAATGTCACTAAAGACTAAGCTTCAGACCTCCCAAAACAAAGTGATTCGACTACTTCTCGGCCTGGGGCCCATTTGACCCACCTTTTTCCAACATATTTTGCTAGCCTAGGATGGCTCAGGGTAGAAGACAGGGTTAAGCAATTAAAAATGGGATTGGCTTTCAAAATAGTCAATGGGGGGCTTTGCCCTCAATGCCCTCATATCTGACTAAATACCTCACAAAAGTGAGCGACAGTCGCAATAATAGAGGCAACAAACAACAACGATCTCGTAACTCCCACCTATAGAACAAACATGGGCAAATTCTCCTTCTACAGCACTGCCACCAATGTGTGGAATGCCCCGACACCATCCCTTAAAAAATGTGGATCAAAGGCTTCCTTCAAAACAGGCCTGCAAATCCATCTTTCAGGAGGCCAAAGGAAGAGGTAAATCTCACTTCTCCCATAGAAAAGGTGATGGCATTCACTGCCTTCATCCACCCCCCGGCCCCTTTTCTACTATTTTTTACGTTATCTTTTTAACCCAAATGCATCATGACTGTACCCATGACGTTTGCATTTCTGTCTAATAAAGTATTCAATCAATCAAACCAGGACATGTCTACAATGTGTGATGGTGGCTTCAGCCCATCCATAACATCCCTTCACCTTTGGCCTCGCCATGAGGAATGTGACAGAATGGAATGACCTTAAAGGGGGGGAGGGGGGCGTTTCGGCCTCCCCCAAACGCCGTTTCGGCCTGCTGGCCATCCTCAGAATTAACAAAATGACCTAACACAATTATGGACATGTGAGCTCAAATACTGAGTAGCAGACTCGCGTGAAACGTGCTGCATCCATTCAGCCACTCACTACAATCACATGTCGTGATGACATTAACTTTCCATTAAGTCACATAGGGTTGTTAGAGAGGCCAACTTGCGTAGCACTTCAGCAGACCTAGCGGAGGGTAATTGTTCACAGCCAGTCTTTTTGAATGTGCGTTGTGTGTGTGTGTGTGTGTGGGAATGAATGGGGGTTATGGCAGTGGGTCACAAAGTGTGGTCCAGGGACCCTCGTGACTCCTTGAGGGGGTTCCAAATGGGTCCATTTGTACACTCTCAGAGTTATGGGGTCCTTGAAATTAAAAAGGTTTGAGAACCACCGAGTTAGGGCAATGAGAGCTTGTCAGTCTGTATGAGTACATCGGGTCAGCAAGGACAGCAATATCATGCACCCACGTGGTTTTAGAAAAACACTTCTGTTTGTTCACCAAGAAATATAAGACATACATGACATCTTTTGTATTTGCTTGAGATTAAATGTACTTTGTACCCGACACAAATAAAGTGAATAAATGAAAATTGAAAATGAAACGTCGCCTGTGATTCACTGACTGTCACCAAAAGACAGTTGTACATACTGGAAGATCAATATCAACGCCGCTGTCAGATGGAACAGGATCACAATCAAATGCTTCATTTCAATGAATGGTTTACTTTCTGATTTGATACCTAACAGCCAGTAAGACATTGTATAATGTCAGACATTGGCTGGTGATATAAGACTCAGGGGGTTCTCAATCTTTTCAGGCCGTGACCCCCCAAAATAATCATTTGAACTGGGTACCCCCCATCCTGACAAGCACTTGGAATTGTAGGAGTTGAGGCATAACATTTTGTTTGACTCAATTTCACAGATAAATATTGTGAATATAGCAGATCTACAAGCTCACAACGCCTTGCGTTGGCTATTTTCACAATATTTGCCTCTTTCTTATTTCTTATTTGACAATTTGGCCTGTGTTTGAGCAGTTTTTATAGTATAGTTTGTTGATTATTTTAGATGCAGTAATGGTCTTTTTCTTTTCTTCCTTATTTTTGTTGAGGTCTTAAAAGTCACTTCACTGTCATCTGGGGACCCCCCTGTAAGGTAAATGCAAATGATTTCCCACAGGTTGAGAACCACTGAGAGTCTGAGATAAGTAGTAACCTACATAAATCAAAACTATCTGACATGACAGCCCGCAGCTCTCTGGACAGTCACGACTGGTAAATACTGATTCGCAGTTTCGCACAGCTATTTACTGTAACAAAATGAAGTACAATGTTAGTTTGATGTGTTGAAATGAGGTGCCATGACATCCTGTTGGTTGTCTTGTTTTGTCTTGCCTAGCTAGCCGCGTAGCTAGCTGAGTTAGCTTTTAGTGTCACTAGTGTTAGAATAAAGACACAATGGATACCTAGGATAGGTCAGTGATGTCACAAACAGGGACGTTTGTAGTGTCATGGGCCTCTTACCTAAGCGCGAGTAGAGCATGTAGGTCTACATTTGTCTATGATAAATGTAAAATATTTGTAAATATAATGTTTATAAATATTATTATTTTGTATGTTGGCCTAAAATGACATGCCCAACCCCAAAGTCTAGTCTAGTCTAGTCTAAAACAAAAGGGATCACTTCCACTAGACGACGCCTTCTTGTGACATCACTGACAAATCCCTGGCATCTTTACTCTAAATGTGTAGCCGTGTTTAGCATTAGCATCGTTAGCTGCCAGTACTGTGCTGTGTGCTGCTGCTGCTTGCTAAGCTAGCCGAGCAATGCTACCATCCACGAGGTGCTGTAAAGACAGGCAGACAGCGGCTAGTCTCAACGACCCATCAGCACACAGTGCGGTCACTCAAAGTGAAGTAAAACGATGGCACTGATCAATTGCCTTTTGATCCGCGACCCGGCCTGGCGCAGCAGCCATCTCATCTCCTAAACAGCAGCAACATGTTAACGGGACACACTGCAACAGGATGGTGCTGGTGGTGCACGGTACACTCTGTAACTTTCCCCCCACACAGGCCATCATGAACCGGGGGGGAGACTAGACCACACAACACAACACCACCCGGCACCCCCCGAGTCCTAACATCAAGTCAGCCCGTTTAGCGGCGCCCTCACACACAGACACATCCCACCGTGTGAGTCCATGTTGTAGTAAAGCTGGTTCTCCACTGACCTTGCTGCTATCTCCGTTGCACAGAGCCATGGATGTCTGACTGTAGTGTTGTGGAATGAGCTCTCTCTATCTTTCTCTCTCTCTCTGTCCCTCGGTGTCCCTGATCTGATCACACACACACAGCTCAGTGAGTGAGACAGACGCTCCTGGGTCAGCGCGCCGACTACTGTTTCAAATGGAGAGCAGAGCTGTGTGTGTCGGTGGAGAGACGTCTGGCTGTCTGTCTGCCGTAAATCACCGCCCGCTCGTCTGCTAATAGAGGAGGAGAACTTGCGTGGGAACAAAAATTCGGGATTATGTATTTTTCGGCTTCATGGGTGGAGCAATAAGTGAATGTGGGGTGGATCTGACATTAATTGAATTTGTCAAAAATGAACGGATTCGGTGTTTATTTTTATTTTATTTTACATCACTTAACCCATAACACAACTGAGATGTTTTCCTTTTTCTTTTATATGTATTTATTTTTTCATACAGATGTCCACTTTAGTCTGTGTGTGTCCCCAAATTGTTTACATTGATTCCTTAATTCCTGAAATTGTTAAGTTTGTCAACTCGTTTTGATTGGATGCACACTTGGCACTGGCAGTAGTCCTAGAATGGCTGTGATATTACATAGATATTTCATATATTCCATATGGAATACATGACATGTAGCAGGCCTACTGTATATGTAGGCTAATATCACAGTCATTCTAGGGCTTTAAAAAAAAGGCATGGGTTTCCGAGGCTATTCTAGGGCTAACTTAAGTTTCCAGTAGGGGAAAGAGACAATGTTTCCTTTTGTCTCAAAAAGCCAAAATGGGAAGTTGCACTTAATAATGCATTGTTCCACACATATCAGAAACGACTTTACACAGGACAAATATTCTGGGTTACACTAAAACAAGAAAATTGATGGACACTTTTAAATTGACATTGATTGATTGATTTTATTTGGTAAAAATGTATACAAGTAAAACACAATATACGGTTAACACATAAAGTATTATGAAACATTTATTCCTAATGTGGTCCTCAAAGCTGTGGTTCTCAATCTTTTTCATTTCAAGGATCCTAAGTATGGTAATGCATTAGGCCACGGACCCCCATAACTCTGACAGTGTAGGAACCAAATGATACGGGTCCAGGGTCCATTTGGTTACATTTTTGTACACTGTCAGAGTTACAGAACTGCAAGCGTCCATTTGGTTCCTAACTATCAGTGATTTAGCTGAGGACTCCCTGGAACACCCTCAAGGTATATACGTTATATTTATATATACCAAAATATTAAATGAGACAATTAAAACTAGAAAAGCAAAAAACATAGAAATGTATCATGTATACATACAACACAATAATACAACATCTAAAAAGACGGGGCAGAAAATGAAGACACTACACAAGTTCTGGCACAATCCCAACTTGTGGTCAAGAAGATGGCCCAATGTCAGCCCTGCTGTCATCTTGTGGACTCTGTTAAGGAGGGAGGATTTGTGATCTCACAAGTGATCGCACAAGTGTGCAGGCTTGTTACTGAGAACATACTTCTTGACACTAGTTCACTCTTTTTCAAATGTACAGTATGTGAATGGAAATAGGATGATCAGAGTTGCTGACAATGTAGAGGTAAAATCAAAACATGTTTATATTCAGTTGACTATAAAGGCTATATATATGCTTTCGCACTATTAATATTTGAACACCACAACTTTTTTTGGTATGAGATGGAACAATTGTCTCTTTCTGTGCTGCTAGACCAGGAATTTGTCTCTTTGCTGAGAGATTCCACCTTGTCCTCTGAAGGATTATATAACTCAATGATTGATGCCTGTTGTGCATAGAGTCCTGTACCCCCTTGACCCGAGAACAGATAGTACTGAACCAGCCATATTATAATGTAATAGTGAAATGAAACAATATGTGTGGGAGGGTTGGTTTGGAGGACCTCTGTAACACGGACCTGTTTCTTATCACTTCTGGGGCTGTTTCCTTCTCACGAAGTTGGGGCAACTTATACAATATGCATTCATTGTAGTGTGTTCAGGCTAAATAGTTACTTTTCATTCAATCAAACACCCTAAAACCCTAAAACTACGTGATCTTGTCGACCTTAATGCTGCAGTCACAATGTTTAAGGCTCATAACCATCTGCTAACATGCTTTATCCATGCAGGAGCTGTTTGAGTCTAGAGAGAGCAGGTATAACCTAAGGGGATTTGGTATTTTTAAGAGGACTAAGACAAGAACCAACAAAAAGGTAGATGTATAAGTGTCAGAAGGGTGAATCTTTGAAACGGCTTGGACAATGAAATAAAAAAGGGTAGATCCATAAATAAGCCATTGGCTTCAGCCTACACCTTTTTGGTCTAAACCATATGATATGACATGATATGAAAGATTTTATGACCAAAATAAACTACTACTACTACTACTAGCCTACTACTAGGAGGGCTGGGTGATATGGACAAATTGACCACATACCTCGATACCGATATTGTGACGATAATAACAATTTATTTTTAAATACAATACATTTATATAAATAAATAAATCTTTTTACATTTTTAAGCATAAAATTGGCCTTAACACCTATGCCATTTCACAATATTACGATATCCAAAATCAAAGACAATATCTAGTCTCATCACGATATTGATATTGATATAATATAGATATATTGCCCAGCCCAACTTGCTAGTTGCTGTGGCCATGGCTTTAGTTGCATGATGTGAGTGTTTTGTGAAACATTAGCTGTGTGGGATCTGCAACCTGCAATCCTGAAAACATATCAACAAGATCTGTTGCTGAGTGGATTTCCCCTACAAGGTCCCGTTACACTTGATCCCAAATTACTTTCCCCTCTCTCTGCTGGCAAAGCAGGGGGGAGAGAGAAATAGAGTAAACGGACTACATCTGCAGATCACAGGTCCTCTGGATTGCTGTAGAATTGCCTTCTCTGCTCTCATAATTATACAGAGATGGAAATGCTGTCTGACTTGGGATTCACAAAACCATTCAAACACTAAAGATTTCTGGATATAGAACTGGTAAAGCAGCAAGTGTACTCTAAAAGGTATGACAACAACCATTATGGGCTGTAGCAATTATTCACACGCACAATTACAATATAACAGTATACTCTATTTGAAAAGATGCACACCAGTGGTAATCATACAAAAATCAAAGATAGAAGATCATATTGGCAACCTGGGTTTCAAATCCCCTGCTTAAATGTTTACTAACAAATGTGTTGTGCATAGAGTTTGTGTAATAAAGATACCACCACTCTGCAGAACGCATTGAGAACTCTGGTGTGCTGTTCATAACTTCCTATCTCAAAACACATGCGTACACATTACATACTGTATGCATGCATTCATGCATGCACACACACATATAGGCCTAATATCCCAATATATTTAAAACCATTCTACAAACTTGCAACAGTGTGCAACACTGTATCAGTGGTGGAAAGTAACAAAGTACATTTACTCAAGTACTGTACTTAAGTACAATCTTTAGGTATTTGTACTTTACTTGAGTATTTCCAATTTCCAATACTTTTACTTCTACTGCATTACATCTCAGAGGCAAATTTTTGTACTTTTACTCCACTACAATAATTTGAAAACTTTAGTTATACTAGAACTTTAGGCCATTTGAAAATAGCCGATCTACAAGCTCACGATGCGTCGCGATGCAACGCATTGTGAGCTTGTAGATCTGCTATTTTCAAATGTTTTCCATTATGAGTACTTTTACTTTCGGTACTTTAAGTACATTTTGATGCCAATACTTTTATACTTTTACTCAAGTACATTTTGAATTCTGGACTTTTACTTGTAACAGAGTATTTCTACATTGCAGTATTGATACTTTTAGTAAAACTTTGAGTATACTTTTCCCACCACTGCACTGTATATCTGAGCACACAGTCCTAAAGTAGTCACATGGTGGTGATGCAACCAAATGTGCCCGTGCGTGATCACATGCCATCTGGACTGATAACCACTTTCACATGCGACTTAAAGCAATCAGACGGGGGAGCATGCAGTCATTCATTATTCCCTGAAATGTGGAGCAGCAGTAGCCTTGTTCATGCGATGGTGGCATTATAAGTCTTTTCAGCCAAGATACTTATATAAGTATATCTTATATACACAACACAACACATACACACAAACATGTAATCTATGCCAAAATAAACTGGGCCTCTCTCTCTCTCTCACCCCCACCCACCCACCCACACACACACACACACACACACACACACACACACACACACACACACACACACACACACACACACACACACACACACACACACACACACACACACACACACACACACACACACACACACACATTGATTGTCTATGATAGTACACAGGAAATACAGTGAAGTGTTTAGGTGCAGTCTTGGTCAAATATTACTCAACTACGAAGATGCTCAGTCAAATTTGTACTTTGAGTTAAAGTGCTGGAGCACTTGCTTTTAAAAATACATTAAGGACGACTTCCCCCATTTTCAACATATCTTCAATTGGTCCTCACTAATGCCATAAATTCACCATCTTTGCTAATGCTCATTATAATATGGTACCATTTCTGTCCACTTGGTCTGTGTCTCAGAGGAAGGCTGTGGACAGTTCAGAATCCCGCCTACCAGTGACATCATCCATGCTAATAGAAACTGCAGGCTTTCTATTCCTGGAAAGTTAGCATTCTAATAGACCTAATGGAAGCCATTATTCTTGGGTTAATAAAATCAACAAAACATAAGAAATTTGAAATCTTGTTTTAAAAAAAAAAACCTGCCTAACAATGACGTTACTGGTAGGCGGGTTTCTGAAGTGTCCACTGCCCTCCTATGAGACACAGAACGAGTAGAAACAAATTGCATGAGTATTAGTGAGGACCAAGTAAATAAAGATAGGTTGAAAATGAGTGAAATCATCCTTTATACAAAAAAACGTTTCAGAAATGTTCAAACATTTGTAAGGGCCAGGGGTCACTTCATTTGCCTGAAAAAAAGGCAATTTGTCTTTGAAAGAAAGTCATAACAAATACAAATACAGATTTTTTAAAAGTTCTTAGTACTCAAGTAAGTTTTTAGTACTTCATTAGCCACCCACTAGTAGCCTTTTTTACCCACAAATCTTTATTTATAACAATCATGACATATTGTCATGATTGTCACAATACAATACAAACACAAACAAAGAAGTTAACAATACAACAATACAATAACATCAGAGCCAGGGGGATGTACTAGAAAACATTAAAGAGTAAACACAAAAGGACAGTTCTTGCAGCTTTCTTATTTTTTGAGTCAAAATTGTTTTAAAGTAGCCTACTGCTTGGCTAGTCCATTATCACAACACCATAGGCACCTCCACTGATCACGTTCAACCCAGATTTGGCACAAACAAGGGGTTGAATTCGTTCTCCTGGCCTGCTATGCAACAAAAATGTGTATTGCCCTACCAAAAGTAGTGAAGGAGTGTAAAACCCTACTCACTCTCAAAACTGCCCTAAAAAAAATACCTCAGGACTTGGCTGCAATTCTAAACTGGCCCCTGTAAAAGTCATAACCTACCCCCCCCCCCCCTCCCGAACTGTTTACTGTACATTTTGTTTTGTTTCTCTTACCTTTAAAATGTTTATATGATGTTCTGCATAGTAGTGTAGGCCTATATCTGTCTGTCATAATGTCTCCATGAATTGAGTAGGCCTACGTGAGGACCCCATTTGAAACAAGCTATGGCTTTTCTGGGCTTTTTCGGTCCTAATTATTTTACCTTGCATTTTGAACTGTACTTCCATGTGCTTTTTTTCCTCTGCAAACTTCTAAATAAAGTATTCAATCTATCAATCAATTCAATCTCAAATACAATGAAAGAAGTTTGGAATGACTAAATTTGGATTCATGTATATGACATTTAGCTAGAATAATGATCAAATGAATTATGAATACCAATTTTTCTTATTGTTAAGTATTATTTTTGAAGCCAACCAGTACATTTTAAAAGTCAGAGTCAACATTATCAACAATATCGAGATAGATACATCCTTCCAAAACGGCGCAAGTATAAAATAGGCATACCTCCAAGGATTATCATCCCTGAATCAGATTCATTACCCAGACCTATAGCCTTGGATCAAGACTATCATATAAGTATTTTATCGAGTCTTATTTTTCCTTTCATATCTACGATAGTCTTGGCCTGCACCCCTCAGTGTGTTTTGCACTTTCACCAGTAAAGCCCGTACTTCTCCGTACATGTGCAAATAATATATTTAAGGTGCTTACACGGTTGCCCCAAATGTTACATTTCCCTTCGAAGCTTTTTTTCAATGTATTAGTCCGTATTTTTCAATAAATACGTGTTTTAATCCCGTCTGTGGCCGAAAGCCACCCCCCCCCCTGCTTACTTCCTCGTGACATTGAGTGTAATTTTTGTTTTCACCGGATGCGCCTCGTCACTACTGCTCATTGAAGAAAACAGGGAACTTCCGACACAGACGGAAATAAAACACTTCTTTATTTTAAAAAAATACGAACTAATACATTGCAAAAAGACTCCAAAGGGTGAGTTAACATTTGGGGCAACCGGTTAAGCAACCTATCTTTTTTTTGGTAAATGTACGGAGAAGTACGGGCTTTACTGGTGAAAGTGCAGGACGCACTGGGGGGTGCAGGCCAAGACTATCGTAGATACGAAAGTAAAATACATCTATGATAGTCTTGATCCAAGGTAGCCATGGTTCACATGACGCTTGTATGGTTTGTATGGCATGAGAAAACGTATGTTTTCTCATGCCAATAAAGCCCTTTGAATTGAATTGTATGGTATGACAGTCATGTTTCAGGGCTAGATCCAAGGCTAATACAGGCCTAATATGATAGAAAATATACTAGTCTTTAATACTTATTTTTTTAATAGCATTATTATAATCAATTATTGGATTTGTGTAGTGTATGGTATTATATTTCATAGGAACTATATCTAATATAACAGGGACACGTCAGCTGAACTAACGGACACATTTCAACGTTGCACATATACACTTCCTACACAGCTTCCTCCTTGGTCCTCTCTGTTGGTTGAGACTGTCTGACTGTCTCTTCTGTTGATGTAAAACAGGTTAAAAACGGGTACCTGCTATTTTCATATCTTTGCTTTGTGTTTGAGATGCAATTCATTCACAGCCGAATGAACGTAAACTCAAGTGACTTTGTTTTCTTGTCGATTCTTTCATTTGTCAACCGTTAGACCTGGCATGTTGCTAGTTTTGCTTTCATCATCACCAGGTATGCATGCATCCATTGATTTAATTTAGGCTACTTTTGTCTGTCTGTCTGTACCCCTCATACCCTTTATGTACCCTGTCTGTACCCCTCATACCCTCAGTTATTGATTCATTGTCGGGTTTTCTTTATTTTGTGTGTGTGTGTGGATTCTTACTTCTTAGAAGTGTTAACCAAGCTATCCCTGGGTGTTTTATTATTGACCTTTTTTATTGAATATTTTATTAGGCATAATGTAAAAACAGCACTAGTACATAATAATAGCATTTTGACTAAAAGGTCCGTACAAAAAAAGTCCTTGCGGTCTTGTTTCCATTGATGTCCTTGTATTCAATTCATAGCAACCATATGTATACCTGCTTGTCGCTCTAGCCTGGCTGGCAGGTGAGCTGAGGTGACAGCCACTTTATTTACTTTATTTATCCTGTCACAACATTGTTAGAACAATGTTGTTTAACTTGTTTGACTTGTCTTGTCCTAGTTGGTTAACCCATTAAGACCTGACTGAGGACCCGATTCTAAAAGATGTCTTCTAAATTCTAACAGTTTTCTGAAAAAAAACGTATGTTGCTATAATATCAGTGGTGCTCAAACTTTTTCATGTCAAGGACCCCTAAATGATATGTATTTGGCCCCCCATCTGAAAATGTTTTGTTCCAGGGACCCCCAGAAGCAAAAATGTTTGCTTTGAAAAATATATATTCAAAAATGTGCACAAATTCCCATGATTTTTCTAAAATAGCAGATCTACAAGCTCATAGCGCGGCACGAAGTGACACGCTATGAGCTTGTATATCTGCTATTTTTTAAATCCTAAGTATAAAATAATGCTTTTTTTTAGCTCAAATCTAAAATTACAGATGCTTTCCCGGTCTTAAGGGGTTAAAAGCTCCAGCTTTAATCGTAATGACAACATATGTGTGATAGTCTAGATATGGTGGTGGTGGTGATGCCAAAATGACCAATCGATGTTGATGTTGGTGCCGGTGGTTGATTCATTGTGTGAATGCCAATCAGTCAAAAGTTTCAGCCTAAGTTTGGTCAGATGCCGTGCTGCACTGCACTGTCTGAACATTATTGCTTTCCTTTCTCGTGCCCTCGCCCATTTCCAGTATTTTGGAGGGCACAGCTGGTTTGATGCCCACTGCTCCGCCATCATGGAGCCAGACTCGGTCACTCACAAAAACGGACGGCAGAGGAAGCCAGTGAGCGCCGGCCCCCAGTCCGAGAATATGAGGGAAGGCTCGGGCTCAGAGGTGGAGGAAGAGGCTGATCTCCTCAGAGGGTCGGACACGGAAAACAGCGGACGTCCCAAAGGGAGGCCGGGGATTCGCGACGAGCTGGGGAACGTTTCACTTCTCCTTTTCCTCTATGTGCTTCAGGGGATTCCCTTGGGATTGGCCGGCAGCATCCCCCTCATCCTGCAGAGTAAGAATGTCAGCTACACGGACCAGGCCTTCTTCAGCTTCGTCTTCTGGCCTTTCAGCCTCAAGCTGCTGTGGGCGCCACTGGTGGATGCACTCTACATTAACAGGATTGGGAGGAGGTAAGTCTAATTTACACTTCACTGGCCGGTGTTGCCGAAAATGTTTTGAAACATGAAAATACCAGTAATTAGGCTGTAGTCGATCCTCTTTGATCCAAAGTGAGCTTTATTTAAATTATCATTTTCTTTGTGCGTAAAAGATACAAGTTGAAATGCACACCTTTTCTTGTCCATTGCATTCTTGTGTGTCCTCCCCATGTCATTTTGTTCACTCTGAGCCCCTGTCTCTCCTTCCCCGTAGGAAGTCATGGCTGATACCTACTCAGTACCTCCTGGGTCTGTTCATGCTCTACCTTTCTCTAAGAGTGGATGCACTGCTGTACAGTGAGGAGGGACGAGGGCCTGATGTGGTCACACTAACTATTGTCTTCTTCATGCTAGCATTCCTGGCAGCTACACAGGTATGAATGCATTCATGTGCTCAGCAGACATACAGCAAGCATAGATTCTGACATTCTGACAGTGTGAGGACGCACATAGTAGACACTAGACAGGAAAGGCAAACTGACGCACACCGAAAGATACACATAGTTTGTGTGGTAGATGGATAAGAAACACAAATTCACATGCTCTATCCCTCTCTCTCTATCTCTTATCTCTCTCTCTCTCTCTCTCTCATTCTCTGCCCCACAGGACATAGCTGTGGATGGCTGGGCCCTGACTATGTTGTCCAGAGAGAACGTGGGCTACGCATCCACGTGCAACTCAGTCGGCCAGACAGCTGGCTACTTCCTGGGAAATGTGCTCTTCTTAGCTCTGGAGTCTGCAGACTTCTGCAACAAATACCTCAGGACAGTCCCCAAGAGCAAAGGCATTGTCACGCTGGCAGGTATGGAGCCATGTCACACTCTGGCTCATCATTTTAACCACTTAAACCCCATATACTTCATCGCCCGGAGTCCCCCAGTTGTCTATGCAGCAAAACTGAAACCTGAAATCCTAATTGGCTCATAAAAAAGGTGTTTATAAAGCTAATTGAACCACAACACAAACCTCGCTGGAAACCTTATTATTTTTTATTTGATCTTTTTGAGTAGCCAATTATTTGTACCCCTTTTTAGTCATTAGACCAATTAATCCTCCCCACACATTTCTGTGTTGCCACTGCTATTGTACCCTACTGGCTCACTTGCCATTGAGGAGACCCACCGGGAGGACATAGTGTCTCCATCCTACTCCTCCCGTTCAACACCCCCCGCTGACAGGTGCCACCCCAGCCTGTAGGAGTCTCTGGTGCAGCTACAAAGATCGTCCCACTTGATTCGGCTTAGTTTAGCAGGAACGATAACGCACACCAAAGGGTTTGGTGAGGTGCTGACCCTTCAGGAACAATCTTAAAAAGGAGGAAAAAGAGTTGCACACTCCGGCTCCATAATGCAGTAGTAGTTTACTTGCAAATAAACTACTGCATACGTCTGGAGCCGGATTGTGCAACTTCTTTTGATTCAGCGTAGTTCCCATATCTTTCTGTGTCTGTGACACTCAACCACATCGTACAGTGGTGGGTGGGTGAAAAGCAAACGCATGCGCATGAGGATGGCGTCACAGCCAGCAAATCCACGCATCTCTACTAACATGATGTTTAAAGAGAGGAATATGTTTTTGTGATCAGACCAATATGTGAAAACTGCTTTTTTTCCCTGCAGAATTCCTGTTCTTTTGGGGAATGGTGTTCCTGGTTTCCACGACGCTGGTGGCCATATTTAAAAAGGAGAGTGCACGTGAACGTGTCCAAGGAAAGAAACGAGTCCCGGAGGAGACACAGAGTGTCACGGAAACTTACAAACTGCTGTTTTCAATCATCAAAATGCCTGCTGTGTTCACCTTCTGTGGCCTGCTTCTCACTGCTAAGGTACCTGACTGCTAGTTTTTAAAGCCAAGCATCTTTTAACCACGTGAAACCTATAGGCAAACATTCGGCAAAATTTTCAGATCTACAAGCTCACAACGAGTTGCGTATTGTGTTATTCAACAGTGCTATTCAACATACAATGAAGAATATAGGATTTAAGTTGGCTTCTTTCATTAGTGAAAAAATAGAGTCCGCTCACTGGAATATTCTCCAAAAGTTGACCCAAGTTTTCTGAAAAACTTCAAATATTTATTCAAAAATTACAAAATTGTATGTTGCTATATACTGTACATAGCAACAACAACCCCAAAAGGGGTTCCCGTCTTGAAAGGTATAGTTACAAATAGGGGGTCCCGCCCTAAATGGTTATGGTTTATTACCACTTTGTATGGTTTCATTACCCTTAGATTTTGTTAACTTTAATTTCACTAGTGTTCTATATCATTGATAATATTCCCCTTTGTCAAACAAATTGAAAACTGTGATTCAGCATGCCTCATGTTCAAACTAGCCTGTTGAAAAAGCTGTTGTAAATGCACAGGTGTTCATTCGCTTGTTTTTCTCATTCCAAAAACAAACAAACAAAACGGTCTTCATGCATTCGCTCAAATTAGTATTGGATTTTAGATACAATGTGTCTGTAAGTCACTGAGAATATACCATACCCAGAAGAAGCTTTATCTAAATGACCCTGTGTAATGGTCATAAACTACTGAAATGTATGTAAATGCATTTTATCTTGTGTATTGTGCATGTGTGCGTGTGCATGCGTATGTCTGCTTTTTTTTCACTCTGCGTGGTTGTTCCAGATTGGTTTCTCTGCAGCGGATGCAGTGACAGGGCTCAAGCTGGTGGAGGCAGGAGTTCCCAAGGAGCAGCTGGCGTTACTGGCAGTACCCATGGTGCCCCTTCAGATCATGTTGCCACTTCTCATCAGCAAATACACGGCAGGGCCTAAACCTCTGGATATCTACTACAGGTCCTTCCCTTTTAGGTAGGAATATGCATGGTCCTTAAGCCCGATTCATATTCGTCGCACGATGATGTCACGCGTCAAAAATAGCTGGCCTACAAGCTTGCATGAGCTTGTAGGTTTGCTATTTTTGGCATGTGACACTGTCGGAGCATAAATTAGGTTCCAGGGTTGTATGGCATCAAGACCTTCTTGTCACATGCTACAGTTGTGAAATATGGGGAAGCAGCTTTTTTAACAAATGAAATGAATGCTTGTGAATGTTTAAGATTTTGACAGTATACAATATGTGACGAATCTTTTTCTTTTTGACAGACTTTATTTCTAGGGAAGGGATTCTACTACAATACTTTCTTAGGAAGCTGTCCAGAAAAACCTTTCCTCTGATGTAAAAGTCACAAAATACTAACGTGAATTAGGAGACTGTACTGAGATTTTGTTTGTTTTGCAATGTAGTGTGCCACCCCTAACATGCATACTGCATAGACGACAGACATGTGTATGTTTGTACATACGTACATGCAAGCATGCAAAAGCAGTCCATGGGATTTAAGTGGTTGCATTTTGGTGGATCTATAGTGAACCTAACTTAGCGTGCAAGATCTGTTTAGTCCAGCCTATGAATAAATAAATAAGATTGAATGCTGTATCACTGGCTGCTGAACTGTGACTGGTGTGTTTATATTTAGAAATTGACTGAGCTGAAAGGGATTTGCTCCAGCGCGTGTTCTCCAAGTGTGTCTACTGTTCTCTGGTGGAATTGAAAACTCACATTTCAGTGTTTATGTATATCGAAGTGGCATGAATGATTGCATTTGGTGTTAATGCAGTGTTCCAGCACTATGTGCACGTGTAGCTGTGTTCTAACAGTGTTCATTACATGTAATGTTCCTGTGCTCTGGTGGCAGGTTGTTGATAGGTCTGGAGTATGCTCTGTTGGTGTATTACACCCCCAGTTTGAAAGAGGAAGGGGGCTTCCCTGTTTACTACTACGCTATAGTACTGCTCAGCTACGCACTGCACCAGGTATGGCTTTTCTCTGTCGCTCTTTCACAAATTGTCTCATCCTTATACTCACCTAGACTAATCTCACCTAATCTCGCCCTCTAGTGGACAAAGCTTTTGGTAGACTTGTGTGACCACTGCCTTTTCTTTTTTTTTGAACAAAGACGTTTATTTGCTTTTCTGCAGAGAAATTTCACATTGTACAATTATTTGTAAGCAAATAAACTAAAATAAAAACACACAAAGACAAAAAGAAAAAGACAAAACAGAAAAACACCACAGAAAAGAAAAACAAACAGGACAATTCGGCAGACATACTAAGTAACAGATTAAATCAGATTTAAATATTTACATATCAGGACATTCACTTGGAGATCAAATATAACTAGTTACAACACAAAAATTATCATGACACATACACGGTAACATAGGCTTTCATATAGGCAGATTGAAGTACCGGTACCCTATAACTGGGGCCCACTTTTTTAGAAACGCATCATACTTCATCTGGAGCTTGGCAGTAATCTTTTCCATAGTATACATTTTCAATATCCTCTCATGCCACTGGCTGGTCGTAGGTGGTAAAGGTCTCAGCCAGGATAGGGTAATCATTTTTCTCGCAATCAACAAAAGAATATGTAGGATATAAACCTTCTGTATGTCCACCAGCCCCTCCGGAACCACTCCAATAATATATATTTTTGGGTCTAATGGTAAATCTATTTTAAGAATAGCACAGACTTCCGTGCGTATTCCCTTCCAGTAACTCTCCAGTTTAGGGCAATCCCAGAACACATGGGTATGGTCCCCAATCTGCTTGCAGTCCCTCCAACATAATTCTGTTGTATTTACATCAAATTTGGAAACCATGAGGGGAGTTCTGAAATAGACCACTGCCTTTTCACTAGAAGACCTAATAGCAATTATTATCTGTTTCTAATTTACATTCAGTTCAAAGCATAAAGCCGGGGTCGGTCGTACCGGTTTGCCCCCATGGCCCTGGATTTATTTGAAAGTACCGGTATTTAATATGAATACGTTTTTTATCTGAACGATTTTTTTTCCCTTGCTTTGACTACCAGGTGGCGCTATACGGCATGTATGTTTCCAGCATGGCCTTCAACGCTCAAGTGAGTGACCCGCTGATTGGGGGGACGTACATGACCTTGTTGAACACGGTCACCAACCTGGGAGGAAACTGGCCGTCCACGGTGGCCCTGTGGTTGGTGGACCCCCTCACCTCCAAGGAATGCCAGGGGGCCGTCGGACAGACCTGTGTTTCCCCAGAGAACGCAGCGGTGAGTGAGTGAACGAGGCAAAGAGATTTGAGAGAATACGTGAGATTGAGAGAGAGGTTGTGGGGATTGTGTGTGTTTGCGATGGCATTTACGGTATGAATATAATTTCTATAAATGTTCAGATAAATGTGAATCGTTGCTGTCGGGTGGAGACCTTGTATGTCCAAAACCGTTACTTTTCAGGAAACGGAACAAAGAACCTGTGTCGTGATCTGGATACAATGTAGTTATTATTTAGTCATAAGCTCCTGTTAATACTTTTCACTGGTTAAATATTCATAAATACCCACAGACAGACTTAACCATGCACTTTCAACCTGACGTCCCTATTTTGGGCATGTCGTTCTGGCCGTAAATGATCAAACCTTTTCAGAACGTTTCAAAAATAGCAAAAAGAGCCGATATAAAAGATCATAGCGCATCGTGACATGTTGAGCTTTTAGATCGGCTACTTTTGCATATCACTGTCATATGATGAAGAATAAAATGGGGCATTCATTCATGAAAAAAAAAAAGGAATACAAATAAATATGGAGCTATGCAACAATATCATATTTACACAAAGACAATATATCGACTTCTCTTCCCTTCTCTTCCCTCACCACCCCACTTCATCCTTCAGCTGTGCGTGAAGGAGGGCGGCGCATGCGTGACGGTGTTGGACGGGTACTACATAGAGTCGGTGGTTTGTTTTGTGATTGGCTTGGCCTGGTGGCTGTGGCTGGGGAAGAAAATGAGGCGGCTCCAGGACCAGAGCCCCGCAGCGTGGAGGTGCAAAGCCATCCACTGACCATTCTCTTTCAGTGGAGAAAAAAAAACAGACTCTTAATGGTGCACCTATGCATATCCCACCCCACACAAAGCTGCTCCTGTTGTCGTCCAGTTCTGCCTGGCTCCCTCCCTGCGTTCCACCTCTAGTTGTTACCGTGGAAAAAGCTCTCATTTTGTTCATAGACCCCTCCGTTCCCTCGCTCCCTCTGTGGAGGTGAAAGGACGGCTACATGTTACTCTTCAGTCTCACTCCTAACTGTGTCCCCCTGGAAAAAACAAGGACTCATTCAGGCTAGCAAGTCACTTGTACGTTAGACAATGAATACTGGAAACTGAAGCTTTTGTGTCCTTTTAGAACATTCTATGCTGCTTGAAATGGATAAACCAAACCAGACCTGGGTCAGATAGTATTTGCAATTCATGCTTACTTTGTTTTAATTGGCCCGTTGGAATTATAATGATCCGGATAATTATTTTAAGGTCAGTATAGTATTTAGTAGTAATTATTTTAAGGTCGGTATAGAGTTTAGTATTTGGACAATTCATCTGAAATGCCCTGTAGTAAATTCCACTGCAAACAGGTTGAAAACAAACACCAAGTATTATTTGCAGGTACCATTTGATCCAGGTTAAAATTGAGGGTTAAAATGTTGTTGTTTTTTTGGTGCCTTGTTCTACCTTCAAAAGGCGTTAGTCCTTTGTTCACCTTTTTGTAGTTCAATAGCCCAGGTTTGTAGGGAGACTACTTGTGTAAACATGTCATTAATAACAATTTGGTGGATCACTCAAAATAATTCATAGCGAATGTTTAATTTTAATACTGTTACCCCCATCTGCATTATCAGCAATTGGTAAAATGTTTACCTTTTGAGTAATTCACCAAATATTCACTTATTAATAAATACAATAAAAAATAACCTGATTATTGTTGTAATTCAACTGCTATTGCTCACGGAAAACAGATTTTCAAGTGGAAAAACTTGCCCGTTATACATTTTACTGTAATCCAATTCATGTACTCCCTATTCCTCAAAATGGCGATATTGTACAGTGCAGCTATTAACCATCAAACTAGGATTCATTATTAATAGGTGACATTCAGATTAGGGCCTTTCTGGATTCATGGTTCATTTACTCATGACTAATAGAATACTACAACATACTCATATTCAGTGATTGATTGTATTTAGAAGTTATTTTTTATTTTATTTTACTATGGCAGCAATACACTGGTCAGGCTCTAGTTTATATATAGTTTTTATGGTAGTGGTAAATGGGGTGTTTGTGTTTCTCAAGCTTGTCAGAATTGTAACGTCTATCACTGGCTGTCTCATTACTTATATAAGTACCACAATTCACACTACTCCAGCCAAATGTTGGTTAATCTTAACTCTCCCATTGACTTAACCTGGCATCTTTTGGTGGACGAATATCAAAGACAGAACCATTTCATGATCACAGTATTGTATATAAGAGTGAAAATGGCAGTATTTACTCTAAAACCAGCATCGAGAAGCCAGCTGTTGTGTGAAAGGGAAGTGTTTTATAGTAATACAGAACCACACTTTATGTTGCAAGGATGAATGATGGTGAAGGGTTCTGGATGGAAATTGACGTGATGATAGAGAAAACACTAGGTCATTATTATACTGTTTTATGGCAACGTGTCTGTGGTTTTATGTAGAGCCCGACCGATACATTGTTCTGGCCGATATAGCGGCCATTATTTGTCCGGCAGTTATGCAGCCGATGGGTCCCGATTTGTAACTACTTTCCACCTTTCTGGCCCTATGTTTTGTCATTCTTGGTGAACATGTTAAAAACGCTCCCACAAAATTTCAACATGTAATTGTAAATGGATACATGTAGATCGTCTATTTTAAAACGTTTTTGAATAGGGTTTAAATGTTTACGCTTTTCAAATAGATTTTTGACAAAATATCAGTCAGAATTGGTGATCGGTGTGCTAGGACTCTCCGGGATCGGCATCAAATCGGTCGGGCTCTAGTTGCATGATGCCTTTTATGCTTACCACAGGTCCAGGGTCAGGTTTTATTATTATAAATATCTTTCTTCGTACAGATTCATGTACAATGAGTAGACACTTACCTTCATACCAATCAATTTGATTTGAATAAAATCTGGAGTATCTGACTCAATTTAATTTATGACGGACTTCGCCAGTTACATGCCAATAGCCTTTCTATTATTGAGATGTACTGTATGTATATTTATGAATTTATTTTGTTGTTCACAAATATGATTGTGGTGGGTTGTAATTTTAGTGTCAATTTGTTTGGGTGTTGCCGTTTACCTGTAATTTGTTTAGTGGCTTGAGTCAGAAATGGATTCAGAATTATTTTGTTCTTTGAACACGTAAGCACAGGGTAACAGTAAGATGATGTAAATTGTAAAAATGAATACAAATGAACTTTTATATTTACAAGATGCAGTATGGAGTAGATTTGAAACAAATCCTATATGTAATAAAAAAGTTATGCACTTGCCTTCTGTATGCGAAAACAGTTTTATTTGACTTACAGCTGCAACTTTTTTTTGTGAATAAAACCTTTTATTCATTGTTAGATTGGTAGGTGTTAGGTAGGGTAAGTGATATTCCTTTAAAAAATAAAAGTGTTAAATAACTTAGTGTTTGTTCAGTAACGGAGGTCTCCCCGTCTCTCCAGCTCTTAAATAAAGAGAAATGCAGGATAAACAAGTGCAATTGGAAGTGATGACACAAAGAAATGAGCAGACAAAATTGGAACTGGAACAATATAAAATTGAAGCTAATAAATGGGCACTCTCTCCTGATTGGTTGAAAATGTGCAACCCACCTGAAAAATACATTTTCTGTTTATTAACCTACCTGTAATACAATGTAAGTACCACAACTGCGATGGAAGGAGGTGGTCTCCCTGCTCTTCTAGTGGGAAATTTAGATCCTGTGGGCGGGTATGGCCACTACTGGTTGACAAGAGGTACTGCATGAAGCCCAGTGCGTAATGCATCCCTCCCCTGCTCAAACAGGCTTTCTGTCTTACCTTAGCACTAGAAATGTCAGTGGAAGGAAACCAGGGTTTGAGAGTTATAGGACATAAATCTTACATTTCCACTTGAGCTGATAATGCAAGAGTCAGAGACATGAAGATGCTGTATACTACTCCAGTGGTTCCCAAACGTTTTAGATCGAGACCCAAAAGAGAAACAAAATATATCATGGATATTTTCCTATTTAATAGTGAAAATAGCCGATCTACAAGCTCACGTGTCGCATCAGTTGTGAGCTTATAGATCAGCTATTTTCAATTTCTGAGTCTGACAATAGTTTAAAAAAAAGAATTTTATCTTTTGAAAAAGAAAGAAAATAGTAGGAAACGGGATACTTATCCCATAGAAATATGTCTGCGATCCAAAAATGGGCCCTGACCCACTGTTTGGTAAACAGTGGTACTAGGTACAGTGTACTACTCCAACAGTTCTGATCAGCACAGGAAATATTGCTTGGTTCTGTTTTGGCAGTGGGCTATTATCTCTCCCGTGGCCTTCTCTCCCTAGAGGTGGGATTGCGGCCAGGTCAATTTTCACACTTAATCTCCAGTTTGAACTCACTCCAGAGCTCGGATGGGATCTGTAAACCCACCACCCATAAGAAAAGTGACAAAGACATGCCACATTCAACTCCGCCACTCCACAGTCTCCTGGGCATCCTCAAGGGGAGGGGGAGGAGCACCTGCTGAGATCAGCCTGAGGTTTCATGTAGTGCAGTGGTCTCAGCACACTGGTGTGCTGTGAGACAGGTTATGGTGTGCAATCCTCCTATAATTTGCCAATGCTCTGTAGTGGTAGGTAGGTAGGTAGGTAGGGTGGTGAGGCCAAAATTGTTCTGCCCGGTTCTCCTCAATGGCTGGAGCAATTGATCTGAATTTGCACACAGCCATTGACCATTACCATGTGCCACCTAACAGCGAAGCCCGTTTTTTTGATTTCCCCAACTGTCAGCTGTTTATTTGTGTTTTTGTGTAAAAGAATGTCGCCATGGTTACGGGGCTGCCTAGCTGTGGGATAGCCCCGTGAGCTATGGGACGAACTGCCTCCCGGGTTGCCAGATCATGTGCGCATATCCCCCCACGGCTGCGTTGACCGGGTATGGACTAGTATATATAAATATACAGAGAGTTGTGACTTATTTAGTAATTTACTACATCAGTACTTTGTGCACACCTATTTTCCAAACCAGAGGCAAATTCTACACCCTAAAACGGTATTTTAACGACTTTCAATCTGCTGTCCCTATTTGGACATTATTATAGGTGATTTGACATTTCTTATTAATTTCCCCCCCCGCATATCCCATGGTGAATGTCACGAACGTAACATGCCCATATATGGCCTGGACTCCATATTTTGGCATGCCTTACACAGAAGTCCATATATGGGCACAAAAGGGACACAGTCAAACAGAAGTACAACGGGTATTGCTAAAACGGGTGGGGCATGCATTCCCAACTTGCTTCGTCCCCGACTTGCGTGGTCCCAGAGTAGGTCAGTGCCTGTCAAAAATATCCAACCTACAAGCGTGTCCATTTTCACTATAAATACAGGTTTGCCCTGAGATTTTGACCAGCAAATTGATTTATTGTTTGTAAACCACTGCTGTGGTGAGTCGCGCCAATTAGTTTTGACACATAAAGCACAATTATGCCTGATTATGTGCTGATCTAGTGATAGTGATCAAGTGGGTTATGCACTGAAAGTCAGAGCGATCGCGTGGGTCCCACATCAAACAAGCCATTCAATAAGTCATCCATGACACCAATAGTGAGAGAATGTAAAAGTTAACATTTGTGTGTTTTTTTTTATTGAGGCTCATTGATCCATCATTGATACATAGCACGGTTGATGCATCCATTAAAACATCTTTAAGACATAAAGCTATATTCATTATCAGAACCTCAACTCATCAAAGCTGCTCCCAAATGTTTTTTCTTTTCTTTTCTTCCTTGCAATTAACAAAAAAATCATTTGATCTCATTCAGGACCTAGGAAGCATTTTGTTCTCCCAAGAAATACTGTCAGAATCTCCCAACCCGTTTGAATGGAAGCAATTTCCTTATCGGCGTTCATTCAGAATAGCACAAAGCGCTTTGGATCTCTGTCTAGAGCAGTAGACCCACTTAGACTGCATTTTAGTGTAAATGATGAGTGGCATACTGTATGGATACAATATCACCATTCTTTAAAGTCCAAGGTATGACACTGGTGTACAAAGGCTGTAGATCCCAAAGAGATATCCAGTCCTATTATTAGTCCGGTTTCAGCTGGGGGGGGGGGGGGTCAAGGGCCACAATGAAGGCCAAAGGAGACCCGAGGAACAGAAGGAGGGAAGGTGGATGTGGTAGTGATGGTGTAGTCAGTGTGGCACTCGCTGCTTAATGAAGTCACAGCTCCATGCCCCCCACACACACACGCGCGCGCACACACACGCACACACACACAACACACACCAATTCCAGGTAGTACGGCATATGCGTGTTGATGTGCGCTTTTCATTGTCTCTAGTATCCGTCTCTCTCTTTAGTTTTTTTTGCCTTTTAAAAAAGCTTTAAAAAAAAAGAAGAGAAATATCGACAAAGAAAAGAGAAAGTAAAGAAACTCTCCTAAAGATGCTTGGCAGCGGGTCATAGGTTCATACGTAGATGCTCAGGTCGCTTAGCGGCAACAGGGTACGCCTGCTGCTTCATATGGGCAGACTGGCGGATGGGCAGGGGCGCCGACGCCTCGGAGCTGGCAGTGACGTCCATCTGCTCTGGGGTGGAGAGCTCCATGCCCTGCTCCTGGGCCGCATGGAGGAGGCCGGGTGCTCCTCCGCCAGGGACGAGAGGGCTACGGGCCCAGCACTCGGGCCCTGAGTATTTGACTGGACTGGAAGGAGGGAGGGACAGCAGAACATGTGAGTTTGGTGAGATTTAGGGCCTGTCGCAATTATTACATAATCGCCAGATAGCAGTTGTTTGAGGCAGCTTTCAAAACACAAATCCTCTATCAGGAGACCACAGGGGGAGGTAAATGCTAAATTCCCATAGAAAGGAGGTGTCATTCTCTGCCTTTTTCTCATTTTACATGTAGTGTTTTGTATTTGTTGATGACATGCATTATTGTGTTATTCTTTATGCTATGTTGATGAATTGAATACATAGGACCACAATGGAAACAAGTCCCCAGGACTCTTTTGTGTTATCCTTTTAGCCTTACTGTCTGACTGTACTTTGTGCCGTTTACATATTTTTTTTAACACTTTTTTTATTGGGGCTAATTCAATAGCATGTCAAAAATCATTGCATATAAAGTCACCCCCATTTTTTTCTTTTTTTCTACACATCACGAGACAAAACAAAACACAACATGCAGTCCCCCCCAAACAGAAAACAACAAATAAACAGAAAAAAACTAAACAACGACGTAACTGAAATTAAGGGTGCGTTCGGAAATTACGCACCGGAGCACACTCGACTATTAGTTTGTATTGGCCAGTGCGCTCAGTGCTGTATTTTCGAACGCGCCCTTAAATACTAATGAATTAAAAGCACAAGCAAGGTCATGGGTCACAGCCATTGTCATTGTGTCATATACACCCATGGGAGAGAGACTGCAATCCACTGTCCGCTACACTTGCTGCCCACAGAGCATTCTAATCTGGAGAGGTCTGGTTATTAAACTATTCAATGAAAGGTCTCCATGACTCAAAGAAGCCTTCACATTTATGACTAATAAAGTATTCAATCAATCAATCAATCAAATCTGCTGGCATACCTGAGAGGTGTTCTTGGGCTCCCCAAAAACCGCCGAGGCGAGCGGATCTTTGGCTCAAACGAGAACCTATCTTTGACGTGTTCCAGGACTGATGGAGCAACATATGTGAAACCCTACAAGGAGTGCAAAACATTTGCTTGATTATGTAATTGCCGTTATTGCATAATGCCACGATGTGACACACCCGTCTTGTTCAAAAGCGTTCTCTAGTCTATAATTCAGTGTTTCCCAAACTTTTAGCTCAAGACACAAAAGAGAAATTAAGACGTTTGCCCGGGACCCAAACTAGTGAAAATAGCGGAACTACAACATTTTTTTAAATATATTAAAAAAAATGTTTCATCTATGAATCACTTGTTGTGATTTTGTTTTTGAAATCTTTTGAAATAATATATTATATGTTTTTTTTATGTAGGAAACTTTACCCGCGACCCATAAAAAGTGGTCCCATAAAAACAAAACGAAAGCGGCATCAGCTGGAGTGCACAGTGCAGCATACCAGGAAGGCTTGGTTGGCGCTTTCACTGAGGGTTGAGTCGTCTGGGCTGTCGACTGGCGTCTGACTGGTGAACTTAGAGTCAAACTGACTCACATCGTCTGCCGATTGCTGCAGAGACAGAGAGGAAGAGGAGGAGAGATATAAGAGGAGATCAGCGGTGTCACGATCATGACATTTGAAATGATTTGCGATTAACAGTTTTATTGTGTTTCTGGCATTGAACACTGGAACATATAAACAATACAAATGAAATTTCTGTTTAGCTTTTAGGCTTCGTGAACAAACATCGCACTGGGCAGATATGACAACTAACTTAAAAATACAAAGAACTGACTCTCACTGAATGTCCCTAATACTGATTTAATACTTAAATATAGTGAAAATGGGCGATCTACAAGCTCACAACGCATCGCATCACGTTGTGAGCTTGTAGATCTGCTATACATTTTTCAACGTAAACCATTATGCAAAATATAACCACTTAAAACCCCAGCATCCGTATTCTGAGAAAATAGCAGATCAACTCGTTGTGAGCTTGTCGATCTGCTATTTTCAGCAAATACATTTAATGTAGAGTGAAAACAGAAAAGACACTAGCGTAGAGGCCTGAGGGACTCTGCTCAACCATATGGTGTTTAACCCATTAAGACCGGGAACGCATCTGCGTCATTTGGCTATTCAAAAATAGCAGATCTACAAGCTCATAGCGCAGCCCCGAGTGCCGCGCTTGGTGCGCTATGAACTTGTAGATCTGCAATTTTTGTATCTGCTATTTTTTTTTTTTAAACGAACATTTTTAACTCCGATCTGTGCTTCTGGAGGTCCCTGGAATAACATATTTTGAGATGGGGGTCCGCGGCCAAATTCATATAATTTTGGGTGGTCCTTGACATGGAAAAGTTTGAGAACCACTCATATAGCAACATACGTATTTTTTTCTTCAGATGTTCAAGCTCATAGCGCGGCACTATATCTGCTATTTTTGCCAGACCCAGGGGGTCGGCCTACAGGAGACTTTGTCGGTCGGTCGGTCGGTCGGTCGGTCGGTCTGTCCCTCTTTTCCTACCCGGCCATCAGATTTCAACCACTAGGGGTCTGGCAGAACCAGGTCTCCTGGTCTTGTTTGAATAGCCAAAGAAATCTAAAAATGACACAAATTCTTTCCCGGCCTAAATGGGTTAAGTGGATTATTGTGATCTCAAATAACTGCGATCAGGCCATTATGTATGAATTGTGACAGGCCTACAGTTGAGAGGAGAGAGAAGAGAACAGAAACATGGTGAGGTACATAGAAACATAAGCAGGTGTGTCCACTGACAAAGGGCGGGGGCCTGAAACGGGAGAACACCTGGGTTGAATTGCCATCTCAAACTCCAAACAATCTAGTTCAGGTCTGTGACCGATTGCACAATAGATGTACCTTTCCTACTGGTAAGATCCATGCTATGAATGTATGCTCTCAAGAAATTTTTTAAGTGATTTTTGACTTGATAAAATTTTCATTTGCTGCAAGTGTCATGTGTACCTAGGGCTGCACAAATATCTGATTTAGATTTCAGCAATTTATAAAAATACAATATTATATATACAGTCAACCTATTTAAGTAAGAAGATAATAAAACCTTGATAAAGACAGACACCAATAAAGTATTTGTATTGGTGTTTATATTCTTCTTTTATAGCATACAGTTGATACTAAATGAGCAATCTTGCAACTAATTTCACATAAATTAATAATCGCGATCCATCGCAATATCTAACAAAGTCATGGTAAGGTAACCTAGCAGTACATGCAGTATCCTTGGCTACAACTTACCAAGAAAGGTTTAAAGGGAGGCTCTACTTTCCTGGCCAGCAGCTCCTCCCAGTTGATGTGTCTAAAGAATGGATGAGCCTGCAGGAAGGAGAGACACGGCACTTTAGATTCAGCTTCAGTGTAGAGTGGCAAAATTTGAGACGCTAAAGATGGTGGCACAGAGAACGCAAGACAAAGCTAAACTGGCCAATCGATGCGCCAATCAACCTTTTTTCTGCAAATGAGCAAGAAAACCAGCCAATCACAGACACAGGCGTACATTCGTACCAAGCATTCAGTACGTGGAAGAAAAAACTATGTTTGAACGCCACAGGGTTCAGTGATTATTTCTAGACTTTAGTTCACATTGTGGATTGACCACAATGTCAGTCAGTGAATGTATTTAAGGCATTGCCAAATGTGTGTTTTATTGTCTTTTGTTGTGTCAAATAAAACATAATAGTAATAAATAGATATTTTCAGTGTTAAAATCAGTGTGTTTAATAGAGACTCAGGAATTATCTAAAATGGTTAAACGTGCTATTAGTTTGATCAGTAAATGTATCCACTAATACACTAATGTTTTCCTCTCACCTGCACCTCTGTAGCATCTCCTGCCCCAGCTCCCAGTCTGGATGACGCATTTCTCTTCAGCAACTGGGCACAGGACAGTCAAGAACAAATACATTATTGAAAAGTATGTGAAATATATAAAAGAAAATGGTTAACTTTGTGTAAACTCTTCATTTTCTTCGAAGGTCATGTTAGCAAAACAACTTGAGAACAGAAGGGTGGATTTTCATGAAACTTGCAGGGAAAGATCAGAAGGCTGCCCCAGATTGCCCCATGATTAACGTTTGGGTCAAAAGTGTCAAAGGTCATGGTTACAGTCAAGTTCAAGGTCTAAGTGACATAGTCTGTCATATTTCAGAGGGGAAATTACGTACAGTATCTTGACAAATGTGTAGGGTTCGGCATATATAAATGCTAAAAGGGGCACTTAATTTTCTCCAATTACATTGTTAATTACACACTACATTCACACTGATGATTGAGGAAACCATGGAAGCCAACCTGCTTGGGATCAGTTAATTTCTTGCTCAAGGACACTTCGACCTGAAACCGGGAGGATTTCAAGATGGCCACTCTACCTCCTGAGTCACTGCAGATGCAATCTTTCTAGTTTTGGACAGTTTTTAGTAAAACAGTTTGTAGGGGTGTGACAGTTACCCGTTTTAGGAGGTCTCTAGCTTCTTGTGTGAGGTATGGTGGAAGGTTCAGCTTGCATTTCAAGATCTTGTCAATGGTCTTCTTTCGGTTTTCGCCAGTAAATGGTGGCTAAAAAAAGAAACAAAAAAGAAGAAAGGAATGTAATGTAATTACAACAGCGAGAAGGAAAATAAATGTAATTACAACAGCAAGATGGAATTTAAGTGGTAGAAGTGTTATAAATTGGCCTTTAATTAAAAGTGGGAGTTGTCAACATCAAGGACATTTTATCCCATCACATCCTCTAATCAACTCTAGAATAAAGCAGTGTCATCTGTGTTTCATGAGTTAATAAAAACTAATGATCAGACAGGACCGTTTAGTCTATGGGGACTGAGGGGAGATGATAACAAAGGAGTCCAAAACAAATCAAACTAGGGACGCTGCAATCACATGGTCAACGCACAAACCTGTCAGCTACCAGTGCCCCTAAATTCTCATTTGAGTTTTCACCCTTTTTCTGCCCAGTTTAGTCGATGCCAATTGCTTCTTTTCACCTGGCAGCTGGGAGTTTCACAGGTGTGCGTGTTATGTGTGCAGAGGTTCACGCTATCTTCCCTAGTTCCCTGTGACCAGCCAGGAGGAGTCACTGTGTAGTGACATGGACATGGTCCTTCGCTGGTTTCCCACCCGGAACCCCTGCCAGCCAAGCCAAGAAGCCTTTAACCCAGGTCTCTGCGGTAGCGGGCGTTTCATCTCTAGTAGTTAACTTTTTAAATGTATATGTCAATTAATTTGTTGAACTCACCGCTCCTGTAAGCATATCATACATCAGAGCGCCCAGACTCCACCAGTCAACTGCTCTGTTGTGTCCACTTCTCATTAAGATCTCAGGAGCCCTAAAAAGCATAAATACACATTGTTAAGAAGATAGACATGTAGGAAGGAGGGAGCATTTGAGTAGTACCGGTATATATATATATATATTTGTGTGGAAGTGTGTGAACAAATGAGAAAGGCAGGGAGCAATACTGACTTACATGTATTCTATAGTACCACAGAAGGTATGGGTAACGGTGCCATCATGGATGGACTCTTTGCATAGGCCGAAATCTGTCAATTTGACATGCCCTGGAAGAGAAATGATACATTATAACAAATGGATTTTTGGAAAAGATTTTAGGAAAATGGTCCTCACAATGTCTATTTCTCAATGTACGTGAAACTCCCGCGGGGAGGCCCCGCGATTCTGCGTTACGCCACTGCACACACACACACACACACACACACACACCTTGACTGTTAAGCATGATGTTCTCAGGCTTCAAGTCTCTGTAGATGATGCCTTTCTGGTGCAGGTGTCCCAGGGCCATGGAGATCTCTGCCAGGTAGAAGCTACACACAAACGGTGACAATCTTTGGATTATGATGTGCACTTTCTGCAAGTAATAATGCAGGGATGCGTATTAAAAAGGAATTTCCCTCCTTAATAGTTAACCTTAAGAAACAATTGTCAATTGATTGAGAACATCAAAAGCTCTTATTGACGGCTAGCCTCCTGCAGAGCCATGACGTAAAAAATACTATTAACCACAACATTTTGTTTGAACGATTAGATTCAACACGAAAGCTTCCCGTTTCGGATCTGTGAACAAATAAGTTACTGAGGTATTGCTATGGAAATACATATTTTTAACTACGATCTGAACGTTCATTTTCCTAATAGACCTCTCTGTATGTTTACATTTAGGCTAGTTGTGGCTCCACTTAAACAAAGACTGCTGATTATTCAGTTGATTAAATTCTTATTAGCGATTCATTGATAGTCGATAATATGTTTACATCCCTACTTACTACCCCAATGTACAAAATGATTTACACATTTTATGAAGAATCTGACAAAGCCAAATAATTGTCCTTCATAATATTTAGAAAACGAGATCTTGGTTTATTCAAAGCTGAATTGTTTTGTAGACTGACAGTCCTTTGTAAGCACTGCCATTGTTTAGTAACTTATATATGTCTCTGTCGGGTGGAAACCTCATATGTCCAAAACTGTTACTACTAAATACAGAAATATCAAAAGTAGTAGTACAAGCTCAAAAAGCGCCACGTTTTGAGCTTGCAAATCTGGTATTTATTATACTTTTGTGTGACGCTGTAGTATGATTAAGTAGGGCATTCATTTACAAAAAAAACAAAGTTAAAATATGGATCGGAGGTTTCCGCCCGACAGCAACGATATGCTAAGTAACTACTATGCTACTTAGCATAGTAGCTACTTTGCCTACATTTTTTTTCTCAACTTTTTGCATTCTTTATTTTTACATTAAATGCCCGCTTATGTCATACTGTATATAAAGCACTTTGACTTGGCCAAAAACTTTTTGCCTATTAACCAATTTAGACCTGAGGTCGATTCTAAAAACGTCTCCTAAATCCTCACCTAGGTTTTCTGAAAAACTTCAAATATTTATTCAAAAAAATTATTTTGCTATATACTGTACATAGCAACAGGAACTCCAAAAGGGGTTCCCGTCTTGAAAGGTATAGTTAGTTACAAATAGGGGTTCCCGCCCTAAATGGGTTCAGAGATACTCACCAGGCCGTGTCTTCCATGAAGATACCCTCCCTCTCCAACTGCATGAAGAGCTCTCCACCTGCAGAGTCCAAAAACACACCAGCATTAGCTTCATCATCAGCTACACTGGTTCTCCAAATGGACCCTTACATGGACCCTTACAGGTCTGTAACTCCGGAGAGGGCACAAATGTTTGTTTTGGACACTCTCAGAGTTATAATTTTTTATCTTTATCTTTTATTTATTTAGTTCAATTAACACTGAGGATTTTACAGCGTAGATTGGGGTTCCAGTCCCACAGATCATATCATCAAATGGTTGTTCGCTGCCTGATGCATATCGTTGCTGTCGGGCAGAAACGATATGCAGTTTTTGATGCTATTTCTTTAAATCTCTGGGCCTGTTTTTTTAAATAAGTATTTTTAAGTTAATACACCAATGATTGTATACGGTGCTAGTAGGTGGTAACCCACATATTTAAGACACTTTACATGTAAAGCTTTTAAAATGAGTCTACCCCAACACGAAAACAAGCCCATCAGTATCAAGAGACAGTAATGTCTAGTGGGTTGAATGGAATCTCTGGAGACAGAAGAGTGGGTGGAAAGAATGGCTAGACATCAATCTTGTTGTGAACTGGGCATCATAGTGTAACAAGTGTTAAGAGTGTGTTCACTTCAAACACTAACTACCATAGAATTGGTGAATCTCTGAAATTACAACTACACAATTTCATTTTGGTGGTTACAAACCAATAGAATAGCAGATCTACAAGTTCACAATGTGTCATGATGTGAGCTTGTAGATCAGCTATTTCAATTATATATATTTTCAAAGTATAAAATAGGGCATAACCACTTGAGCCCTATTTTATACTGCGTTGAACGATGGTGTTGCGCAATAAAAATAGTGGATGTACAAGGTCACAATGCATCGCATTATGACTGCAAATTTCCTTTTTTTCATTATTTTATTTCAAATGCAAACTATATTGACATAGCTAAAACAGGGTTAAAAAGTGGTTAAAATATGCGGCTGTATGTTTCTGCATGTATTTTGTGTGTGTGGCTTTGTACTAACCACTGAGATACTCAAGGATAAGGTAGAGCTTTCCCCCCGTCTGGAAGGCATAGATGAGGTCCACGATGAACGGATGCTTCACCTCCTCTAGAATATTCCTCTCTGCCTTGGTGTGGGCTGTGTCCTTAGCATTGCGTACAATCATAGCCTAGTGGATCGCAAAACGCAAGCAAACAGCATGTCACAAAGGCCAAGATACACTAGGTCCGGAAATGTATTTTTTAGGGGCAACGTAGATGGGAAAATCTCCCAGCAACAGAGAACTAAATGAGAGACGGGGCAGAAACCGATTCAGCAGGTTCTCTTGGCAGTAAGATTTGCTGCAGTATGTGAATTGTGAAATCAACAACCCTGAGAAATGTTCCACTAATTTAAAGGAATACTTCATACCCACTATGACTTTTTTTCCAATCAATTACTCACCTTACTTAATATTAAAGGTCCTTACACACCGGGGCGATTTTTTCGTGCGAATAATACGCTTTTTTTAAAAACCTTATAAAGTCAATGCAAGCGTACATGGCGCGAAAAAGCGGAAAAGCGAAGTGAAAAAGCGTCTTTTAATTATTCGGAACGAGTCCGAATTTTGCGTATATTCGCACATTCGCCGGTGTGTAACCGCCTTACCTCTCTGTACTCTGAACTTAAACAAGAATTGTTAAGCTTTTTGGTTGTATAATAGAAGCTGAAAACAATCTGCTGTCTAATACCCATTACCCAGCAAAATAAATGCAGCATATACCACGATCATAATACCTAGTAATTCAACTACATATTTGATGGTCATTGTGCAGTATAAATCAAGGTTATTGGCTGCTGTGTGGGCAGCACTGCACAACACTTTGCAGTTAAACAATCAAATGTTCAAGTGGACATTTTGCTAGCTAATCAAGCAGAAGCAGTGTGGCTATAGGGAAAAATAATAGACTGAGACAGTTTCTTTAGTTTTTTAACCCATTAAGACCGATTAAGGCCGATTCAACAAATTCCTTCTAAAATCAGCAGTTCTCAAACTTTCAAGATTTTTAAAAAATGTTCAAAAATAGCAGATGTACAAGCTTGTAGATCTGCTATTTTTGAATAGCCAACGCTAAAATCTAAAATGACACAAAATGCTTTCCCGGTTTAAATGGGTTAATAGCCAAGACTGCAGCAGGGCTGCACAAATGGAAATCTACCAACAAGTGGTCATATCTTACCCAACCACTGGCTTCAAGGACAGCAAATATTTGCAGTCAGAAACAACATAATACAATTTTCAATTGTCATTGTTGTCATATTATTAAGAGTAGAGCCAGACAGACTAATATTTCGGTTTTGCTGATATATCGGCCACTATTTGACTTTTTTGACGACATCGGTTTCTGCAATTATGCAGCCGCTGGTCATTATCGACCCAAATTTTTAAGCATTTTCAAACATTCTCAAAAATAGCTGATCTACAAGGCTCACAGCATGTCACATTTTGCAACGCATATTTCCATATTTTCAAAACTTTGAATCAAGTTTTTCAAATTGATTAGAATGGATTTTGCAATTTTAGAAATCAGTGAAAACATCAGTAATCGGTCGACTAGGACCCTCCAAAGTTGGGATCGGCAACGGACCCAAAAATATGGCATCATCGGTCGGGCTATAATTAAGTGTACAAATTGAAAGCCATGATATATTGTACTGTACAGTATGTCAACAGCTGCTGAGAAGAAGATTGCTCAAGAGACAGAGTGAGGGAGGGTGGGGGGGCAAGTACCTTCTTTAGGACTTTCATAGCGAATATTTTGCCTGAAGCAGCTCCAACAACTTTTCGAACCTGAAAAACCTGGACAGGAAGAGAGTGCATTAACACATCTGTCACTATGAAATAAACCGTTGCAAATCGGCACTGTCGGGTGGACACCTCGTATGTCCAAAACAGTTTCTTTTTTTGTTACTATTCAAAAAAAAAATCTAAAATAGTGAAAGTAGCTGATCTACAAGCTCACAGCGGGTCGCATCGTGACGAGTTGTGAGCTTGTAGAACTGCTATTTTCCACTACTTCTGTGCGACACTTGTATGATGAAGTAGGGCATTCATTTACGAAAATATAAACAAAGTTGAAATATGGAGATACAAGGTCTCTGCCCAACGGCAACAAAATGTAGCAATTGCTTCACATTAGAATGTCAAAATCAAGTGTGTGAATGTGCATGTTGTGTTGGGGGAACATTCTGCTTCTAGAGTGCCATCAACACCCGATAGTACATATTATTGCTGTCGGGCAGAAACCTCCTACTGTATCCCCATATTTTAACTTTTTGTGTTTTTTCATAAATGAATGCCCTACATGATCATACTACAGCGTCACACAAAAGTATCAAAAGTAGCAGATCCCTAAGCTCGAAAAAAAAAAACACGGCGCCACGTTTTGAGCTTGTAGATCTGCTACTTTTGAATTTTAATCCTGAAAAGTAGCAGTTTTGGACATATGAGGTTTCCACCCGACGGAGACGATATGATGTCTGACATGTATCCCAGGTCAAAAGGATGTGATGTCAAATACAGTTACAGTTACAGGTGTGATGCCTGAACTGCTGAGCTGGGTCCAGGCATGTCAGTGAGTTAATGCATGTTTTACTCATATTTTCATCAACCACTCCAATACCTTTCCATAACCGCCTTTTCCTAGAACTCGCAGCAGTTCAAAACATTCAGGTCTGATGTTTTCGGTTCCTTTGTTGACGTTGTCCTCCGATATCTCGATCTTCTCACAGTCGTCCATGTTGCTGTGTGCGGAGAGAGAGCCGACAGTACTGAATCCATTTCAAATACCCGCCCAGTTTCACAAAGCTCAAACTGTACATATGCATGCACGTAGGCCTGTCACAATTACTACATAATCATCTAATCGCAAATATTTGAGATAATTGCAATTATTTTTGCATAATTGTCATAATCGTTTCCATGCGTCTCTTTGTGACGTGTTGTAAACTTGTAGACCAGCTATTTCTGTATAAAATGATTAAATATGTCAATAATGTCTAATATAATTTGTCATTATCTGCCCTGTGCAATTTTTGATTACGAAGCCTAAAAGGCAAACAGTTGTTTTATTCATAATTCACATGTTCAATGCCAAACACACAATTAAATTGTTAATCGCAATTATTTGAGTGACAATTAATTGTCAACTTAAATTGACGATTAATTGCGCTCGCAGACATGCTCGCAGACCAGCTCACACACACACACACACACATAAATAATACATGCATGACGGTAAGTACTTACAACTCAAATCCGCTGCACTGCTCCATGAAATCATTGATTTGAGCCTGGCAGAGGAAATAGAAAATAGCCATGATTTAATTACAGAGCTCCACTGAGGGGACAAGAGTATATGGAGACTGCCTGACAGCTGGCGTACGAATAGCAAAATGAATTTAGTTTGGCATGTCTTTCTCCATTGCCTTTCATCACAATATTTTATCACTTAATTTCTGTGCGCAGCTGCTGTTTCAATAAATAAACAAAGTGGCCCTTCAGTGGTTTATCTGTCATGTATAGACTTACAGATGCTAATAGTGTCCTTTCAGTAATGATATCCTGAATGATGCTGAAACGTGGGGTACAAGACACGAGGGGGTACAATTCATGTGTTTTAAACATGTAATTATTTGTCGTACGATTAACTTAGCGGTTAAACAGTGTTCAACTTTGGCCATGCTGTGATTGTTAAGAAATGCTTTAATCCTTGCCACATAAATGTTAACATGATGCAAGACATTAGGCAAGAGTGTCTGCTCTGTACTGTAGTAGACAACAGTCAACAAACACCGTGAGGAAATCCACAGCTGCCACTAACAGAAGAGAGACTCTTCTAGTAAAGTCAACATACAGTAACAGTACATGCCATGGTACAGTGAACTGTGCAGACCCAATCATCTGTGATCTATGATGAGTGCAGAGTTCACTAAACCAGTGGTTCCCAAACTTTTTTGCTCAAGACCCAAAAGAGAAATCAGATGTTTGCCCGGGACAAGCTCACAACTTCATATTTTTTTTAATAGAAATGTTATGTATGGACGTTTTTAGATTTTATCTATTAAAAACTTTAGAAAAATGTTGGAATTGTTTTTAATTGGTGAAAAGTTGTGCTTTTTTTGTGTTTGTCTTTTCTAAAATCTTTTGAAATACTTAATGTAGGAAACAAAATAAATGGGATATTTATACTCGCGACCCATAAAAATTGGTCCGCGACCCAAACATGGGTCCGACCCACTGCTTGGGAAACAGCGATCTACAGTATGAGTGCACAGAGTTCACTAAACTACTGTACTGCAATCCCCTGCAGCAGACTGGTCTGGTGGCCAGATCTGGCAGTCAGATCAACTGTTGCATGGCAGAAAGCAAACCAAGGCACATTGTTCACTGCAGCAGCGCCTCGGTCATAAGTCATAAGGCTCTGTGTGCAGGCAGGCTGTACAGTGGGTGGAGGGAGGAGGCATGCATCCCATCACTATAGTACTACGATCGATAGCTGTCAGATTGCAAATCCCCGGCTCTGTAAAGCATTTGCAGCAACTAGTACCACACAGGTCACTAATAATACTGTACCAACGCAGAACAAGTGACAGCTCGATCCATGGTGGCTGTCATCAAGCATTAACATCAGAGCTAACATTAGCCTACTACAGTTCCACTGCTGTCAAAAAAGGAAGAGGCCCCGAGTCCCGACACTAGCATCAGCTGCAGTCCAACAAGACGGGCCTGGCTGTGCCGCTACCGCTAGCCTAGCATGCTAACAGCTACTGTACT
Organism: Gymnoscopelus braueri; assembly: GCF_963280865.1. Lineage (NCBI taxonomy): Eukaryota > Metazoa > Chordata > Actinopteri > Myctophiformes > Myctophidae > Gymnoscopelus > Gymnoscopelus braueri. The sequence goes on along the minus strand of NC_137606.1, from coordinate 16,514,242 downwards.
GTGTTTCACACACAGTATATCCACACAGCTATGGAACAGTTTTACTGTCAAAGTCCCTGCAGTTACACACACAGTTTTACTGTAAAGTACCTCCTCAATCTCATCATCGGAGACAGTCTCCTCCGGCTGGTCCAGGTCGATGTCGAACACAGCAGCCATGGCTGTGTGTTTTGGTTGGGATTGAGACCGTGAGAATAGCTAGTCTGCTCTCTCTCTCTCTCTCTCTTTCTGTATATCTCTCTCTCTCTCCGTACAACCTCATGGACAAACACACACCGCCGCCATAACCGGCTACTACACGGAGCATGCGCACTGCGCGGCCAAACCGGAGGGGCGGGGTCGACTCGAATCCACATTTTTTTGTTGTAGGTGTTACACAGAGACTCGTGACCCATCGTGTACGGTGACTCCAGGGGTCGCTGTTCGAACACGGTGATCCTTTTGTTCACAAATAAAACTCATTGGACTGTCATAAAGAAAGGTTCAAGTGTAGATGGATGGGAATATATCACCGTCTCGCACAAGACAAGTGCCATAAGAATCGGTGACCTACATGTTTTCAAAGCGAACACAGCTACCTATGGTCACCATTTTGAGTGTAACACGGAAAGGACAGGAAGCGCGCACAACTTCCACACGCGCGCGCAACAGAAATGTCAAACTTGGCTTTTCTTCCAAGGCATTATGATGACTTTCTCCCCCTTCTCGCTCTCTCGTTGTTCCCCTGAGGAAAGGCTTGCATGAGTCCAACAACTGTTGCAGTTGTTGTTCGGACTACAACATGTCCATAGTCACGGTGCAGCTGGGACAGTGTGGTAACCAGGTGGGTGAGGAGCTGTTTGGCGTCATCTGTAACGATGCAGCCGAGGCTCAGAGGAAAGGATACAGCGAAGCCTGCGTGGAGCGCTTCTTCCACCAGACAGCTCATGATGAAGGTAAAGGGACACATGACAGAGCTAGCTGTAGAGTACAACTCTCGTAGACGTATTTATGATTCTGACGTTTTCAATCTACGAGAGTTGTAGGGTTCACCCCCCATGGACACAGGGACTTTCTGCACTATGCCCCGTAGACACTCCAAACATGTACAAATTGAAAATAAAGGTGCTTACCCCCAAGCCGGAAATGTTAACTGTCTCTACGTGGTAGTAGTTTAATGTAATAATCTATATCTTTCAATAAAGAAGTGTTTTAATGCCGTCTGTGGCCGATTCTGTCGGAAGTTTGACGGGTAGTGACGGGGCGCATCCGGTGAAACCCGGAATTACACTAAATGTAAACAGGAAGTAAACGAGGGTGAAAAAATGGCGGTCGGCCACAGACGGCATTAAAACACTTCTTTATTGAAAGATATGGATTATTACATTATACTACTACCGCGTAGAGACAGTTAACATTTGGGGCTTGGGGGTAAGCACCTTTATTTTCAATTTGTGCATGTTTGGAGTGTCTACGGGGTATAGTGCAGAAAGTCCATGTCTCCATGGGGCGTGAACCATACAACTCTGGTAGATTGAAAACGAATCATAAATACGTCACGAGAGTTGTATTCTACAGCTAGTAAAGGGACACATGACAGAGCGTGGGGTGTGTGATAATGTACTGTAAATCTGAGTCTGAGAGTGTACACAATGGAACCACATGGACCCTGTGCAGTGGTTATCAAACTTTTGTAATGCAATGCATTAGGCCATGGACCCCCATAATAACTCTCTGACAGTTCCATTTGTACACTGTCAGAGTCACAGCCCTGGCTGCAAGGGTCCATTTGGTTCCCTAACTATCAATGATTTAGCTGGGGACCCCCTGGAACCCCCTCAAGGACCCTTAGACATGACTCTTGACAACCACTGCTGTTAAGGGTCTACTCAGTTAAAATGGATACTGTACATTCATTAAAACTTTTTTACACATTTTTTTTACAGTGTAGGTTCTTCAAACAACCGTGGACGTGCAGTATGTATCTGTGTCTGTCAAAACATACATGAGTGCATGTGTCTTCTTCTCGTTTTCCCAGACCTTGTGGCCAGGGCAGTACTAATTGACATGGAACCCAAGGTGATAAATCACAGCATGGCCAAAGCTGCCAAGTCTGGTAGGTGGAGATATGGAGATCATTCGTACTTCAGCCAGAAGCAAGGCTCTGGAAATAACTGGGCCAATGGGTAAGTGAAGGGAATAGTGCTCACAGTCACAATCTATTATTATTATATTTATTTATTATATTTACATAACACAGTTTGACACTTAAAAGGGCTCTGCTGAATGTGATAGTATTTATTGATTATATTGATATGCTGGAGATTGACAAATTAATGCAAACGATGTTGATTCTGCCAATGTATTATTAAATAAAAAATTAAAAACCTGATTGAAGATTGAATGCAGTTTTGTTTTGAGAATTCTAGGGCCTTATACTAGACTGTTTTAATATACTTAAATTCAGCCGTAACCCATTATAGCATCATGTTCATCTGAAAACACTGCATTAGGTGAATGTCAACCTCTTGACTCTTGACCAACCTCTTGATCATCAGCGCTGGCGCCCCCCAGGGGAGCATCAGTTCTCTGTTCACCCTGTACACATGCACAGGCAGGCAACACTGCTGAGCACTATCAAATACATAATACAGTTTTCTTATCGTTGCTGTTGGGCAGAAACTTCTTATCTCCATATTTTAACTTGTTTTTTCATAAATTAACGCCCTACTTGGTCATACTGCAGCGTCACTCAACAGTAGCAGATCCACAAGCTCGAAACGCGGCGCTGTAGTGATCTGCTACTTTTCAGGACGTTTTTTTGGAGTAATGAGGTTTCCACCCGACAGAGACGTTATGATACAGCCATCCTGGGTTTCATGTACGACAGCTCAGACACAGCTGTAGATACAAACATGAGATTCAGAACTTAAGCATATACTGTATGGAGCACATATTAAGTGGTTCAGATGTAAGAAACCTTTATGACAATAAACTTGAATTTATTTTCATTGAATTAAATGTACATGTACAGTATGGAGTTGGACGCATTCGTTTACCAATCGCTGTAATGCTGTCCTCTCTCTTTCTCCAGGTTTTGTGTGCATGGTCCACGTCACAGAGAGGCGGTGGAGGAGCTGGTGAGACGAGAGGTGGAGCGCTGTGACAGACTGGCAGGGTTCATGGCCATGATGAGTGTAGCTGGAGGCACGGGATCCGGGGTTGGCACCTATGTCACCCAGTGTCTGAGAGAGGCGTACCCTGACTCCTTCATCATCAACCACCTCACCTGGCCCTATAGCACTGGAGAGGTATGGCGGGCTAATGCCTGATTTAACCACTTTGAACCTAGCATCCATATTTTGGACGTGTCGTCATAGGCAAACATTTTCAATAATAGTAAACTTAAAAGATCTGCAAACTCACTCAACACGTGAGCTTGTAGATCGGTTATTTGCGCTAATCGTTGTATGACGAAGTGTATAGGCCTTAAACTGAATCAATCCCTGATCATCTCTGAAAAAGCCAAATGATACATTTATTTTCTTCTCCTGTTTTTCTTTTAGGTGATAGTTCAGAACTACAACTCTGTCCTGACGCTGTCCCACCTATATGGACTGTCGGACGCCATTCTGGTGCATGAGAACGACACGGTGCACAGGATCTGTGCTCAGCTGTTGAACATCAAGCACATCTCTTTTAGTGACGTTAACAGGGTTATAGCTCACCAGCTGGGCAGCGTCCTGCAGCCTGCACTCACCACCGACTCCTATGGAGCCTACAGCAGAAACCCCTTAGGTTAGAGCGACCGACACACACACGCGCACACACACACACACACACACACACACACACACACACACACACACACACACACACACACACACACACACACACACACACACACACACACACACACACACACACACACACACACACACACACACACACACACACACACACACACACACACACACACACACACACACACACACACACACACAAAATGCGTGAAATTCATGAATAAACACACTCTGTGGAAATTCTGAACTTCAAGCACGTAATGACAGCATTTACCTCTTTAGCCAGCCATGTCATATGGCTGTCATGTTTTTGGTGCAGTTTTATATAGCGCCTTTATCCAAAGCACTTTACAATTTGTGTTGCATTCACACACTTGCTCATCTCTCAGGTGAGTTGCTGAGTAGCCTGGTGTGTCATCCTGAATACAAGCTGCTGAGCCTGTCCACCATTCCTCAGATGGCCAGCTCCTCTCTGGCTTACAGTGTGTTCAGTTGGCCTGGCCTGCTCAAACACCTACGCCAGATGCTCATCTCCAACGCCAAGATGGAGGAAGGTATGTTTGGTGGAAACCCGACTGAAGTTCTGTTCAACTTTGAACATGTAATTTGTTACAAAAGGACATTAATTCAGTTGTTTTAGATTAAATGTGACCTTTCTTTGCAGAAATAATTGAGAGACAATTAAGTAAAATGTCCCCATATTTGAGGTAAACAGAAAGTGTAGTGTACTGTACTTGCTGGTTGTTGTAGAAGGAACTGAGTATGAAGTGAGTGTGATGTAAATGCTGAAATAAATGTATACATTTGCATATAATGATCTCCATTAGCTGCAACAGGTGTTTATCCTGGGGTCAATACTGATCTCAAAACATGGTACATTATGTAGGACTATCAACACAACATTGGGCCTAGGGTGCACTAGTAGGTGACAGGATAGTGTGTAGACAAAATCACAACGTCCCTGGTTCGAGTCTGTGGTGCATGTCCTTCACCCCCTGTATCCTGTCGATCCTATATAAATATTGCAAAATACCGCCTCAAAATATTTGTATATAAAAAGAAAAAAGAAGGAAAAACATTTCTGAACTACCCACAAATACAAATGATACGAAAATAATATATACTAGACAAGGTCTGGTAATGGCAAGGCTTCCATGGCAATCTCGGAGATCATATGACTTATGTGGCCATCAGCATTATGATGAACTAGTATAAAATAGTTAAATATTTATCAAATTATAAAAATTATGCGTAAATATTTGAGGAGTTATGTCCTTGGCTTACTGGCAGCGTGAAATATTGATACTGATCAGCCCACTGGTTTGTGAGATTATCCCCCCACACACACACACGCGTCATGAAATGCAGGAGCTTGTACGATAGCAGCCTTTATGGAGTCATTGAGACGCACACACGGGAGCTTTTCTAGACGGCTCACCCCATAGGAGCACTTATTTGATTGTTGCAAAACATGTTGCAGTTAAGTGCGTACTGTCAATCCCTCCTGTGCACATTTTGAAGATCATCTCCATTTGTTTTCCTGTGTTTCAGGTATAGACTGGCAGGTGCGTGCTCCTCCCGTCCCTACTGGAGGGAGTGTGAGAGGAGCAGGCTTCAACGCCTCACTGGCCAACCTGCTCATACTGAGAGGCAAAGACGTTTACAGTGCAGACACAGGTCAGGAATCTGTCTCACTTTAGTTTGTTTAATTAAATTGTTGCGCCGCTAGTGTTGAACACCAAAAATAGCATGTGACGCGTTGTGAGCGTGTTAAGCTATTTTTGGTACATGATAAGTATCATGTAGTATAAATCAGGCATTATACTCACTGGATAAAAGATCGGGATAAATGGTGCCTAGCCTGCTCACTCTGAAAATAGATAAGGGAGAAAAGTCGTGGATGTTTGAATAACCTTTTTTCTTTTCTTTATTTTTCTTTTTTTTAAATTGAAATATTTTCTGAAACATGTACCATAAATGTATAGAGTATGTCTTGCATGGGAAAGTATGCATCTCTCCTGTGATTAAGATGGTTATGAAGATCAGATGTGGCACCTTCTTTGTGCATTGAATCAACACAGTCTCTTGTGTTTGTAGGATTGGGAAGAGAAAATGAAGTCCCACTTTGTTTTGAACCTTTTATTTTATGAACCAATTATACAACATTACAATAAAATAACAGAAAGAAAAATAAAATGCAAATAGCCCACATTGTTCAGTTTCTGACATACAGACACATTCGTTTTTGTTCTAAGCAGTTTTGCATGTTGTAAGTGTAATTTCTTTTGGACCGTATATGAGTGAGTATGTAAGCACCAGGAGGCGCTATAGGTATGACAGAAAATAGTTTTCAATAGCACTTATTTAATTCCATTCTAAATTGTTTGTATTTTTTGACTATTATCTAAAGAATGTGAATTGATGTACACAGGGAGCTTTCAGGATCCAGCCCTGTACACCTCCTGGCTCCCATCAGAAGAAGCTTTCAGCCTGTGGAAATCCCCTATTCCTTTTAATAAGTACGAGAAGTCTGCAACCCTGGTCAGTAACAGCCAGACTCTACTCCAGCCCCTTGATAACATGGTGGGGAAGGCCTGGAATATGTTTGCCTCTAGGTGAGTTGTCCCTCATTATATGAATGAACCCAATCTCTGCAAACTGAATGCAGTTTAAACTTATTTTTTACTCAAATGTTATGTCCTTCCCTGAAATTCACCAAAGAATGTGCAAAGAGTGGTCTTTTGTGAATTTTGTAAACGGTTGTTAGGTTTTTCAATATGAATATTACACAATAGCTCACAATTCCTTTCAACTTTGATACAATTTGGAATCCTCCCCAGGAATTCTAATCTGTCAAAATGACAAATGCCCCAAAAGATTTTTTCCTGAAATGCTACTGTATATTATACTTAAATGTATAATTTGTCTGTATTTGTTTTTTTTACTTTGTCCCCAGGGCCTACATCCATCAGTACACAAAGTTTGGGATCTCTGAGGAGGACTTCTTGGACAGTTTTGCATCTCTAGAACAAGTTATCTCCAGCTACAGACAGCTTTCCTAGCTTTGAACATGCATCTTTGGTTGTGCTTGTGGACTTGGGAGATGAAGTGAACAGATAAATATCTGAGCATAATTTATGTAAATAAATGGATACAGTGCATATTTTCAGTTTTTTAACTATCATAACTCAGTCTTAATAATAGTGTCATTTACTTGACATTACTGTCAAGTGAGCTGCCAGAGTATTAAATTGCTGACAAGGTAGTGAAGGTACAGGTGTGTTCCTGTGGTTAATGTGATGACCTAAGCGTCTTCCTTCAGGTGTCTGTCCAGTAGCTTTCCATTGCGGCACAACCGAAGCCAGAGTTTAGGTCCTAGACCTCAGATCACCGATGTTAATGCATTTGAAAATTTGTGAAATGGGACGTATTCAGCATAATGAGTACTTTAAGTACATTTTTTATACCAATACTTTTGTACACAAGTAAATTTTGACTTCTGGACTTTTACTTGTAACTTTTAACAGCTTTTCTCCTCTGTCTTGCACGAAGTATGAAGACGGTAAACAAGGAAACACGGGACAGTGTTTGTTCCTTCCATCCCATAGCCCAGAGGGACAGTGTTTGGTTCTGGCTGCTGAGCAAACATTACAGAACAAATACAATAAATGTATATAAGACATTTATGTGAAGCATAATTGTACATATATGTCTTTTATATTATTTAGGTTAATATCAAAGAATGTTTGCATCCCCTTTCAGTCACGTGGGTATGACGTCAAACTTTCGATCGAGTTTGTTCAACTTTCGGGTTTAACAGGCCAATGTTAAAAGGGTGGCATTTGCTCCTCAACATAGTGTGAATGTGCGTGCAAAGTTTGACCGCAATCGGATGCAGCGTTCATGATTTGCATCATTTTGTTCAAAACAAGCCACTACTTCAAACTTTAGATGTCAATCTTAGCCAATCAGGATGGAATATGAAAAAGCAAACACATCCGTCTTGATCACATGACTATAGAGATCATGTGTACCGATTTGCCTAAAATTTTGATACAATCGGAAGGAGTAATATAAAAACAATTGTTTTACATAAGTCGGCCTCCTGGTGGCGCTATAAAAGGCAGATGTGAAAAATGCAGGGCAAGGGTTTTTCTTTGACCTCTAGGGAGTGTGCTTACAAAGTTTTACACCGATCGGTGCAGTTATAGGTAAAAACACGAATCGGCCTGTTATAGCGCCACCATGAGGCTGATTTGAAAATGTTCAAGTGGCATTTCTTCCTCGGCATAGTGGAAATACACGTGCAAGATTTCAAGGAAATTGCATGCTGTGTTCATGATTTGAGGCATTTTGTTCAAAACGGAGCACTCCTGCAAACTTTGGAAGCCATTTTTAGCCAATCAGGATGGAATATGAAAAATCTTAAAGGCTCGTTTTGTTTAATGACTATAGAGATACTGTGTACCGATTTGCGGGATTTTTGGACAAAATATGTAGAAGTACTGTCAAAAAATATGTTTTGCACAAATCGGCCTCCTGGTGCTATAAAAGGCCCATGTGAAAAATTTGGGGCAGAGGTTCTGCTCTGGCATCCAGGGAGTGTGTGTGCACAGTTTCGCTGCGAGCAAGCCAACGGTGCCGGAGATTAGCTGCTCACAGACAGAATGACGGACACACGGACGGACGGACGGCGAAACATACTCTCTCGCCATGCCTTTCGGCCTGGCGGAGACAATAAAATCATAGTACAATGTTACTGATCTTTATTACAAAAATAGATTAGGTTAGAAAAGCAATAGATAGAATGGATTATTAAAATAGAGCAAGGTACAATTACTGATCACAGTACAGGGACCCTGGGCAATCCAGTGAACCTGTTATACACTACTATACACAAAACCCAGTTGGGTCACACCAAATTGAATATGACAGCCTAAATAGGCTACTGACTACAGGCTGCTGATGTCATGTAAATTAATACTCTTTCAGTGATCACAAACTCTACGCTCATGTGTTAAATATCAGTTTCAATAATATACCATAATTGTGGGATCGCTAAAGCAATCACACTGTTATCTTCACAATTTATTATTATTATACAGTATACTATATTCCCACCGTTGTTTGACCCCTAACTAGTCATACATACTTTTAGCTACAAACTCCGTTCCAACGTTCGGCCTACTTAGGACATATTGGCTACCATAATTTTTTTTTAAATAATTTGTTCTTTTAGAGATATTTCACTTATAATTGCTTAAAAAATCCCATTCATTTCAATGGGGGAAATGCCATTTAGCTACAGTGGAGCCTAGCAACTGCTTATTAGACCCTAGCAACACCATATTAGAGCCTAGCAACCACCTATTATACCCTAGCAACCGACTATTAGACCCTAGCAACCACCGTTTTACCCTAGCAACCACCAGTTTTACCATAGCAACCGCATATTAGACCATATAAACTGCATATTAGACCTTAGCAACCCCCTAATAGCAACTGCTTATTAAACCCTAGCAACCACCTGTTTTACCCTAGCAACCACCTTTTAGACCAAGCAACTGTCTATTAGGCCCTAGCAACCGGCTATCAGACCCTAGCAACTGCCTATTAGACCCTAGCAACCAGTTTCACCCTAAAAAACTACATTTTACACTATTAAACGCTATCAACACTATCAAAATGTTTAAAACTACTAGTACTTTAACACGTTTCAAACCTTTAGAACCTTTAAAACATTTAGAACCTTAAACCTTTCAAACCTTTTAAAGCTTTATAACCTTAAACTTTTCAAACCTTTAGAACCTTTAGAACCTTGAACCTTTCAAACCTTAAACCTTTCAAACCTTTCAAACCTTCAAACCTTTCAAACCTTAAACCTTTCAAACCTTTCAAACCTTCAAACCTTTCAAACCTTAAACCTTTCAAACCTTAAACCTTTCAAACCTTTAGAATCTTTCAAACCTTTAGAACCTTAAACACTATTAATACTTTAACACCGTTAACACTTATAAACGATCAATACTCAATACCATCAACATTCTTAGCGATCCCACACTGTTTCTTCAGGAGTACTTTCTAGTTACGTTAGTTACCGCAAATAGTAGTTGCGTTACGCACGTTAGTCCCAACACTGTTAACATGTAATCTGTCATCGAATCACTTGGTTAATGGACTAAAGCAGACATGGGCAACATACGGCCCGGGGGCCCTTTGACCATCTTAATCCGGCCCGCCTCAAAGTCCTCAAAGAAAACAAAATGACCCCCAACAAAAATGTACATTCTAAAAGGCTGCCATATGTTAATGGTTTTTAGAAATAATTATTTAACTTGACCAATTAATAGGAATTAGTATTTACCATTTGAGTACTATACCTACCTGCATTCCTCCATTCCTAATTAAGAGTGAAGGAGTACTCAAATGTTTTATGTTTATAATGTTACAGTGAAACCGTCAACCTTGAGTCCATATTTATAACATAATGCAATGTGTCTGATCAGTGACCTATGGAGTGGTGCATATCAGATAAGATAATGTATACATTTTAGGCTCATTTAAAAGTTGATACGGCATTGACGTGGATTGTTTTATGCAAGTCATCTTTTTATTGTAAGGCCAGAGTACACCCGAGTGATACAGTAGGCCTACAGCTGTAAAAAATTTTATTGTTGTGAAAGCAAGTACCTTATTGTAAAGTAGTCTGGCATGTCTACCAAATCCATGCAGTTTTAACGTAATTCAGCACTATGCGTTTCAAAATTCAATTCAATTGTACAATGTGTGGCCCCTCACTCACTTCATGGAAGTCAGTATGGCCCCTTGGAAAGAAATCTTGTCCACCCCTGGACTAAAGGAAAAAGCTATCTCATCGCAAGTAGTTTGTTGAGAGCAACAATACTGCTGTGATGGGCACAGTACTGATCATGAAATATGCATTGTTTTTTTTATATAATGGCAATCATTGAGCATTGGGTTTTGATTTCATGCTGTATAAATACATTTATAAGATACATACTATAGCTAAACATGAGAAATAAAGTCATATCTGTATTTCAAGAGTGTGGCTTAATGCTCTGGTACAGTACACCTTTAAGATTACTATGACTACCACCTTAGTACACACAAGGAGTGGCAGGACAGCTTCAGCGTACTGTACCTTGTTTTCAACTACAGACACACACACACACACACACACACACACACACACACACACACACACACACACACACACACACACACACACCCCACTCAACACTGTTGACTGCTGATCAGGTTCAGCTTCACAATGTGGATTTACGCCTTTTTGACAGGCCTCGACTTCAAGGGAATACTGCTGTTTATTTGTGTTTCTCTCCTGATATTTGATTACCTCAAATACAGGAATCCATCCAACTATCCACCAGGACCAATGGCTCTTCCCTTTGTAGGGAGCATGTTCAGTATTGACATAGAGCGGGCTCACATTAGTTTTACCAAGGTAAGGCAAGGCAATGCTCCCCCACCCCTCAAATCACAATAGAAGTTACCTTTTCACATGTTATGGAAACAATATCATTTTGAAATGTACTGTAGGCATAAGTTGAAGGATGTAGGATAGACCTACTTGGGGAGTTGGTAGAATAGTTTGTGATGAAGAAAGGATTACAAAGTTAGCCAGACAATTGTGAAAAAGATTATGTACCCTGGTAATACTGCCAGCCCCCCCCCCTTCTGCATTCTAAGCCTAACCCTAATCCAAATTAATTAATTCAAATTTGCTTAATAATAACTTGCATGCAATATCTTCACAAGACAAAGTGAAATTAAGAACACATACTTGCCAAATAATTTATTTAATGAATACTAATTAAGTAAGTACAGTAATGAATAATATATGACTGATTAGTCATTAGTATTTGTTGATTTGATTGTTGTTCATGTATAAAAAAATCAATAAAGTATTAGGTCACAAAAATGCTACTTTGTCCGATAATATCTGCTCTTGTTATGTCCACAGATGGCCGAGGTCTATGGGAATGTGTTCAGCGTGCGTTTCGGCATTGATAAGATCGTGGTTGTGTCAGGATACAAAATGGTGAAGGAGGCACTGGTGACACAAGGAGAGACCTTTGCAGATCGGCCATACAGCCCAGTGGCAGACAGAGTTTATTCAGGAAGCTTAGGTGAACTTCTCTGTCTGACTCACATACTATGCACCACCCCTTCCCTCAAACAGTGGTGTAAAGTAACTACGTACATTTACTCAAGTAACTGTACTTAAGTACAATTTTGAGGTATTTTTACTTTACTTGAGTATTTACAATTTTCAGTACTTTTACTTCTACTGCACTACAAATTATACTTTTACTCCACTACTATTATTTGACAACTTTAGTTAGAAGTTACTTTGTAGATTTTGATTATTATTACTATTAAAACATACGTTACCCACTTCAGCCCTATATACATTTCGTCCATTTGAAAATAGCAGATCTACAAGCTCACAATGCGTCACATTGTGAGCTTGTAGATCTGCTATTTTCTAAAGATTTTTACACATTTTAGATGATATGTTTTACCAATACTTTTGTACTTTTACTCGATACTTGTAACAGAGTATTTCTACATTGCAGTATAGATACTTTTACTTAAGTAAATGTGAGTACTTTTTCCACCACTGCCCTCAAATCCATACAGTATACACGTACACACAATGATTGAACATAACATTATTTTTTAACGTACAGTACACAGAGTAAAATCCTCAGTGTTAATTTAACTGAGAGTATAACAATGAACATAACACTGAGGATTTAACTGTGTATTGTCTCTCCATGTTTTTTCATTGAGTAGATGGTCTGTTCCCGAGCAGCGGCCCAAGGTGGAAGGCACAGAGGCGTTTTGCCTTGTCCACCCTGCGTAGGTTTGGAATGGGTAAAAGTTCATTGGAAGAGAGTTTGTACGAGGAGTGTCGCTACCTCCAGGAAGAGATGGAGAATGAGAAAGGTAGGTCGGCAGCAGTTATGAAGAAAGTACCGTTGAAAAGAAAACTACAAGCTCATTATTTTATTTGTATTTATCTAGTGTGACTCAGGACTCTTGCCTGTACCTCTCCTATGTTTCATTCTTACTGCTGGTGCTGCTATAACACGTACATTTCCCTCTGGGGATCAGTAAAGGTTTATCTTATCTTACCTTATCTTATCAAAGACAACATTAATAGAATGGGACGACATCAAATAATAACTCCTTAAATGGAATAATTATATTATGCAAAGAACAGAGAAATCTGACATTTTCTCCAGGCAAGCCTTTCAACCCAGCATCCCTACTCAACAACGCTGTGTCTAACATCATCTGCCGGATGGTGTTTGGGAAACGATTTGACTATAGTGACCACGACTTTCAGACCCTGCTCAAGAATCTGAACGAAGCTATTCAACTGGAGGGCTCTGCCTGGGGTCTAGTGAGGAAATATCCATCCAACTCATTCATCTCATTGTATAGGGCATCTCTCTCTCTCTCTCTCTCTCTCTCTCTCTCTCTCTCTCTCTCTCTCTCTCTCTCTCTCTCTCTCTCTCTCTCTCTCTCTCTGAAGAAAATCTGAAGGAACTGATCTCCAGTAGTAAGCACAGGGCACATGTAGTCTAAGAGAGTGTGAATAACTCCCATCTTAAATTCAGATTCATACTGTGTAAGAAATATGCTTTGTCACGTAGCCTACCGTATACAAAGTACAAGGACACTAGGGATGCCCCTTTTAGATAAATGTTTAACCTTTGGACTGTGGGCATCTAACCGCGGGCCTATAAAACGTGGGCCCGTGTTATAGTGGCCTAAAACATGTGTTGTAGCATTAATACATTAGGTCTATCTATATCTCATTATGTAAGGTTGTTTTCTTTGTCACCTTTAACTGTTTTCTCACTGTAGCTGTATGAGGCAATCCCTGCAGTCATGAAGCACATGCCAGGTCCTCACAACAAAATGTTTGCCAACTATGAGGATTTGATTGCCTTTATTCGTCAGGAGGTGAAGACACACAAGCTTGACTTGGATCCTAGCAATCCCAGAGACTACATTGACGTTTTCATCATAGAAATGCAGAAGGTGTGTGAGCAAACTGCACTACACATACACTGCACAATATCTGTTGTTTCTTTCAGTCTATTGAACTCACTGAGTCTTTTCCCCATGTTTCAAAAGCACAAAGGAGAGACGGACCTGGGCTTTGAGGAGAGCAACCTGGCTCTATGTGCTTTAGATTTGTTCCTGGCTGGAACTGAGACCACATCCACCACTCTGCAGTGGGCCCTGGTTTATCTCATCAAGTGGCCCCATATTCAAGGTGAAAATGCAAAGGCCTACACCACTAAGAATCTCATAGTCGAATTTAGTTCAGTCAGGAAACTGGTTGATATGTAAACCATATGATATCTACATGTCGAAGTGTTCCTGCAAGACACTTACCCCCTAACAGTGTATTACCTTATTTGATTATTGAATGCTTAAAAACCTTCTATTTCATCACACAGAGAAGGTCCAGGCAGAGATAGACAGAGTGATTGGACAGTCCCGCCAACCCAATATGGCCGACAGACCCAACATGCCCTACACTGATGCTGTTATCCATGAGATCCAGAGGATGGGAAATATTCTGCCTCTCAATGGACTCAGGATGGCCAATAAGGACACAACGCTGGGTGGTTTCTTTGTACCAAAGGTCAGTGGTGGAAGCTAGTTTTTTACGTAAGTAAAAGTAGCAATAATTAATGTAGAAACACTCTGTACTTGAGTAAATGTACTTGGTTACTTTCTACCACTGCCAAAGGTCCACCTATTCATACATATTTTAGCCAGCAAAGCAATGTTTGCAAAGTGTCTCAGAGGCAATAAAAACAACCACGTAAAAGTATGGAGTGCAATAATAATAATACATATCTCGCTAGTCGCTACTATGTTCTATCAAATCTATACTTATGAAGATGTGTAACTACAAGCCATCTATTCACAATAAATGGAAGCCAGTACAGTAGGTTTGTTTTCCCCCCTGTGTTGTGTAGGGAACTTCATTGTTGCCCAGCCTGACTTCCGTACTGTTTGACAAGAACGAATGGGAAACTCCAGACACTTTCAATCCTGGACACTTCTTAGATGCCGATGGCAAGTTTGTGAGGAGAGAGGCCTTCATGCCTTTCTCTGCAGGTAAAACTTTGCACATTTTCTAGTAATAAATAAGACTGGTTGGAACTTGAACTAGCAATGTGTGAAAATTGTGGACAATTTGTTTGTCAGATTGCTGCATGTGAAATGTTCATTTGCAATTGTCTGTTGTAGTCCCAGTAATTAATAATAATTAAGTAAGTAATTTGAAGTAGCATGTCACATGACATGGTTTAGCTGTTGATTAAAAAAAGTTACTTTGCAAGTCCATTCCAGGAATTCACATCATCACTCCCACTATAATGTCTTGGTTTTATTATTTGATATCGACAGATCAATTGAATATACCGTCTACACAAACAAGACAGACAAATAAGATGGAAGCATAAACAGTTGGAGGTAGTTTGTGTTATTAGGAACTACATCCAATCTAAATTTGCATTAGGATTTACAAGCAACCCTCCATCAAACAGTAGATCATTGGTTTCTCAACCTTTTCAAGCCACGACCCCCCCAAAACAATCATATTTGAACTGGGAACCCCCACCCTGACAAGCACTTGTAGGAGTTGAAGCATAACTTTTTGCTTGACTCGGTTCAACAGATAAATATTGGGAAAATAACCGATCTACAAGCTCCCAACGCCTCACGTTGCGAGGCGTTTGAGCTTGTAGATCGGCTATTTTCACAGTTTTTGCCTCTATCTCAGGTAATATTTCACAATTTGGCCAATGTTTTAATAAATGTTAAACTATAGTTTGCTGATTACTTTTTACAGTAAAGTCTTTTTTTTGTTGCAGTATTAAGGTCATAAAAGTCCTTAAAATTTTAACTTTACTGTATGTTGGTTTGTTTACTGTTGAGTGAGAAAACAATGTTGCACATTAAGCAAATCATGTGGGGACCCCCCAAAATAATTTGGGGACCCACATGTTGAGAACCACTACAGTAGATTATAGTTGGAGGTGCTGTATTGGAAATAACTATAGAGTTTTGAAGAGTTCACAGGTATATACGGACATGGATGTCCTGATTCCACACTGTCCCAGGCCCAGCTCTACCTTAGGGTCAACTTTTACACAGAGCATTTTGCCACATTCTATTTCTATCCTTAAACCCCACTTTTATGGATCTAGAATGAGTTTGATCTTGACATTTTGCCACTGTTTGTGGGTGTATTTACAGTATGCTTATGTGTACTATACTATAAGTGATTTGTGTGTGCTTGTGTTTTGTTTATGGCTAAGGTTATGATTATGTTATGTGTGTTTTCAGGGAAACGTGTATGTCTAGGAGAAAGCCTCGCAAAAATGGAGTTGTTCCTGTTTTTCGTCAGTCTGTTCCAGAAGTTCAGTTTCTCCACCCTTGATGGAGTAGAGCTGAGTACAGAAGGACTCGTTGGGGTTACACATATACCACTCCCATTCAAGATTCATGCCAAGGTTCGCTAGAGCCATTCATCTTTTCCATTTAATACCAATTCCACAGTCTTTAACAAAAACATATTAATAAATAAAACAATATCTTTACCTGGGATATCACATGGTCTGACTGGCTTTCCTACATATTGCTACAAGGTTATGATCACTGAAACCAATAAGTACCGATACCGTATCGGTATCGGTACCTATTGGTTTCAGTGATCACTGACTGTTTGAAGGAAATTGACTGTCATATTTTAATGTAATTGTCCTGTAATGTCTTGTTGAATGTCATGTTTTTATGTTATGTGTGGACCCCAGGAAGATCAGCTAATGGGGATCTTAATAAACTCATCTACCTACAGTATACATCTACATATAACACCACCTCTGTAGTGCAGACCAAGCAGATTAACAGAATGAAGTGAAGGCGAATTCCTTGCTAAAAACAGAGACATCCTGAAAGCCATACCTTTTGTAACACTTTTGGCCAGTAGCTACACAAAAGAAGTGTTTGGTATTCCCTGTTTGATTGTTAGTTAGCCCCATTAGCAGCCCCTAGAGGCTGTGCTGGGCCTTCCCCCTTCTTTTCCACACCCAACAACAAATGCAAGAGAAAACCAACATAGTCTCAGCAAACTCAACACGCCTTGGCTTCACCATTCACAGAGGAAAGAGCATGGTCCTCAAAATAAAACACAGACAGCTTTACTCCCATCACACTAGAAGGTGAAGCACTAGAGGAGGTGTAGAGCTTCGCCTATCTGGGGCAGCAGTGTTGATAAACTGGGCGGGACCGATGCCGACATGAAAGTTAGGATTGGTAGGGCAAGAGCAGCTTTCCATCAGCTGAAGAATATCTGGGGAATGAGGATCCTCAGATCTGCCCATAAACACCAAGATCAGGATCTTCAATTCCATGGTGAAGCCTGTTCTGCTGTATGGAGAAGATACCTGGAGAACTGTTAACACCATGAAAAGAATCCAGGCATTAAACAACACCTGCCTTAGAGGAATCCTCCGAATTCGCTGGTCAACACACAATCAGTAACCTGGAACAGTGGCAGCGAACAAGACAACACCCTGTAGAGGAAGAAATCCTCCAAAGACGCTGGGGATGGATTGGCCACACTCTTCGCAAACCTGCATCTAATATCACAAGATATGCCCTGTTCTGGTACCCACAAGGGAGAAGGAAGGGGGGCAGACCAAGAAACACCTGATGTGAAGATATCAGGCCACACATGGGGACATCTTGGCGAAACTGGCCCAGGACCGGGATGCCTGGAGAGCACTTGTTCGTCGTGGCATGCCCAAAGTTGGGCTATAGGCGTAAGTAAGTACGTACAAAGTCACCTAAATCAGTAAGGTTCATCCTTGCTGAGCACATTAAGTTTCATGCCAATCTGCCTGTTTGATATGCCTGTTATATATTGATATATCTTGCATATATTTTGGTAATTTTGTCTTAATGGTGGCCCTGAAGGAAAATATATTGGGTCACCAGAATTAGTAGGGACCATCATCAGGGAACATGAAAGTGCACAGGAAATGCAATCTACGAGAGTCGTAGACACTATCCCCCATGGCCAAATGGACTCTCAGCTCCTAGCCCTGTACGGGCTCCAAACATGTACAAATGCAAAAATAAAGGTGCTTACCCCAACGCCCCAAATGTTAACTAACTGTCCGGAGTTCTAGTGCAAGGTAATAATCCATATTCTTCAATAAAGAACTGTTTTAATCAGAAGGAGCGAGTGCATTCTCCGGCAGCGGCAACAGCCGCGGAACTTCCGCGGAACTGCCGGTGGAGGAGCGGCAGCTCCCGGCAGTGACTGCCGGCGGTGGAGCGGCAGCTGCCGGCGGAGCAGCGGAACTGCCGCGGAAACTGCCGGTGGAGGAGCGGCAGTCGCGGAACTGCCGGTGGAGGAGCGACAGTCAACTTCTTTTTTCCGCCGATAAAGTATAGTTTTGGACCATGACGGAGGCGCGCCGAATCAGCAGACCTTGAGGCCAAGGAGTCGCGCCCGAGCGCCTCCAGGCGCGAGTGCCCGCGACGACCGGCCGATGGTCTGCTATTCGACTAAGCGCCGTCCGAGTTATGTACCGATAGGCACAGAATCGTAAATAATATTGGTGGGGACTGCGTTACACAAACGCAGCACACTCCCACAGCTGGCGCCGCCGAGGCAGCAGCCGCTGCCGGAAAATGCACTCGCTGTCCCTCGTTTTAATCCCGTCTGTCCCCACCCCCCGTTGACTTCCAGTTTACATTTTTTGTATTTCCGGATGAGCTTCGTCACTACCGCCCATTGTGAATATCCGACAGAATCGGCCAAAGACGGCATTAAAACAGTTCTTTATTGAAACATATGGATTATTACATTGCACTAGAACTCCGGACAGTTAGTTAACATTTGGGGCGTGGGGGTAATCACCTTTATTTTTGCATTTGTCCATGTTTGGAGCCCGTACAGGCTAGGAGCTGAGAGTCCATTTGGCCATGGGGGATAGTGTCTACGACTCTCGTAGATTGAAAATGTCAGAATCATAAAATACATCTACGAGAGTCGTATTCTACGCCTAAGCCGTTGCCAAACCCTACATAAACAAATGCAATCTCCCATTACTTTAATACTATATACAGCTGTGTCCTGCAAGTTAAAATACACAACTATAAAATCAATAAATGCCAAGCCCAGCCAAGCATGACGGCAGGTTCGCCCGACGCGCAATCAAAAGATACCTAACCAAAACTAATCAGCCTGCAGCTGTGAGCTGACGCCGGCTGGGAGGTCCCACAGGCTACATAGTGCATGCATGGCATGCCAATATTCACTGAAATGTAGTTTTTGCAAAGTCTTTTAAGTTTGTGTAACCAGTGTGTAACCAACATCTGAAGTGAACTGAGCTCCTGACCTCTGGCTTGTTGAGTATAGTAGCATTATTTTGTTATTTAGCAAGCTGCTAGTAGTGGTACCCTAAGTGCTTTTCTATTAGTATTGTATTATTAGCTTGTGTGGTAGTCTGTAGTTTATAGTTGTATTGTTTGTGTGCTTCAAGCAGTAGGCTATTGGCACTTTGTAGTAGTATAAGTAGTTTCACCCTGTATAGGCCACTTGATTGCCTTGTGAAGTGTGTGGTTTTGCCAGCACTCCTGGCAGACGATTAGCAATCAGTTGAAGTGGCCTTATACCACCAGCTGAAAGCGGCAGCTTTTAAGCGGCGGCCAGCAAACGAAGGCCAGGCGGACAAAGGCTACTTAGTCACTGAACGATAAGCTGTATCATTGATTAGTGACATATATAGTAGTGTGATAGATATAGTAGTGTATAGTAGTATATGTTTAGTGATCTACAATGTGTTTTCTTCCTATTCCTGTCCTCTCTTCTTCCTGGTGGTCGCACAAACACTGGGTTACACCCAGATGTCGCGACACAACTAATCTCATCTATCCTACTCTTTCAACTCACGTCGAGCAAGTGGTAACGGGAGGGCTTTGGAATTGCCACTCGGCTGTGGTGGAAGGCAAATCTGCTTTCATCTCAGCCTACGCATCCTTGCTCTCCCTTAACTTCCTTGCTCTGACTGAGACCTGGATCAGACCAGAAAACACTGCTACGCCCGCGGCTCTGCCAGATGTGTACTCTTTCTCTCACACTCCCAGAGCCGTGCGGACAGGTGGTGGGGCTGGTCTGCTAATTTCCAGAAAATGGAAATACTCTCCTGTTTCACTGTCACAATTCTCTCCTACCTCATTTGAATTTCATGTGGTCACTGTTTCTCATCCAGTCAAGCTCACCATTGCAGTTGTTTATCGCCCACCGGGCCCTGCTGGTGGCTTCCTGGAGGAGCTGGACCATCTAGTCTCCCACTTCCCTGTCGATGGCTCTGGATTCATCCTTCTGGGTGACTTCAACCTCCCGACTGAGAAGCAGCTAGACCCACTACTTTCGTTTCTCGCCGCCTTTGACCTAGTTATTTCCCCATCTCCTCCTACCCATGAGGCGGGCAACCAACTGGACCTGATCTTCACCAGAGGCTGCTCTATTGCTAACCTGTCTGTCACTCCTCTTTCCAGTGAAAAGGGTAAGAAACTCTCTGATCACTACTTCATGTCCTACTCTCTCTCTCTCTCTCCTCTCCCCCCTCACAGCCCCTCCCTACCCACATGATTTCCTCACGTCACAATCTTCGCTCACTTTCCTCCACTGATCTTTCCTCTTCTGTTCTCTCTGCTCTCCCTGCCCCTGAATCCTTTGCTCTTCTATCCCCTGATACCGCCACAGATCTTCTTTTCTCTACTCTATCCTCTTCTCTCGACCATCTCTGTCCCCTCACCACCAGGCCTGCACGCCAAACTCCACCTGCCCCCTGGTTGTCGGACTCGGTGCGGACTGAGAGACGGAGCCTGAGAGCGGCTGAACGCAAATGGAGAAATGGCAACCTCCTGGAGGACCTTCTCACCTTCCAATCTCTCATTTCTACTTTTTCCTCCTCTCTATCAGCTGCTAAAGCTGCTTTTTTCTGCACTAAAATTCAGGCTTCTGCTTCCAACCCTAAAAAACTCTTTGAAACTTTCTCCTCTCTCCTGCAACCACCACCCCCTCCTCCCTCCTCGTCCCTCCTCCCTGACGATTTCGCCAACTTCTTTGACAAGAAGGTGAACGATATCCGATCCTCCTTCCCTCCTCCCCCGGCTGGTGCCCTGCGCACTACCCACACCCGTCTGCCTGCCACCCCCCCCTCTCTACCTTCATCTACTCCTCTTCCCCCCCTCATCCCCTCTCTATCCCACTTCTCTCCCCTCTCCCCTAACGAGGTCCTTCTCCTTGTTACCTCTAGTCGCCCCACCTCATGCTCTCTGGACCCGGTCCCATCCACTCTGCTGCAGTCTATTGCACCTGAACTTCTTCCCTTCTTAACCCACCTTATTAACACCTCTCTGACATCTGGCTACTTTCCCTCTACTTTCAAAACTGCCAGAGTCACCCCCCTCCTGAAGAAACCGACACTTGACCCCTCTGAGATCAAGAACTACAGAACGGTTTCCCTTCTATCCTTCCTATCTAAAACTCTCGAACGTGCTGTCTTTAAACAACTGTCCTCCTATCTCCACCAGAACAACCTCCTGGACTCCAACCAGTCTGGGTTCAAAGTGGGTCACTCGACAGAGACTGCCCTCCTGGCAGTGACGGAGTCGCTCCATGCCGCTAGAGCGAACTCTCTCTCCTCCGTCCTGATACTCCTGGACCTGTCTGCAGCGTTCGACACGGTGAACCATCAGATCCTCCTCTCCACCCTCGAGGGGATGGGTGTCTCAGGCTCTGCACTCTCCCTGTTTGCATCCTACCTGACGGATCGCTCCTACCAGGTGATGCTGAGAGGGTCTGTGTCAGAACCACACAGGCTCACAACTGGGGTTCCCCAAGGCTCGGTTCTGGGTCCTCTTCTTTTCTTTCTCTACACTACATCTCTGGGTGCATGGCTTTTCCTACCACTGCTATGCCGATGACACCCAGCTGATCCTCTCATTCCCCCCCTCTGATACCCAAGTGGAGGCACGCATTGCTGCTTGTCTGGCTGACATCTCGGAGTGGATGTCGACAAACCACCTGAAGCTCAACCTGGACAAGACCGAGCTGATGTTCCTCCCGGGGAAGGGCTGTCCGCACCGAGACATGGCCATCACCATTGATAATGCTGTGGTGACCTCAACTCGGACTGCGAAGAATCTGGGTGTGACCCTGGACGATCAACTGACGTTCTCGGCAAACATTGCATCAGTGACAAGGTCCTGCAGATTCCTCCTCTACAACATCAGGAGGATTCGCCCCTTCCTCACGGAGAAGGCAGCCCAGGTGCTCATCCAGGCTCTCGTCATCTCCCGCCTGGACTACTGCAACTCCCTCCTCGCTGGTGCTCCGGCATCTGCCATCAGACCTCTGGAGCTTGTTCAGAAAGCTGCGGCTCGTCTGGTGTTCAACCGCCCCAAGTTCTCCCACACAACCATCCTTCTCCGTTCTCTACACTGGCTCCCCGTAGCGGCTCGCATCCAGTTCAAAACCCTGGTGCTAGCCTATAGGGCAGTGAAAGGAACAGCTCCTTCCTACCTCCGGGCTATGGTCGATGCCTACACCCCTGCCCGACCACTTCGGTCTGCCACCTCGGGGCGACTGATTGCCTCGTCACTCAAGGGTCCTTCTGGCCGATCCACACGGTCACGACTCTTTTCTGTTCTGGCCCCACAGTGGTGGAATGAACTTCCCACTGATGTTAGGACAGCAGAGTCACTGCCCATATTTCGCCGCAGGTTGAAAACCCACCTCTTCAGGAAACACTACCCTTCCTCTCTGCCTGACCTACTTGTTGTTAACTAGTTGTACGAACGCTTGTTTTCTATTGTTGTATTGTTTATTGGATCTTGTTTAGTCGATACACTTAATTGTTTTAGCTCATGCTCATTTGACTTAGCTATTTTGTCTCATCTGTTTATGGAAATAGGTAGCTGATATATTGCACTTTTACCTTAGCGCTAGGTATACTCTTGGTTGCTTGTTTTTGCAGAAAATGCACTAAAGACTTCTGGTGATTAGTAGTTTTCGTTCCCTACCTATGTTGAATACACTTATTGTAAGTCGCTTTGGATAAAAGCGTCTGCTAAATGACTGTAATGTAATGTAATGTAATGTAATGTAATGTAATGTAATGTAATGTTTGCGTTAAATCCAGTGAACTTCTCCTGGAGGAGGGTTGATGCCCTAGTTGCCCCCTCCCCCCTGTTAACACATTCACCGCCAATAGGGAGAATTCTCCCTATTGCAAATCCACCTGTTCACCGCCAATAGGGAGAATTCTCCCTCTTAATTTTTTTTCGTTATTCACAACGAATTAGGAGATATATAAAAAAATAAAAATAAAAATCCATTCACTTCAATGTTAAAAAATAGACGGACAAATAATTCAAATTTTTTCTATTAAAACTCATTAAAATGGCTGGCAGTGGGTGAGTACATTATGAAAAACCTCTGGCAGTCAATAAGGATGCATGCATAGTGCTGTTATTGCGTCAGTAAATTGTCACGTGTTTTTTTCAATGCAACTGACCAATGTCGATTTCAGGTCAGAACATCATGCTTTTGGGGATACGAGACGAGAGCATCACTTCGACACGACAAAAAAAAAATCCATATTAACTTTTCACTTTTCATTGAGCCTTTGTTTATTTCTTCCTTTCTTAATTGTGTAGTTTAGTATTTATTTGTAATTGTTAGTTTTCTTATTATATCATATTGTATTTAAAGACACAAAATGTCCGTTTCTCTGGAAGAGGCATTTGCTTCTCTTCCCATCACACTGAAAGAGAATCAGAAAGAGATAATGTGTTCATTAATGGTAGGTGAACATGTATTTGCTGTCCTTCCCACTGGTTATGGAAAAAGTGTTTCTTTTGGTTTTTTTGGACACTTAATGGATAAGGTGAGTAATTTAATTGTAATAATTCTGTAATAGAAAAATGTGGCTTTGGTGAGTGGTTGATATTAAGTTGTTACATTAAATATTAAAATATAAAACAATGACTCAATGAACATTTTAATTAATTTGAATGTTTGTCAATGGAATTAATGTTCATTAAAACATTTTTGCTATTATTTTACTATAAGCATTTTACTTTTATTTCACAAAATTACACTACTGTTAGTTTCACTTGTGTGAAAAAAGGTAGATGGGATTCTTTTGATCACTACACAGCTGTGCTGGTAGAAGACAAGTACATCTACATCTGGGGAGGGCTAAGGACGCCTTCTGCAACGTGCTTCATGAATTTGATATCAAGCTGAACAAATGGTCCAAGCCGACTGTTTCGGGGACTGTTCCAGACGGGAGGAGAATGGAGAGCTATACATATTTGTTGGCATCAGCCTGAAGAGGTATGATACCCTCAATGATCTGTGGAAATTCAATCCAGTTAACTTCTCCTGGAGGAGAGTTCATACCCTTGCCCCTCTGGAAAGGATGCGTGGTGCCTGCTGTTGCATGGATGGAGTCCAGAGTAGCCCATTGGGTCCTAGACCATGTGATGATCGTTGACTCCTAGTCTGAAGACAACGGCCAAGCTAGCCTCCTGGTTATTCAGTACGGTCTGAGTCGGGCTGCATCTACCCGGCGAGTTCAGATCGGGTGGGAACTGCAAAACATGGGGCTAGACTAGGGCTGTGCCGGAGAACTGTGTGTGAGAGCTGTGTGTGTGTGCGCCCGCATCCATCTTACCACTTCTTCAGAGATGTTTTTGTGTGGTCCAATGAGGTATGGAGTAAGAAAGGGTTCCGCAGGTCTGCAGTTGGCAAAAAGCCATAGATTGAAATGACTACAGCAGGATACACCCAACTAGAGGACTTCAGCCTTGTCCAACAGTCCATTATTTTCCCCCGCAGACAAAATGTCCCCAAATGTGTCTTTGGTATTAAACTTGCAATGGGCCTGGTCTTTAAGATACACCACAACATTGGGATC
Organism: Gymnoscopelus braueri; assembly: GCF_963280865.1. Classification (NCBI taxonomy): domain Eukaryota; kingdom Metazoa; phylum Chordata; class Actinopteri; order Myctophiformes; family Myctophidae; genus Gymnoscopelus; species Gymnoscopelus braueri. The sequence goes on along the minus strand of NC_137606.1, from coordinate 16,489,377 downwards.
CCCCTGTATTTGTCAAAATACTTCCAAAACGTTAACGAAGTCCAGGATCATAACACCAGAGGCAGCTCCACGAATCATGTTCAACCCAGATTTAGCTCAACAAAGGGAATGAACTCGTTCTCATGCTATTCAACAAAAATGTGGAATGCCCTACCAAAAGGAGTAAAGGAGTGTAAAACCCTACTCACTTTCAAAACTGCCCTAAAGATACACCTTCAGGAGGCTGCAATTCGAAAATGGCCCCTGTCTAAGTCTTAACCTACCCCCTCCCCTTTTTTTTCTTCTCTTATATTTTTCACTCTTCATACCAGTAACCTGTAAGCTGATTGTATGACGTTCTGTATAGTAGTGTGTATATCTGTCTGTCTCTTATGTCATCATGATTTGTGTGCATGGGGTTCTCATCTTAAACAAGCTCAGTGCTTAATGAGTCTTCCAGTTTAGTAGACCTTGTATTGTGAATTTGTACTTCCATGTACTTACTTGTTCTCATGTCTTACTAAATAAAGTACATCAATCAATCAATCAATCAATCAATCAATCAAACCTCCCTGTATGCCGCTTGACTTCCCTGGTCTTAAAGAACGAGCTTTCCTGGACTTTATTTGAGCTGTTACTTAAGTAGCAGTTATTACAGTGACAGATGTACGGTATCATTTATGGACGTCACGTGCCATAAATGAGCCTTATGCACCATTGCTTTGGGTCCATCTACTCTACAATATATACAACATATTCAAAACCAAATCATTCCTTGGCGTGGTTGTATTATTAAAACGTTATAAAACCATTGTTCCTTGATCAGCTGAGGAAGCATCCTGGAGGACATTTCCTCAAACCAGTGGTCAACGTATGTTTTTGTAATAATCTACTGTAACTCTACAAACTAACTAGTAACTAAAGCTGTCGCATATTTAGTGAGTAAAGGTACAATATTTGCCTCTGAGATGTAATGGTGTATTTTATTTTCCCTTTCTGTTGTACCAGTGAAACTGTTGGTTGACTTGATCTTGATCTTTGAATTGTTCCCTCTCCTCCTCTCTCCTTTCCTCTCCTCTCTGTCACTCCTCTCCTTTCATCTCCTCTCCTCTCTTCCTGTCCTCTCCTCTCCCTTCAAATCTTTTTTGTCAGTACTGTTTAATTTTTGCATAATTGCCAAAACCTAATGTCAAAATAAACCGCATCCGTCCTGTAAATTGCGGTTTCCTTGAATTACTAGTTATAAGAATAAAACTGTGGTACTGCTGAAGTTTAGGTTGAAAGGTACATTTTGGTATTACCTTTTCATTTGAATAGATCTGGTAAGATGTGTGCCGAATGAGACATGGGTGATAAATATAAAAAATCCCCTTGATTCTGAGTTATTACTGTAGCAAAGTATGGCAAAGACAAATTCAAAATATTTGTTATACGCTTTTATTAAAGGATTCATATTACAGGACAGATAGTATTGACTAGAAATCAAGTATGGATTGTGGAAAATGGAGTGCTGCTCCTCTTGGGGCAGACCAGCGTAGATGTTTGCTGAGGGAAGGCCCAGAACTTCAGCCAGCTTAGAGACTGTTGTAGCCGGAATATTTTTAACAGCCAACACCAGTCTGATAAGCTAGCTGACAGGACGGGAGAGCAGAGTCCTCCAGATGCACACTTCATATCGCTTTCTTTTTAAAGAGATATGTACGTATACAGTATGTACACACATATATTGTTTAGCCACAGTTGTATTGTACGTGCATGTGACAATAAAAATCTTCAACTTATAGCAATAGGAATTTTTAAACATCACCACTGAGGCTGTGAAAAAAATATTTTAGCCATTAAATTGCTGTGTCTGCTGCATCACAGAATTAAAATCTGTTAGATAATGACAAATACTATGAATGATATCCCTATGGCATGTGGTGTTTACTAATTATTGTACTCTTATCAGTTAAAAACCTTTAAGTATCAACACTTGGACCTATGAAACACTTTCAAAATGCATCGCATACAGTAGGCAATTTTTCTTAATTCCAGATAAGTTCAGAAGAGGAGATACAAGGTTTTTCCTTGAAAATGATGCTTGGCTGAGTCTGCATTGTTCTTACCGCTGGTGTGCCTTCACCGGCATGATGCAGCTTGTTCCTTTGTGCCTCCAGGTACTGACTGAAGGGCTTCTGGAGAGATGGTCCTATCCTGGGCACAGACCTGACACCACATCCCCAGGGACATCCGCACAAAGAGAGAGACACACAGACAGACAGACAGACAGACAAAGAAAGGGAATGTTAGTTCACTTACTTTTAAATGTTCTGAAGTCTTCCTGTGATAAAGGGCAGAGAGAGAAGTCTTAAGACCCCAAATCCTTAGTTCCTGTGAGAGAAAACTCAAAAGAACACTGCCGGTGCTCCTTCAAAGTCCTCTGGGCACACAGTAACATCAACACAAGCTAGGCTCCCTGTTACAGTAGGCCTCTATCTCTCCCACTCCACTGCCTTGTGAGAAGTAAGGCAGAAGAGTGGACTGAAGCAGAACCTCCACAGCTTTGCCTTTATACCCCTCAGGTCTCTATAGGAGCCTGTGTCAGCCTCTTCAACCAGGAAGTGAGTCGACATGATGTTATTGCCTTTACCACCATTGCTGCCGTATGAGTGGAAAGCTATCCAATCAGGGCGGGTTCATGCCTCATAAGGACATCTGAAAACACTGCATTAGGTGAATGTCAACCTCTTGACTATTGACCAACCTCTTGATCATCAGTGCTGGCGCCCCCCAGGGGAGCATCAGTTCTCTGTTCACCCTGTACACATGCACAGGCAGGCAACACTGCTGAGCACTATCAAATACATAATACAGTTTTCTTATCGTTGCTGTTGGGCAGAAACCTCTTATCTCCATATTTTAACTTGTATTTTCATAAATGAACGCCCTACTTGGTCATACTGCAGCATCACTCAACAGTAGCAGATCCACAAGCTCGTTTTGAGCTTTTGGATCTGCTACTTTTGCTTTCTTTGAATTTGGATCCTGAAAAGTAGCATTTTTGGACGTAATGAGGTTTCCACCCGACAGAGACGTTATTATACAGCCATCCTGGGTTTCATGTACGACAGCTCGCCTCAGACACAGCTGTAGATACAAACATGAGATTCAGAACTTAAGCATATACTGTATGGAGCACATATTCTAAGTGGTTCAGAGGTAAGAAACCTTTATGACAATAAACTTGAATTTATTTTCATTGAATTAAATGTACATGTACATACTGTACAGTATGGAGTTGGACGCATTCTTTTACCCATCGCTGTAATGCTGTCCTCTCTCTTTCTCCAGGTTTTGTGTGCATGGTCACATGGTGGAGGAGCTGGTGAGACGAGAGGTGGAGCGCTGTGACAGACTGGCAGGGTTTATGGCCATGATGAGTGTAGCTGGAGGCACGGGATCCGGGGTTGGCACCTATGTCACCCAGTGTCTGAAAGAGGCGTACCCTGACTCCTTCATCATCATCCACCTGGCCTTATAGCACCGGAGAGGTATGGCGGGCTAGTGCCTGATTTAAGTTGCGTAAGTTGCATCTTAATTGTGCAACTAAGAATGAATAGGCGTTTCTGTTGTTTCTGTGTACAGTATAATGCTACGCAAATACTTGCAGTGTAAATCTAATCAAATGGACGTATTTCACATTTCACACGTTAAAGACCTTGAAAAGATAAAATGAATTAAATAAATAATAAATCAAGCTGACTCCAGAGAGCTTTAGTTCATGATAACCATAAGGAAAATAATGAATTAATGTTTTAACGTTTTATCCTGTTCCTCAGTCTGATATGTTTCTGCTTCATTCTTCAGATAGGAGAGTGTAGACTGAGAGACAGGAAGCCAAGGGCAGAGAGAGAGGAGAGACATGCAAGATAATAGGGTGTCGGATTTGAACTTGACTCCTTGCAGCTCATACTGTACACCGTACACTAACTGGCTGAGTCACCAGGGACCCCTCAGCTACATCCCATTTAACCACTTTGAACCTAGCATCGCTATTTTGGAAGTGTCATTATAGCAGTGTTTATCAAACTTTTTCGTGTCAAGGACACCCAAATTGATATGTATTTGGCCGCGGACCCCCTTCTGAAAATGTTTTGTGAAAAGATCTTCCCAACCATTTTCAAGATTAAAAAAATAAATAAAAAAATAGCAGATGCACAAGCATCCAAAAATGATTGTGATGCTATATTAACATGTTTTGCTGGGGACCCCATGGGACCCCACTTTGAGAACCACTGCATTATAGGCAAACATTTTCAATTATAGAAAAAACTGTAGATCTGCTAATTCACAATGCATTGCGACGATGCAACACGTGAGCTTGTAGATCGGTTACTTAAGCTAATCGTTGTACGACGAAGTGTATAGGCCTTAAACTGAATCAATCCCTGATCATCTCTGAAAAAGCCAAATGATACATTTATTTTCTTCTCCTGTTTTTCTTTTAGGTGATAGTTCAGAACTACAACTCTGTCCTGACGCTGTCCCACCTATATGGACTGTCGGACGCCATTCTGGTGCATGAGAACGACACGGTGCACAGGATCTGTGCTCAGCTGTTGAACATCAAGCACATCTCTTTTAGTGACGTTAACAGGGTTATAGCTCACCAGCTGGGCAGCGTCCTGCAGCCTGCACTCACCACCGACTCCTATGGAGCCTACAGCAGAAACCCCTTAGGTTAGAGCGACCGACACACACACACACACACACACACACACACACACACACACACACACACACACACACACACACACACACACACACACACTTCAAGCACGTAATGACAGCATTTAGCTCTTTAGCCATGTCATATGGCTGTCATGATGTTGGTGCAGTTTTATATAGCGCCTTTATCCAAAGCACTTCACAATTTGTGTTGCATTTCACACACTTACTCATCTCTCAGGTGAGTTGCTGAGTAGCCTGGTGTGTCATCCTGAATACAAGCTGCTGAGGAAGGTATGTTTGGTGGAAACCCGACTGAAGTTCTGTTCAACATTGAACATCTTTCGCAGAGTAGGCGAAAGGGCCTACTCTGTGTGGAGTTTGCATGTTCTCCCCGTGTCTCCTAGGGTAGTTAATACCCTCACAAAAACATGTAGTAATCCTGGTCACTATATACTGCCTCCCCCTGGTCAGCCGGGGTGCCTGATGGAGGGGAAGGGAACTGGTTGGAATAACGTGTTCCTTCCACACGCTACGTCCAACCAGGGAAACTTCCCCCTGTCGAGTGACAAGAAGGTCAGTTGGCTCTCATGCATTGAAGGAGGCATGAGCTCGGCCCTGGCCTCCCTAGGCTGGTGGGGGGAGTGTAGTGCCCAGGATCACTTAGCAAATTGGCACCAGGTGAAAAAAGGGTTACAAAATCGAGGGGAAAAAAACATTGAACATGTAACTTGTTACAAAAGGACATTAATTCAGTTATTTTAGATACAATGTGACAATTCTTTGCAGAAAGAATTTAGAGACAATTGAAGTAAAATGTCCCCATATACTGTACTTGCTGGTTGAGTATGAAGTGAGTGCTGAAATAAATATATAAAATATACCCATTTGCATATCCATTAGCTGCAACAGGTGTTAATCCTGGGTTCAATACAGAACTCAAAACACAGCACATTATGTAGGACTATCAACACAACATTGGGCCTAGGGTGCACCAGTAGGTGACAGCCAGGTTAATGTGTAGACAAAATCACAACGTCCCTGGTTCGAGTCCATGTTGCATGTCCTTCACCCCCTCTGTATCCTGTCGATACTATATAAAAAAATACTGCCTTAAAATATATAAAAAGAAAAAAATCATTGGGGAAGGAAAAACATTTCTGAATTACCCACAAATACAAATTATACAAAGCTTTGTATAACAAAAAGAAAACAAGACAGGGTCTGATAATGGAATCATAAGACTTGGTGGCCAGTCTATGACATCAGTGACCTCCGTTGAACTCCAGTATAAATTTGTTAAATATTTATCAAATTATAAAACCTGATTATGTGGAAATATTTGAGGAGTTATGTCCTTGGCTTACTGGCAGTAATGCACTAGAAATATTGATACTGATCAGTCCTCTGGTTTGTGAGATTATCCCTAGACAGACACACACACACACACACACACACACACACACACACACACACACACACACACACACACACACACACACACACACACACACACACACACACACACACACACACACACAAACGCACACACGCACACACGCACACACACACACAAGTCAAGAAAAGCTCGTACGAAAGCAGGCTTTATGGTGTCATCGCTATTGGCACACACAGGAGCTTTTCTAGACGGCTCGCCCCATAGGAGCACTTATTTGATTGTTGCAAAACATGTTGCAGTTAAGTGCGTCCTGTCAATCCCTCCTGTACACATTTTGAAGATCATCTCCATTTGTTTTCCTGTGTTTCAGGTATAGACTGGCTGTGGCAGGTGCGTGCTCCTCCCGTCCTTACTGGAGGGAGTGTGAGAGGAGCAGGCTTCAACGCCTCACTGGCCAACCTGCTCATACTGAGGCAAAGACGTTTACAGTGCAGACACAGGTCAGGAATCTGTCTCACTTTAGTTTAGTTTTTTTTTATACTGATTTGATTTATTTGATTAATTTGTACAACAATTTTTGTATACATATACAGGACATGTTAGTTCTTTCCACGTAAAAAAATAAAATAATAATATATATATATATATATATATATATATATATATATATATATACGTATGATAAGGAGAATAGGACAAATGATAAAGATAAAAGTACAAACTGAGCAGAAGAGACGCATTGGACAAAGCAAAGACACGATGCTACTTTATAGTCATAGTAAAGATGATATTTAGAAAATGCATCTAGTTATCCAATCGGGTATTCAATTTAGGCTTCTTTTGTAGGGGAGGATGTGGTAGCTACTAGATGTAAATGGAAATTTCGTAGTGAAACTCCTTTATATTTTATGGCAAACTGCCCCCTGTTGGTGGTACATAGTGGGACATGTAATTGATTCGCTTGCCTGGTTGGGTAAGAATGAATGAATGCTGAAATTTGGCTGGAAGTACTGTTTGAAATTATCTGGGAGGTGGAAACACTGGTATTTTGTTTTTATAGGTGAATATACATACATATATATACATATATATACGTACATACATATATATACGTATATATATATATACGTATATATATATATTGGATATATTTATATTAAATATAGTTAGTATATTGAGTGTTGAAAAAAGGGGTGAGGACGGATCCCGTGGACTAGAATTTGTAGCTATTCTGACAAACTTTTTTTGTAGTATATAATTTACGGTGATAAGAATAGGTACTAGCCCACACAATATTACAGTAGGTTAGGTAAGGATATACTAGGCTGTAGTATAGGGTTTTTAAACAGGCTCTATATGGAAATGGGCAGATTTTTCGGATAATCCCCACTGACTGAAACTTTTTTTGAACTGGATGTGTTCTTTCCAGAAGTATTTTTCATCAACCATTATTCCCAAAAATGTGGTGGAGGCTACTCTACTTATTTCAATACCCTCAATACTGCGCTTAGCTTCCTCTGGTCTGGGTTGTTTTTTTCCCATCAGAAAATATTATAAATTTAGTTTTTTTTGTAATGTTTCTTCCTTGATTTTCTTCATTGATTTGGTGAGATCTTCAAGCTTGTTAGATCGGCTATGTTTTGTACATGATACAATAAGCTACAAGTATTATTAAGTAATATTGGGAAGATGACTAAGTTATTGAATCAAGCAATTGGCCTTTGTTCCAAGCAGTTTTGCATGCTAAAAGTGTATTTTCTTTTGTAGCCTACTGTTTATGAGTATGTAAGTAAGCACCGGGTGGCGCTATAGGTATGACAGAAAATAGTTCTCAATAACATTTATTTAATTCCATTCTAAATTGTTTCAGTATTTTCTGACTATTATCTAAAGAATGTGAATTAATGTACACAGGGAGCTTTCAGGATCCAGCCCTGTACACCTCCTGGCTCTCATCAGAAGAAGCTTTCAGCCTGTGGAAATCCCCTATTCCTTTTAATAAAGTACGAGAAGTCTGCAACCCTGGTCAGTACCAGCCAGGACCAAAAATGCACCAAAACCCCTTCTTTCCTGAAATGCTACTGTATATATTACACTTAAATTTCTTATTTTTTCCTGTGTATTTTTAAAAAAAAGTCTTTGTCCTAGGCCTAGGGCCTACATCCATTAATACACCAAGTTTGGGATCTCTGAGGAGGACTTCTTGGACAGTTTTGCATCTCTAGAACAAGTTATCTCCAGCTACAGCTTTCCTTGCTTTGAAAAACAAAACATGCACCTTTTGGTTGTGCTTGTGGACTTGGGAGATGGAAGTGAACAGATAAATATCTATGAGCATAAATTATGTAAATAAAAATAAATGGATACATCTTTTCCTGTTTCTTTTAAGTATCATAACTCAAAGTCCTTGCAATTACTCAAGTGAGCTGCCAGAGTATTAAATTGCTGACACGGTACAGGTGTTTTCCTGTGGTTAATGTGATGACCCAAGCGTCTTCCTTCAGGTGTCTGTCTAGTAGCTTTCCATTACAGCCCAACAGAAGCCAGAGTTTTGGGTCCGATACCGATTTGAGTCCTAGACCTCAGATCACATATGTTTTGAACAAGATTTTGTCAAGAAGTGCAATTTGAATGAAAATATTTAGATGAATAATATTTATCAAATTTGTTTTAGAACATTTAGTATATATGCAAAACATGACTTTAACCACTCAATGTCTTTTCAAAATAGCCGATCTATCACGTATTGTGAACTTATAGCTATTTTCCAAAATGTATGAAAAATGTCTCCTTATCACATGCCCAAAATAGGGACGCCAAGTTGAAAGTGTTTTAAAATTAGGACACATTAAATGCCTAATTGCCGATACCCATGTTGTCAAGAAAGTCAAAATAATGGCTGATTATCGGTCTGGCATTGAGCAGTTTCTTCTATGCCGAGGTTACAACAGCATCGGCCCTGTAAATTGATGTTTCCTTGAATTATTAGTAATTAGAATAAAACTGTGGTACCGCTGAAGTTTAGGTTTAAAGTCTTATGGTTGAAAGCTATATTTTGGTAATACATTTCATTTGAATAGATCTGGTAAGATGTGTGTGGAATGAGACATGAGTGACATAATAAATCCCCTTGATTCAGAATTTTTCCCCAAGTATTGCATAAACAAATTATTTTTTTGTTATATGCTTTTATTAAAGGATACATTTTACAGGACAAATATTGACAAAAATTAAGTATGGTGAAAGGATCTTCGTACCACATTATGTGGATTATGTACCACATTATGTACCACATTATGTGGATTGTGCCTCTTGGGGCAGACCAGCGTAGATGTTTGCTGAGGGAAGGCCCAGAACTTCAGCCAGCTTACAGACTGTTGTTGCCGGGATATTTTTAACAGCCAACACCAGTCTGATAAGCTAGCTGACAGGACGGGCGAGCAGAGTCCAGATGCACACTACTGACGAGAGGAGTGATGGACCAGACCCACAAACTACGGCAAGTCTTGAGTATGCGTTGTCCAAATACACAATCTAGCTACTACAGTATGTTTCAATTGGTAGGGGGGTGTCACAGGAAGAGAGGCAGATATCCCAGATACTCAGTAGATCAGCTGAATGAGCACAGCGCAGGTACAGAAAACACATTCCACTAATATAAAAAACAACCCTGTAATCACATGTCTGATTGCATTTATACACTTCACAAACTTTTTTTTCCACAAGGTGAGTTTGTTTGAGAAAAAAAAATACTATTATAGTAATGACAATCCATCCACAAAATGGTAGTTCTACAACTCTTGACTTACCTCACAGATGACATGGTCTTCTAAGAGAATATCATGCATTCTCTCAACTCTTGGATGTTTACAAAATTGAAAAACTAAAACGTTTCTATAACAGCTGCAATAAAGCTGCCCGTGACGAACACTTCGGGTCAAGTCTTCTACAATGGAAAACCAAAGCGAAAAGATGACAAACTCAGGAGTGCAATGATTTAGGTATTTTATATACGATCTCATCAAGACTTAAACTAAATGTACAGAATAGAAATGGGATTTAGTGTATAATGTTACACTAGAAATTATATCACCGTTTTCTTTTGGTTCAACTTCAGTTCTACCCAGGCTTTTGAATAGAAATAGATGTGCGCATACTGTCCAAAAAAAAAGCTATCTAAATATTTACAGGATGTGCAAACCATCAATACCTTGACCCGACTTGATATTGCTTTTTCTTTTTAAAAACGAATGGCAAATCCCACAAACAAAAGTACAAAGGCATGACGGAAATTAAACCCCTGAACAAAAAAAGAAATATTATTCAAAAACACTGTTACACAAACAAAAGTCAGGCTCCATGTTCCATCCAAACACGCATACCATTAGAAAAATTAAATACAAATCAAGTCTATCAATTAAGAACTGTGTTCAATGGAAGTCAGGCCCTCCCTCTTGCATAAGGCATAGCAGCTCATGGGCACGGCCTCCAGACAGCAGTAACCAACCAGCTGCTGGCTGCTTCAACTTCTGAGGTCTATGAAAGGGTTAAGCCTTCATCATAGTAACATGTTAAGATCAGCAGGAAAAGATCACGCTATACAGAGAAAAAGAGATGACAAAGGAGGGAAGAAGAACTACAAACTAGCCTGAAGGGCAAATCGAGCAAAAAAAATTAAGAAAAAAGAAACTTACATACATCCTCAAAAAGCACACACACAAAACAATAGCGTCTGGTTTTGAGCGTTGCAGCCTCTTTTTAAGAATGGATGACGGGTGAGGTTTGTTGTTAAGATTGTAAGTCTGAGTGGCTGTGGCTGAGTGACAGGCCCTTCTCAGCAGCGATAAGAACACAGTCAAGTTGGTTGGTTAGACCGCTCGGGGTCTTACCAGCATCACTTGGTTTTGGTTTTCTCCTCCGAGTGCATCTGCTGCTGAAGCCGCTTGGCGTAGCTCTGGGCCATTGAGTTAACGATGGAGCAGACAAAGTAGCACACCATAACCAGCACCACCTTCTCAAACACCCATGAGAGCCAGTTCTCACTCTAGAAAACACAAAAGGGAACATGGTTTGATGGTGGATGCTACTAACAGCCATGACATTAAAAAACAGATAATTGCTGATGTGTTTATGATATGTACATACCGTATATTAAGTATATACAGTGTGTGCACACATATTATTCAGCCACAGCTGTATTGTACGTGAAAGTGACAATACAATTTTCAACTTATATAGCAATAGGATTTTTTAAACATCACCACTGAGGCTGTGAACATTTATTTTATCCATTAAATTGCTTGTGTCTGCTGCATCACTGGATGTCTGTTAGATAATGACAAATACTATGAATTGTATCCCTATGGCATGTGGTGTTTACTAATGTATGTACTCTTATCAGTTAAAAACTTTAAAGTATCAACGCTTGGCCCTATGAAACACTTTCAAAATGCATCGCATACAGTTGGCTATTTTTCTTAATTCCAGATAAGTTCAGAAGAGGAGATACAAGGTTTTTTCTTGAAAATGATGCTTGGCTGAGTCTGCATTGTTCTTACCGCTGGTGTGCCTTCTCCGGCATGATGCAGCTTGTTCCTTTGTGCCTCCAGGTACTGACTGAAGGGCTTCTGGAGAGATGGTCCTATCCTGGGCACAGACCTGACACCACATCCCCAGGGACATCCGCACAAAGAGAGAGACACACAGACAGACAAAGAAAGGGAATGTTAGTTCACTTACTTTTAAATGTTCTGAAGTCTTCCTGTGATAAAGGGCAGAGAGAGAAGTCTTGAGACCCCAAATCCTTAGTTCCTGTGAGAGAAAACTCAAAAGAACACTGCCGGTGCTCCTTCAAAGTCCTCTGGGCCCACAGTAAGATCAACACAAGCTAGGCTCCCTGTTACAGTATCTGTAACACTCCACTGCCTTGTGAGAAGTAAGGCAGAAGAGTGGACTGAAGCAGAACCTCCACAGCTTTGCCTTTATACCCCTCAGGTCTCTATAGGAGCCTGTGTCAGTCTCTTCCACCAGGAAGTGAGTCGGCATGATGTCATTGCCTTTACCACCAGTGCTGCCGTATGAGTGGAAAGCTATCCAATCAGGGCGGGTTCATGCCCTTATAAGGAAAGGAGGATTAGCTCACTAGGGGGCCAATCATAATGGATACAATGTCGGCAATGGAGTTATTCACCGTTTTACCCATGTAATGGATAAGGGGTGATAATACAGGTCTGCTATTTAGGTTTAACATTCGTACAGTTTAATACAATTACAAAAACATGAATGCATCATTTAAATATAATGTACTTTTTCTTCATTTGCCATCATACTATAGATCATGGGGGCTATACAAAGCTATTACAAGTCTCAGACACAGCCATCTTCTAAGTAACATTCCCAGCTCAGGATATAAACAATTATTTTAGACATGACTAGACGAAGCAAGAAGAAAATGAGTCAATTTGCTAAACACACTTAAAGCTTCAGTAAATTGGATAATTGCTTATCTCATAAGAGTACCAAGCTAGTTGACTGACTCACCATAACTATCTTACATACAAACACACACATAACCCAACTCAGCATTTGTGCATCAGTTGCACACATCATAATGAGTCATTCAGGATAAGTCATACACTATGTTCAAAACTGCACCCAATGTTAGTTTCCATGACATTCTCATGTTCTGTTCCATGAAATGCTAAACAATCAGAGAAACAGCTTCAAGGTGCTGTAAGTGATATTTCTTTGTTAAAATTAGTATTAAATATCTCTCTATTCTTGGGCACCGACAGTCGGGTGGTTAAGGCGCGTACCACATAGACTGATGCCTGGCAGCGAGTCCCAAGTTCAATTCCCACGATGCCCGGGAGTGGGCCTTTTCTTTCTCCTTTTTTTAAATATATATTTCGGATTTTTGCTCACAAAACACATAACATAAAAGTTTTTCTATCGATTAGTCACCCAATGGAGACTTGCATTCATGGATACTTTTTAGTTTTTGTCGCATTCCTAAGACAATAATTTGATGACCAGCGGACCGGTAGGCAGTGGTTCCGGTGGGAGAAACAAAGGAGACTCTTTGTGTCTCCTACCGGAACCACTGCCGGTCATCAAATTATTGGCTTAGGAATGCGACAAAAACTAAAAAATATCCATGAATTCAGTCTCCATGAGGTCACTAATCGATAGGAAAAAATCATTTTGGCGGTGAACTATCCCTTTAATACACTATAATTGCTCTCTATAACTAAAATTAAAAACACCTTAAATATTTTATTTATTTTAGAAATAGTTCATCTTTCACTCAATAGGGGCAATACCCGTCGCAAGTTGATGATGTCATTTGCCCATGTGTGGTCTAGCCCTAGGGAATATATGGAATGAATGTGAACATAAAAAACAACTTAATACTTCCTAAGGCTAACATGAGCATCAAATCGATATTTGTCTCCGCCAGAGGTGGAGAGTATGTTTTCGTTCTGTCCCGCTGTGTGTCCCCCCCCCTAGCCAAGCTAACATTGGTCAAGCTTCACGTGACACGTGACAATATGTTGTCACCAATGCTTTTGATTGGCTAGCGAGACGCATGACAAAATAAAATCCTATAAATAGGTGTGTCACTTCAAAAATCTATTCTTGTTTTTGAAGTGAGGTAACATTGGTCAAGCTAACATTGGTCAAGTGACACTATGTAATATAAATAGGTAAGACAGGATTAATCAGGAACAGTACTGGCGGAGACCTGTGCTCCGAGGAGCACATTTTCTATTTTAAATATGTTTTTTTGCACATGCATTCTATAAATTCCATAGGGCTAGACCACACATGGGCAAATGACATCATCAACTTGTGACGGGCATTGCCCCTATTGAGTGAAAGATGAACTGTTTATAAAAAATGGCGTTTAAAAAATATATTTTAGTTATAGCGGGCAATTATAATGTTTTAAGGCATATTTGGCTTATTAGCCAGGGATCCTTTTAAGGAATCAGATTCAAGTCTAATCCATTACTTGACTTAAACAGATTCAGTAACAAACTGACATGGCCTTTACGGTTTATTTTTGGACTGAACATTCTGTGTCATTTTCTTTTGCTGATCATGACTATTCCAAGAAATAGATAAGTCAATAACTACCCAACCATCCATTTTCAAACGCTTATTTAAAGTCAGGTCGTGGAGGTAGCAGTTCCAGTGGAGGACCCCAGACTTCCCTTTCCCAAGCCACATCAGCCAGCTCTGAATGGGGGAATAATCCCTTCACCTGATCCTTGTTCTGCCCACGTGGCCTCTTCCCAGCTGGGCGTGCATGGAAAACCTCCCTAGATGCCTGAACTACCTCAACTGGCTCCTTACTATGCAAAGGAGTGGCGGCTCTACTCAGTCTTTCACAGATGACTTTGAGGTACTTGAACTCCTTCGCTTGGGGTAAAGGACTCTTTCCCTACCTGGAGTGGGCAATCCACCGGTTTCCTGCTGAGAACCATGGCCTCAGATTTAGAAATGCTGATCCTCAATAACTAATATTTGGTAAAATATTAGTTTTTTAAACATAGATAAAATTCTTGTTTATCTGGTAACAATCCACACTCGCTACTTGTGGAAATCTAACTGCTCTTTAAGCAACAATGGCCCACATAATTTTTCACATTTTCCTGGCCTTTTTTTTCTTTTAAAGATTCCTCAACTTTCACTGGTTTTGCGTGACGGTAGGAGCCTGGAGTGTATTGTGTGACAGTTTATTTTGCTTAAGTATAATCCTGCTATAATTGTATTTCCTGCTGCCTTGGGTAGATTCTGTCTCAGTCAAAGCTGAATTGGGTGAGTCCGATCACAACGCAGCCTGTTCTGATAGGACCCCACACACTTGACCACCAATGCTGCGGAGATGGGTTTGCGTGTGAGGAGAGGAAATACCCTTTGCGGGAAATGCAGAACACAGACACGCACACTATAAGAGCATTCACTCACAATGGAATGATCAACAATCAGTGGTCAAAAAACCATCACCAAATTGTTTTCAAATGTAAACCCCCAACCCCCCTGCATTAAAAAAGAAAAGGAAAAACTAACAAATCACCTTCACCCAGTCTCTGCTGCACACACACATACAGTACTGTATACACAGACAGACGCACACTTACCCCATAAGTGACACCATCTGCTCCACTATGTGCTTGCTGAAGGTAATGATAACAAAAAGTTTCTGTGGGAAGTCAATGAGAGACCAAGGGTGATTAATCAGGTTTGAAGTTATTGTTACTTTCTTGATAATGTTCTCACACACACACACACACACACACACACACGAGGAGTACATGCATATATATAATCCACAAAAAACACTACTTTGAATCTCACTTTGCATATTTGCTCCTACATGTCGTAGCATGGTTTTAGTTTTAGCAGCACATGACATGCATGTAGAAATGGTATCCCCATTTTGGAGCCTACAGACTAGACATATGAGAACATGTGCAGGTGTTCTCATGTCACCAATGGGCATGTCAAAATCAAGTATTAAAAAAAAGTGTGTGTGTAGTGTACAATGACCAAAATAGGGATGCCAGGTTGAAAGTGATGAAAATATATTTATGGTATATGGTATATAATTTGCCTCTGCAATGGGAAATTAGTGTGCACAAAGTATTTAGTGTGTAGAGTAAATTAAATTCATATTTTTATATATTGCAGTAATAATGTGTAGTTGTCTCAAGGCACACCTGGAACTCGTCTCACGGTACGCCGTTTGTGAGCCGTTGACCTAAAGCATTAACATCTCCCCCCTCCCCACATCATACACAAGCCTCTGATGAATCATAAAGATAGACTGAAGAACAGAGACAGCTCAGACATAGCGCTATGGCAGGGGGTTGAGACCTGCAGGGGGCTTTACGTGGTTCACAGGGCGCCGAGGCGGGCGAGGGGGGGAGGGGGGGGGTCACAAACCACAACACTAAACTCCTGTCCTGAATCTGATCAGCTTTAAACGGCATGACCAATGCACGCACCCCCACCCCCCCCCAAGGACCGGACTCCATCAGACAGGATATGATACGTGATTGTCCGAGGGGTTAGGGTACAACAAATACTGCCTTTCTCACACTGCTGTGGACTCTCCTCATAGACTATAGTCTGTTCCACTTCCTCCTTTCAAGTCCACTCTGCATCCTCCTGAACAGGCACCCCTGCAGGCTCTTTCTTTGTCAGAAAGGCTATTGGTGAGGTCACTGGCTGGTACCACTGAGGGGATGGATAGGTCTGGTGGGGTTCGAGGCTGGGCGAGTCACTCGTAGACTCCCAGTCAGCCTCTCGCCGTCTGGGCTCATATTAGTCACTGGTGTGGCAGACTCAACAATACACTTGGTAATTAAAGAGAGTTTTTTTGATCTTGTAGATTTGAGAGGGGAAGAAGAAAAAAAATGCCATGGTTCTCGTTAAAAGACTTCTTAAAGAGTCTCCTCTCCTTTCATCTGGTGTGCCTTCATATGGTCTGGATGCATCCCAAAACTCAACTGGAACAGTGCGCTAGCAGAAATAGTTTACCAAAAGTGTGCATTTAGGAGTCTCTGAGAGTCACCCACAAGTTCTATGGTTGATCTTAAGACACCCCACGCATAGTAGTCTAGTGCATGAATGTTTCTCAACTAGTGGTTTGTGGTCCCGGGCATATATACAGGTGGTCCACGAGAACCACCTTAATAGTGGTCCTGAGCACCAAAACGGTGAGAAACACTGGTCTAGTGGTATATATTTTCTCACCTACCATGTGAATGGAAAAAATATATTAATAATCCTTGTTTTTTCCTTTTCTTCACTTTTTGCAACCAACTTTGCTAGTGATATAACTACTGTAGGTGTGGGGAATTGTTTAACACATTTTCTTTTAACCTTTTAAGACCTGAAACGCATCTGTGTCATTTTAGATTTATTTGGCTATTCAAAAATAGCAGATATACAAGCTTGTAGATCTGCTATTTTTGAACAAATATTGTGAAAATGTGTGCAAATCTTTAATAATTATATAATTTAAATTATGAATTAATAATTTTTAACTCAATTATTTGCTTCTGGGGATCCGCGGATAAATACATATCATTTTGGGGGTCCAAAAGCTTTGAGTTAAAAATGTTCACTTTAAAAATATATATATTCAAAGATTTGGACACATTTTCACGATTCTTCAAAAATTGCAAATCTACAAGCACTATAAGCTTGTAGATCTGCTATTTTTGAATAGCCAAAGAAATCTAAAAACGACACAGATGTATTCCCGGTCTTTAATTTGTGGGGTGGGGTGGGGTGGGTTGAAGGGTTGTACATTGTGAATTGTGAATGTCGCAATTTGAAAAGAAATATTTATATTGTGTTGAGTCTAGCCTAGAGGATTGCATCCTGTTCCAGAAATTTTCCAATAAATTTCAATACATTAATGGGTTAAATTAATTTAAATACTGGTTCCAGCATTTTCTGCTTCACAATGAAGACACAGGAGGGGCAGGAGGGAGAGATGGGAATACAAAGGGCCTCAGGTAGGATTCAAACATGGGCCAGCTGCGGTTAGGATGTAGCCTTCATGGGGTTGGTAGAGCCTTCAGGCTCTACCAGGGCGCCTTGCCATTGGCGAGAACCCAACCATACTCTGTTCTCCACAATAAATACATAAATTAGAAAACAAAAGTCAACTCTCATGCTTTATAAACTTAACATTTACACCAAACACATGTACACATCTTTCTTAAAAAGACAAAACATTTAGTAGTAGAAGGATCTATGTACCTGTATGTGCATCTTAACGACGGCTTTGCCAATCAGTGTAGCGCCGAAGAAGGTCCAGAAGGGGACCATGAAATGACCACAGGTGATCCCAGCCAGGTCAAACAAAGGGTTGGGGATCTATAAAAAAGAAAAGAAAAGTAGAATAAAGAAAAACAGACAATCAAACAATCTTACCAAATAATAACCAGCCTAAACGATACAGCCGATTGGTAACAGAATAAAAATGTGCATATAATCATCATCACTATCGGGCAGAAACCTTGTACCTCCATATTTCATCTTTTTGTTTTGTTTTGTCTTTTCCCATAAATGAATGCCCTATTTTAAACTTTGCCGTATGGCAGTGTCGCTATTTTCGCCTATAAAGACTTGACCAAAATAGGGATGTGAAATTGAAAATGTTTAATGAAAAGTATTATTAACAAGAGCTAAATAATAACAGCTACATTGGATCCATTGGAACATAGGTTCTTTTTTCCATTTACTGAAAAGTAACAGTTTTGGAAATACAAGGTTTCTGCCCGACAATAACGATATGCAACCACTGAATTATTGCATACGATTGCAAACAGACAGTAAAGAAATTAGATAGATATTGGTTATTTATAAAATTATATCACAAAAGGCAGTGACGTTGTAATTGTACGTATGTATGTATGTATGTATGTATGTATATATATATATATATATATATATATATATATATATATATATATATATATATATATATATACACACACTTTATAGATAGGATAGATGATATATTTATTATAGATAGATTCGATAAATGATACATATTTGTTATAGATAGATAAGATGATTGTATGATCAAGTTAGTCGGGGTCAAAAAAGACTCACTTACTGAAGCACAAGCCAGGATCCCAAAGAATCCTACTTTCTGTACCATATTTTGGACCCCAAGCTTCGCTCTAGAGACAAAATCCTGCAAAGAGAATTCAACTTTGGTTAATGTCAGAATGCACATTATAGACAAACTGCTGCAGCCAGGCAAATCTCAACTTAGTTTTAATGTGTACTTGAATGGAAAATGAAAGGTCATTTGTGTGTTGTTAGCCTGTGTGCTCTTGAAAATCCTTAAATCCCTAATGTGTAATTGTTTAATAAAAATGTGCAATGTAAAAATACACCTTGTTTTCATTTGTGGATCAAAAATAAATACATAAATCTATGTGGGTTTTACCCGATAGCATAGCTTCATCATATCATTGGGAGAGTTATAAAGAGCTCTGTGGTTCAATAACTGTCTAACATCTAATTGTAATTTCAGTTCCTTGCTATTTTGGCTGCATTACAAGTGAAAACTCTTTGGCACTGGAGTGTTGAGATCTTTTGATCTCATCTCCACACCCGTGGGGTGGTGGAATGTCTGTGGTTTTCATGGTGAAGATCACAGACCATGCAGGAGGTCAGGGAATAGGCAAAGCCCAAAACCCATCATCTCTCCAGTCTTCACTTTGGCAACCATTTTAGAGTTCACTTTAATCATTTCAGTCTTGTGACGAACAGTACTCCTGCACTGAAGTACAATTTAGAGGTACTTGTACTTTACTTGGGTATTTCCATTTCAAACTACTACTTCTACTCCACTACATTTCATTTAGTGCATCTCCCTACATATTGTATTTATTTGACAGATTTAGTTACTGTACTAGTTACTTTGTAGATTTAGATTAATACAAATAACATTATATATATATTTGTTACTCAGCAATACACAGAATAAAGTCATTAAAATGAGCTCTACTTTTAACCAGCTGTAATATTGAAGTAATGGACACAGTAATGATCAATAAATATGGTCCAATAACATGATATAAGATTCTGAATGGCATTCTGAATAATGACTATTGCTACTTTTACTGAAGCCAAAGATTACTTCTTACAAAGAGTACTTCTTCCACCACTGGTGATGACACAAATGCTCATTGTTTATACATAATCTATTCACTTAAATTTAACTTTATTCTAGTCCAAATGTTCTAGTTCATTTGATGAGACATCCATTTCAGCCAAGATATCCTCTTCTAGATAATGTCCTTTTTGTGATTCCCAAATTCAATATCCTGGGGACATTTTTGATCTACATAAAAGGATGCAGCTTTGAGGGTCAAACCTCCCCTATTAAAAATGTCTGGCTGATTGTCTGAATAAACATCACAGCGCTAGTGATGTCAGACAAGAATTTGTCACGTTCCGGTCATACCAAATCTTTTTAGTCTAGACATTAGTTTGAATCCCATGATATAAGATTTGGTTTAGGTAAAAAAAATAAAAAAAAGAAGAAAAAAGAATAATAATTATATATTCATTTATTCTAATATATATATATTTTTTACTAAAGCAGAGATAGTTTTATATTTATAGTGTTAACAGTTTGTAGTCCTAAAAGCCTGAAGTGAGTTAGTAATCGGTTCCCTCGCAAGATTTACATAGCTTTTTCCCGCATAGGAATTCCCATTCATGCTGAATAGAAGGTCTGTTAACATAAGCCAAAAGGGCTCTCATGTTCTGACATAAATTAGATGCATTAATCTCAACTGTTGACTTATGTGCTTTTTATATTAACCACTTAACCCCTATATACTGACAGGAGTCCCTAAGGGGTCTACACTTGGTCCCCTCTTTTTTCCCTCTACACCAATCTCTTTGCCGAAAATAGCACATCTAGCATGAAGATCTATTATCACAAAATGTACCTCTCAGAATAGAAACATGTGGTTAATTGGTGTGGTTCAAAAAGGGGGAAAAATTGGGGGGAAAAAAGTGAATCATTTGGTTAACCAAATGTTTGAATATCATGAGCCGTTGTTTGCTCAGAGCTTATCTTCTTACATTATTTAGCCCAAATGCAGAAAATCCATTGTGAAGGTAAAATGTGGGTTAGCCTACAAAAACACAATCAGGGTAACACTCCTATTGCTATGATGGACAGATTTAGTAATAATAATTGTAATATTTGTTGGTTTAAAATGTACATTTTTCATTTAAAAAAATCGAATCTTGTTTTTCATCAACAGTACAGCTGTACTATCAGATTTCTCTTTAACTTATTATTTTTATTATTATTTTAATTAACCTTCTGTATTGTTTTTAAGTTGTGTATGTGTTTGTATCTTGTTTTTGTTGAAAAATGTATCCATTCAAACATAATTGTATTGCTGATATGATAATAAAAACAATTGATAACAAAAAAAAAGATTTCTCTTTAACTATGTATTTCTGCAGGTCATCACCCCAACACTGTTGTGCAGTTTTCTTGACTTTTGCCATTTTTGTCAAGGAATGCATCAAGTACATGAAGCCAACCGCTCTCCAACTGTTGACATCAAAGTAATGGTCTTGTGACACGATACGTTTCATTAGCTTTGTTAGCTTATGCATACTTTGTTGGCTTATGCATATCTGACAACAAGTTCCAAGATAACCCTCAAGGAAAACAGACAAATATGCATATTGTGCATCCTGAAGACATCCTCATGTGATGTTGACCCCCCCCCCCCCCCCCCGGGTTCTTCAGCTGAGCCCCGGTGAGGTGACAGTAGGTGATCAAGACAACCTAAGATGAGTATCTCAGATTTCCATTGCGCTGACTCAGCATCTGATCTCAGCAGTTGCCAGTCATGTGAGCACAGTCCCTGACAACAACACCGTCTGTCCTTCAAATTAGAGGCCGGTGAAAAATAAGACAGAGGGAGGGAAGGGAGGGAGAGCAAGGCCTGAGGGATGATTAAAGGGGGAGTTGTGCTGTGAGGGTGACTCACCCCCTCAATACACACATTTACTGGAACTGTAAGGAGGGAGGGGCTTTCACTGAACTCACGTGAGCTATTGGGGCCAATCGACACAGACTCAAGCTGTGGACAATGATGACAATGGCTCCGGCGCTTTGTTTGGAGCGTGACAAAACCAGGCAACAGAATATAGCATGGGGTGGGCATTGACGGTATAAACAACTATGCTAACAAACAAAGTCAAGGTCAAAGACAATATCTTAGGTGAGGCAGCTAATGCCTGTGACATGGCTAGTGGAAGTGATGCTCAAGAGATTTGTCCCCAAGCCCACCTAGCCTGGACCAGAGCTAGGCTGCTAACAGCCATTGTTCAGATGCCACCCTGAGCAGCAGTGTCTATAAGTTTGCTACTAGCTTCTCTTGTAACACCCACACCAAGTTACACCACAGACCCAAATGCAAGGGTACATACAGTAGTGGTGGTAATCCACTCTAACCTTAACCTGTCTGAACCAGAGGAAATGCATGTTTTCAGTTCAGATGTAGATGTAGCTACCTCACCAGGGTGTTTCCTCATCTAAAGATAGCCAAAACAATATTGACCAACAAGTGTGCTTTTTATTTTAATGTAATGGATGATACCCTTCATTTTAAAGACAATGAACAAAATACACTTTGTGTTATTGGCTTTTTGTTCTGAAAGTGTTCCCATTTAACCTGAATATCCCAAAGATACCTCAAAATCCCCTCACAATCTCAAAGTTGCCAGGACTACCATCGAGGCATGTGTATGTATGAGTGAATGAGCATGTTGGTGATTCTGACCTGGGCACCCTCAGCCTGCTCCAGCATCTCCTCAAACTCCTCATAGTCCTCATCCTCTGGATCAGTACCTGACTGGCGAGCTGCCCTGGCCATGAAGTATGGAGGCAGCTCCCCGATGGCTGTGCCAGCACCCTACACGCACGCGCGCACGCACACACACACACACACACACACACACACACACACACACACACACACACACACACACACACACACACACACACACACACACACACACACACACACACACACACACACACACACACACACACACACACACACACACACACACACACACACACACACACACACACACACACACACACACACACACACACTTATTAACCTCTTAAAATCTCTCCACACCACTCTACACCAAATCAATTCACTGAAAATAGGCACGCTACAAGCTCACACCGTGATGCATTGTGAGTTTGCAGATCTGCTATTTTCACCAAATGTTTACCTATTATAAAATGGCTAGAATATTGACACAAGGGTTCATGTGGTTAACACTCCAACATTTGCAACAGCATTGTTCAGGTTGCACTTGCACAGTTTATGGTGAATATATGAAAGTTATGATTGTCATCACCCAATCAGTCTCTTCAAAAAAGAAATACATCTTCCTGCATTAACCCGCATAGGCGCATACAGGAAATGATCCATTCATATAAAAACATTTAATGTTTTCTTTCAACACATGCAGGTAACCCAAATAAAGTAGAATTTTAAAAAGTTTTTTTCAGTCTGCAAAATGAAGAAGTGCTGAGCTCAGAAAAACATCTGTGGCACCTGTGATCTATGTGTGGGTGATTACTGTAGGCATTTTCTTATGCTTAACACAATGAACAAAATGAAAGCCACAATAAAATGATATAGCAGCTAATAATCTTGCCCTAAAACAAAATGAATGCCATAATAAAATAATGATGATAATCTTGTTTGGGTTTGTATTTATGTCTCCACAAAAGTAGAGCAATCAAAGCTGCGTGCATAACATCACAAACCCAAAACGTAACAATGGCCGGTGTAAAGTAACTCACTGCAACTGACAGCAGACATAGCCTACACCAGACCCGTTGAAAGAGAGAGCTACGACACTCTTTGATCTTGCCGCAAGGCAATCACATGGTCCATCAACAGCCATTAAGAGGATTTAGCATTTGGAACTACTGATTGCCCAGTGTGGCAAGCATTACTTCTGCATTTGTTTCGTTCTCGGACACAAATTCCAAATCAACCTGGGAGTTGGTTTTGGGAATAATGTATTGAATACAAAATTTATATTCTTAATTTACAATGGACGTCTATGGGAGTGTAATAACTCAATAGCTCTGGCCTTCACCAGTGGTTTTGGAAAATGTTGTATCCAAGGCACACCAATGGGCAAGTCAAAATCTAAAAGGCACACCTACCTTGTATTTATAGTGAAAATAGACAAACTACAAGCTCACAATGCATCTTGTTGTGATGCGTTGTGAGCTTGTAGATCTGCTTTTTTTGCTAATTTGGAAGATTTGTGGGGGGAAATAATAAAATTCAGATGTACAATTTGCACCTTAAATGACATGCCCAAAACAAACCATTTGGAAACCACTGGTTTAAACACTTGGAATGGCACTGAAGTTAATTGCATTGGGCTGCATCCATGGCTTACAATATCAATATGCCGCTTAACTAGCAGGAGAGAACAGATTCACCAGAAACAGCACAGAAGCTAACGTTTTGCTCAAAAACTGCACAATGTTTTGCTAGCGATATTAACTAAAGACTGGACAGGGAGGCCAAGCTGTTAGACTTCTCTCTTTTTTAGTAATACTCACCCACATACAGGCTTCCAGGCGGACCTTGGTCATGATGGACCAGAGCGTGATGCTCTCTGACCCAATAATCTGGGGACAGGTGATCTGGTCTGGGTACGGAGGCTCAGGGAAGTCTGTGGAGCCACACTCGTAAGCTGCCAGGGTCACTGATGCTATGTGAGGACCCTGTAGGAAGGAAGGACAGGAAGATGACTGGAATTCTTTTTTTTTAAATTGTATTCAGTTATTTGTGAACTATATATTTGTGTATCTAAACACAGCAACACTCATACTGTAAACAAACACAGTGATTCATACTAGATACGTCGTTTGGCTGACTGGGAGCAGTGGACGAACTTAATGGTGACAAACACCTTACCTTACGAAATGTAAAACTTTTTCCCCCTACGGCCCTCGGTTGTGGCCCCCAAGATGGGAGTGTCAGCTAAACGTCAAAAATGTGTGTATATATGGTACTTGTTTTATGTGCCACTGCATGTATAGACACATTTCTACACCATTAGGGAGGGTTAATACAATGTAAAAGTTGCTAAATGTTCAGAAGAGGACACCCCCCTTCACATCTTCTCCACCGATGCATGAGCACACAAGCCCACGCACACACACACCTAGTTGAATCACCTAGCCCCCTTTGACAGGTTGGTATGCAATACCATTCATCAGCATCAAGAAGCAGGCTGGTTAGGCTTAGCCACCTGGCCTAGGTAACAGTAGGCTCACCTGAAACCATAGCACAGCAACTCTATTATGCCTCCTTACAGTGATATAGGCTAGCCAACACTGAGACACTGTAGACAGACAGCTCACAATTAGTCAGTGTTGATTACCGCTACTCTGCCAGAGTCATTCTCCACAGGGTTTTGAATAGAAAGACATAGGGAAGCCTGTTTACGCAATACAGGTCTCTTTCACCACCGACGGGCCCTCCATTAAAGATTCACACACATTTCGCCATAATGTGGTGAGTCAGCTGTAACAAGACTAGACTAAACCCTTGTTTCGTTACTTGAAACCATATTCTCATCTACTCATCCATCAGATAGGGGGGTGTACGGGGGCAGCGGTGACCTGCTTTGTTTGTTGAAGCCAAAAGAGTTGCTCCTTAGTACTTCAAATTGGCAGAGAACTTTACACTTTATTGCTCACAGCTTGGAAGAATTCAATGTTAACCAAATTCACTCTTACTAGCCAAAGACAGTGACTGTAGTGGACAAAACTCCCACGGTAAAAATGTGGAAAGTGGAAAATATTCCTTTCCCATACTACATGCATTTTCATCTACCTTGTATATAAGAATGACCTGCATAAAATGATGATTAATCATAAGATCATGTGTGTGTGTGTATACACCCCCCCCCCCCCCGCAAGAGGAGAATGATCTCATCTCCTCTCTATGGGGTTATCTATTAATTCTTGAGCCCTGATCTTAAGCCAGGGAATAACTCTTCCAGGGGGACATTTGTGGTCTGTGGCCCTTCGGAATCAATTAGGGGAGTTTCCTGACCATTGTTGATCTCATCCCCGAGCCGGTGGGTACCATGTTATGAACATACCTCATACATTCTTAAAATAGAGAGAGGGGAAAAAATAAGATTTGCTGGGGGGATTACACTCATTCCTCACAAGTCTACAATCTCACTGGCAAATTATTCTAAAATGGCATTTTACTGCTAGCCTGGAACACATCATTATGGTTGTGAGAAAACTGCAATAGGTCAGCAGCAGCTGAAGTCTGTGTGAAGCCACAAGTTATGCTACAGAGCCACTTTAAAAGTACATCTAATAAAAAACAAATACATTGGTTGATAACCTTTTCACCCATTAACTGCCAAAATTATTTCTGGCCGCGTTTGCCCACTGCCAGAGATTTTTCATTGAAAAAAAAAAGTACTCAGGAGCCGAGATACAGAATATTTAAGTTTTAAGTTGACAAGGAAGTGGATAGGAGTCTAGATCTTCGAAAATTCATATCTCCTTGGTCTTTGGGTCAAATTAAAAATATATATATTACATTTTAGATAGATCTACGCGATTGGCAGTCAATTAAAAGCGGTAACATGTTGCATTTTGACAGACTAGATTCCACAATAAACTTCAAAACCAATTTGGCTCCAACGGGGGTGGGAAAAAAAAACCTTTTGGGGATGTGGTTCCACAGACAAAATAATTGAAACCCAGCATCAGACATAAAACTAGTTTGAGGGATTGAGCCATTTCTGAAAAGAATGTAGCTTTACGGGAGGTGAGGTTGTTCCATATGGGGGAGATGATGGAAAGAAACCTCCCGAGTGAGGTCACACCTACTGAAGATGCATGATGACACACACTATGGGTCTCACACACACACACACACACACACACACACACACACACACACACACACACACACACACACACACACACACACACACACACACACACACACACACACACACACACACACACACACACACACACACACACACACACACACACACACACACACACACACACACACACACACTAGAGGCTACATCGACAAGACAATGGACATCACCAGAAGGGGTCGGCAGACACCTCTTAGACACACACAGCAGCAGAAGTTAGGCTGGACACAGAATGTAGAGGCTACATCTACAAGACAGTTGACATAAACAGAAGAGGTAAGTAGTTGCTTGTTTCTGAGCCAAAACTTCATACTCCATGTCCCCCCACCACCACCACCAATTTCATGAAAATGGAAATAGCTGAGTCAGTGGAGAAACATCTGCGTATGTTCTACAAAAAAAGGCCACATCTCCTCCCTAAATGTGGGCACGTGTGCAGAATCACTTCCCTATCTTTCCCTTTCCTCAATTGCTCAGGTTCACCACAACCAAGACGAGTGTCACATCGCGCTGTGACTCAACCACAAAGTCATTCTGAGACATCAGGGAACAAATGTCACTGAACTCTGAAATTGTGGGCCACGTCCATAGAGATGTGGGTGACAGATGCAAGGGCTTTGAGCCAGTGGGCACACTGTTCATGACAACAGACAAGGAGCATGGGGCCACCATGTGGTGGCTTTTAGAATAGGTACCTGGTAGAGCTAGCTTACACAGACATTTGGTGTCGTGCACCAAAAAGGAACTGATCTACAAGCTCATAATAACGCGTCACACTGTGATTATGAGCACGTAGATCAGCTATTTTTACCCCTTATGTGACACCCACACACAACTAAGTATAACTCAGGCTTCAGATTTCATTTCAGTGCTGCACATTTGTATCTGTATAAATAAACGGACCACACAATGGCCAATAGAAAACAATGGCCTCGCGTAAGTGTTTTTATTTGATCATTTGTTTCATTTGGGTTCCAAGATCCTGAATTGGTTTTGATCTACACAGGCTACGTGCGCCCGGTGCTGGAGTATGCAGTCCCAGTCTGGCACAGTCCCTTGACTGACGGCCAGACTAAAAGACTGGGAAGAGTTCCGAAACGGGCTTGCAAAATCATATGTAGGCCGGAGGTACACGGGATACACAAAGGGCTCTCAACTGTGTCTCGACTTTGCCAGGAAGCTGTTCAAGACCAACTTCAGAAATTGGCTACCTCCCCTCAGGAAGATCTCTAGTCGCCAAACAAGGAACGCAAACACACTGGACAGCCCAATATGCCCAACTGAGAGATACGAGAAATCAAAAATCCCATGTGCAGACTCTTAAATGATAGTGGATTTTAGATTTGTGTTTTAGGTTATTAGATTTTTCACCCTACAACATGTCTCTATGAAGCGCTCTCTTACCAGATAGAGCAGGAAGGTGTGCAGGCCAGTGCCAAGGCCAACTGATGACAGGATGCCAAGGCCTACCCAGTAGGCACACCATAGAAACCTCTTCTCCAGGTGCCGGACATACTGCAGGGGAGGAAGTGAAGAGGATCAGATGCATGGAGGGAGGACAATGGACAGGGTTATTTCAATGTTATGAGTTAGTTTGATATTTTATTAACTTTTTTCCCCATTTGACTTGCACTTCAAGATGTTTTCAGATGGTGTTTGCTAGTTTTACTTAAGGTTTTAATAAAATAAGAAAGTTTAAATTCATACGTTTTTGTTTTAGGCTTTCAATAATATTGCCTGTATGGCGTGTTAGTACTTATTTGTGGTACATGCTTGCTGTAGGAATGACTACTACATGACATGTTCATCACTGCTAGTCTGCCTGGGACCATTCATTATTTTCATTTAATCTAGATTTGAAGGTGAATATTTTTGTTTTTTTTTACTTCTTTTGATCAAATTTATATTCCAAACTTTAATCCTGTTTTTCTTTTCAAACTAGTATGGGTCAGAGTGAAATAATTGTGATGAGAGAACCTAGACGAAATTGAACTCAGTAACTCTGACTTGCAGGGGTGGGCATCCTTTTCAGGGTACATAACATTTTGCTTTCAACCTAGCATGCCTAATTTGTAAATGTTCCAAAAAATCTATAAGTTCACGACACGTTGCATCGCGGCGCTATTTGTCCGATGACAAAGTACAATATCAAATTTACTATTGGTTAAGTGGTTAATAAAACTTAAGAAAGAATGAGTCAATATTTGAATAGAGTAAATAGAATAATTTCTGACTATCTAGGGAGAAAAGATTTGTGCAATCAATAATGGTTAGTAATGGTTGTTTTTTGATTAAATCAATTGATGACCTCAATAGCCCTATCTGATCACCTGGTATATCAATAAGAGGTTAGTTGCCCACCCATGCTTTAATGTTTGTGCACTACAGTAGTGATACATATCGAAACATTCAGATTCTATAATCAAACTTTACAGTCCCTCGAATTGGGCAGTTAATTAAAAAAACACACATTTGTCAACCTACAACATGTCAAGATACTACACCTAAATCCTTAATAATCAAGGGATAATATTATGACCTGAAAATGTCATAATGAGATGACCTTTCTTCAGGGAATGTTGTTTATCTGAGCAAACAGTGACTTATCTTTCACCTTTAAACTTCTTTATAGACAAACGACAGAGATGTGTTGTTAAATATTAACAAGGCTAAGAAAAACAAATGGGAAGAAGACATACGTCTTGGTGGCCTCCTTCAGTGTAATAGGTGACGGAGAAGACAGAACACACCACCAAGAAAAACAACACTGTGCCCCGGGTTCGCCACAATCTAGACAGGAAGGCAGGCAAAATCAAAACATATAAAATACATGGAAGACCTTATTAATTAACTGTGTATCTGTGTGTGTGTGTGTGTGTGTGTGTGTGTGTGTGTGTGTGTGTGTGTGTGTGTGTGTGTGTGTGTGTGTGTGTGTGTGTGTGTGGGCGTGGGTGTGTGCGTGCGTAAAATAGGTGGCCATCACGAAAAAATGTATAATCCTATTTCATCTACTGACTGGTAACTGGTGTTATGAAGTCTTTTCCCTCCCCCACCCTGTTATTTCAAGACTGAAGACCTGACTATTTAAGAAATGTCTGCTCAATTGAACATTGCCCAAAGGACAATGACAGAGAAGACTGTGGAGAAGAGTCCTTGCAACAACCTTCACAAGCTGAAAGCTAACCCACAATAGTGCTCAACCACAGGTCTGACACACAACCACAAGTCTCCAAGAACTCCCCAACGGTTCAAAATCTTACTTTAAAGTCAACTCCTTTAACTTGACGAGGGTCTCTAGGAGGAAATAGTGTAGCGTGGTGACAGGCCTCTTCCACAAAACCAGAGACAAGCGCCCCTCCTTATCCTTCTGTCTCCTCTCTCTGGCTGCAGCATCTGGAGTACACACACAATCAGAATTGTCGTCACCCTGATTTAGTGTAATACTTACTTCTTCATTGCCGCCGGACATCATATCTTGGGCAGGTTGTTCAGTTGAGAATGTTAAATCCATGACACATATAACAGCACCAGATATGTTTATGTCCAAGACACGTCAATCCCATACCCTTATGCTTATGGAAAGTCAATTCAAGGTAAAACAGAAAGTAAACCATATTTTCCTTTACTTTTACGGCCTCCTCTGTTAATGATAGGCAAGTATTGCTGTTGTAATCAGTGATACTTGCTTTTACTGATAACAACCACAGCATTTTCTTAAAGGACCACTTCACTCATTTTCGAAGCCATCTTCTTATAATTGTTCCTGCTCATTATACAATGGTACCATTTCTGTCAACTCAGTCTGTGTCCCAGAAGAGGGCTGCGGACAGTTCAGAAACTTGATTAAGTATGACATCATTGGTAGGCAGGTTTGGTCATTTCATACAAGATTTCAAACTTCTTTTTTAAATTAATGCAAGAACATGGCTTCTATTTCAATATGCTAACTTCCCAGGAAGATAAAGGCTGTAGTTTCCATTAGCTTGAAATCCCCATAGATGATGTCATTGGTAGGCAGGTTTCTCAACTTTCCATAGCCCACCGATGAGACACAGAGTGAGTAGATGGAAATTGTGTCATCAGCATCTTATAATCACTAATGCTCATCATCATACCATAATGAGCATTAGTGAGGAGGACCAATTATATGAAGATTAGGCTGAAATTGGGTGAAGTGCTCCTGAAGACATTTCCTCACATCAACGTGCTTATTTAAAAACAATATATTGCTAGCTTTAGTTTGTTAGAAACCAACCTGCGGAGTTGCCATTCTGTCTGCCTTTAGCTCCCGCCCGTTGTTCACAACTTGCTCCATTTGCTGCCATGTCAACCAGCTAGTGGGTCAGGTAATCTAAGGACAGGATGAGATCATTAGTTATGTGGGTGGGGCGATGGGGGTCAACCAAAACCTAACGATGTTTCACTGCTAGACTCTAGACTCTCCCCTTCACTGTACACACATCGTCAGCGGTGTAAAGTAACTAAGTACATTTACTCAAGTACTCTACTCAAGTACAATTTTGAGGTATTTTTTACTTTACTGGAGTATTTCCAATTTTCAGTACTTTTACTTATCCTAGTTACTGGTTACTTTGTAGATTTTGATTATTACAAAACATACATTAACCACTTCAGCCCTATATACGTTTCGGCTGATCTAAAAGCTCACAATGTGAGCCTGTAGATCGGCTATTTAAAAAAAATAAAAGTAATACTTTTTATACATTTGAAAACTTCTGCATAATGAGTACTTTCTTTTTGATACCAATACTCTTGTACTTTTACACAAGTAAATATTGAATTCCTTTTACTTGTAACAGAGTATTTCTACTTTGCAGATAAGTAAAACGATGAGAGTACTTTTTCCACCACCACTGGCCCTATATCTAGACTCTCCCATTCTGTGACCTCCCCTTCACTGTACACACAACAGCACAGTCAGGCATTGTTATCCAGAATTGGAGGTGCCGTCCTGCCGGGGCAGTGGGGGCACCCCACCCCCCCCAATTTCCCAACGTTCTACCAAAAAAAGGATATCTCAAGTTGTCTGTGACTCTGTGGTATCCGTAGATTAGGACTCTCGACGTAGATGACATTGAAAATGTCAGAATCGATGAACTACATCTACGAGAGTCGTAATCTACGTCTCTGTGGTAAAGACAGGACGTTAAAATGATACTCGGCTGCGAAACGAGCGTTTAAATCTTTATTCATTTTTCCTTTTTATTTTTCTGACAGCCTGCCCTAGCTGTGTCAAATTTAAAATCCCTCCAAAAAAAAACTGAAATCATGGGCAAAATGATGACATTTACATTACAGATGAAGCACAGACAGCTTAATGGGGTGTTTTTTAAGGCAAGTATCACGAGATGACAGATGCGTGTTACAGTATAATCAACTTCCTCATCATGCTAACCGGGGTTAGCTTAGCCACGGTGCTAAAACGATAAGTCAAGTATAGGTTGTTGGGGTAAACAACAACACAAAGGCTTAACATTTAGAAGCCTCAAAATTGTTTAAAGGTGTATAAAATCCTCCTCTTTTACCGTTAGGTCATAAAAACGAAGAAGACAAACCACAAACAGGGTAAATTAATTCCAAAGGATGGTGAAATGGACAGTCATACCTTATCCTATCCTCTTCACGTGACCCGGAAAGGAACTGTCAGTCACCAGTCTGTTAACATAATAAAATGTCACGATAATTTTCAGCCATGTATTTATTAGCCACTTTAAGTCAGTGGTTCTCAAATTTTTCATGTCAAGGACCCCCAAATTGACACTTATTAGCCCGCGGACCCCCATTTCAAAAGATATGCCAGGGACCCCCATAAGAGAAGATTTTTTACGGCTCTAGCAGTGATTCTCAACCATTTTAATTTCAATGACCCCCAGTTTGACATGCATTAGGGCTACAGACCCCCATTTAATGGCATTTCTATCACTTGGACCGCAATTTATATTGTAAAATCTATGTCAATTTTACTCTAGTGTACACATGGAACCAAATGGACCCGTGGGGGTCCCCGGACCCCACTTTGAGAACCAATGCTTTAAGTAACCACTTAAACCCCATATGGGTAACTGGAGTCCCTCAGGGCTCAATAATAGTGTATTTTCAGTTTTCTGTCATTGTGGGGAGCTTTTTTAAACTATTGATAAGCATCACTTTGTGTACATTGTGTGTAAATCAATACATTGCGTTTACAGTTTTCATCCGTGTTGAAATGGGCACAACGTTAAACTATACCTTTAGTAAGTCTTCAATTTTTTCTAAAACTTTTATTGTGAAACTGATATAAGGACGTAGACCCGACCCAGAAGTACATTAATGTGGTCCAATAGGAGGTGGACAAATTTACTTCATCATATTAGATAATTTAGAGTTGTCGTCAGAAACTATTCAATGCTTTGATCATTATTTGTTTTATTCAATAAATTAATACCCCTTTATAAAGACCCCTGTCACAAAAATAATGAAATAATAAATATGATTTGTCACGTTAGCGACAAGGTAGCGTGGCCGAGCGGTCTAAGGCGCTGGATTAAGGCTCCAGTCTCTTCGGAGGCGCGGGTTCAAATCCCGCCGCTGCCAGAAATTTTCATTTCTAAAAACAATGACGCTAGGTTCTATATATATGTGACATGGCAAATGTTGATTGGTTCGTTGCATTTCATTTAGTTTAGCACAGTCTTTCCAGGGAGCCAACATGCACATTATCAGCACCCTGACCAAAACAGACTCTGTTTAACATTATGTTAGAGCAGAGTCCCTCAGGGCTCTATGCTAGTGTATTTTGTTTTCTGTTGTTGTGGGGAAAGCTTTTGTTGAAAATAGCCGATCAACAAGCTTACATTAGTCTGCTATTTTCTGCGAAAGCTTTCCTCACAATTTGGGTGGTTGGATCATGACCCATTGTTAAAGGGCCATTCACACCGAGCACTATAACTTATAGTGCTCAGTGTGAATGGCCCTTTAACAATGGGTCATAACTATACAAATATAGTTTTAAAAATCGTTTAAAAAAAGTCAAGTGGATGGCAGAGTTCACACCGACTATGAAAAAAACAATGGTGAACAATATAGTTATAGTGCTCAGTAAGTGTGAATGGCACTTAACACCGGTGAAGGAAGTGAGAAGTGGCCCAATTTCTCTGATTGCCACGCGTAGAGCCTTACTGGCCATAAACAGATTGTGACTGATCAGATAGGGCTATTGAGGTGATGAATTGAGCTAATCAAAAACTATAATTAAAACATTGTTTGTTGTGCATTCAAGTTCTCCCTAAATAGTCAGAAGTGTTCATATATGTATGGGACAATAGTATATTCTGTATTATCATTTAAGCTCTTTCAGGATCAGCACACGTCTGTTATGGGTCAGAATACTGCAAGCGCAGGGAAGTTTCAAATGGTTTCCAATGAGGTAAGCCAATATTGGTTTACATAGAAATTAATTAATGGATTAATTTGTAAAGTACAACATCAATAAAACGTAATAAGCAATATCATATAACACATGCCGTCTTTTTCAGCTTGTTACTGTGCCTAGCCCTTTACCAATAAGACATAAGGTGGTTTTCACTGACTGCAGTGATTTTAAAGATATAAAGTCACGGTTTCAATTAATCTGTTTATTAAAACATTTTTCTAGAGAAAGTCCAATTAAAGCCTGAGTAAGCAGGTTTGAAACAGTTTGTTGTCACTGCTTTCAAATTGATAATATCCTTCTCAAACATTTAAAAACGTTTTCTTTTTTTTTATATATACACATGTTGCATTCACATCTATAAACATATTAACATTACATTTTTGAGTGAACTAGACTTTCCAGAGCAAGATGAGTACATGAGTAGATACGATTTTTCACTTTACTGCAAAGTACCATCACGGATATTTGCAGAATTTATTTTAATTGCACAAGTCAATGTTAGCTGTATGTTCTGAAATAGAGCTCTTAACCGTCAGTATATCCTGTACAATTTACAAGCTGTAATAAAAAGCTCTTGATCAACTCTGCAGCCATTTAGATGACTTATTAGGGAAAAAACAACGGCGACAGAGGTCCACGATTCCGCCAGAATCTGTCATATGGGGTCAAATAAGGTCTCAGGCAAAGTATCCAAGAAGATTC
This sequence comes from Gymnoscopelus braueri, assembly GCF_963280865.1. Taxonomy (NCBI): domain Eukaryota; kingdom Metazoa; phylum Chordata; class Actinopteri; order Myctophiformes; family Myctophidae; genus Gymnoscopelus; species Gymnoscopelus braueri. Next base: position 16,454,605 of record NC_137606.1, on the reverse strand, counting down.
ACAGGCACCGATATGAGCAGATGGCTTGCTCTATTCCTGGACAGCAATGTAAGCATCCGGGAACCCTCTCATGATGTGATTAGTGATCATATTCACTCGTCATAGTGAAGAGAGGAGAGGAACTTGTCCACATCCAAGTCATCTGGGAAGCAGTCCAACACTTTCTTCTGCTTCTATAAAAAGTAAAAGCATTACAATTATAATGTACAATTTTATGGCATTTAGCACTCTTATCCAGAATGATTTACTCTGAAGTGCGAGATCGGAATAAGCGGAGTAAGCATGAACTTCTAGTCAAGTCACATAAGTAGTGCAGAGAGAACAGTGTAGTGCCTAAAAAAAACTAGGACACCAGGTAAACAATGAACATAGCATCCATCTAAACACCATGCCAATGTGTTATATAATTGTTATTTATATAACATTGGCTGATTGGCATTAGCATTATTAAGACTATTTACTATTTATTCTAAGGTGATACTTCTTTGCTATACCCAAAGTGATGATTTACTTTGGGGCAGAAAAGGCCAGAGGTCACGGTCAAAATTACACATATCTAGGAAGGAAAGGAGACATTAAACAACATGCCATCAAATGTCATTAATGGACCAATTCTGTCTGTGAACGAAATGTGAAGTCAACAGAATTTCATGACACTTGGTGGGCATGATCAATTGTCTCCCCCAAAGAGATGATTACATTTTGGGTTGAAAAGGTCAAAGACCACCAGAGTCACAATCATGGTTAAAGTCAAAACTGAGAATGGAGGGGTTGATGTTCATGAAACCTGGTGAGAGGGATCAGCAGGACTGCCACAAAGATAATTAATTTTGGGTCTAAAATATCAACAGTCAAAGGCACAATAATGGCAAGGTCAAAGTTAAATAAATCCTTCATATCTCAGGGACTGAGAGAAATAGAATAAGACATGGTGGTGAGGGTGGGGTTCGCATCCCCAGCTGCATTAGTTTTAATTTCACCAGATTTCTTAGTTTAAGTATAAGCAGTGCTGCATTCAATGCACTGCTCCCACTCCCACTGATAAAAAATAAATACATCAAAAGACTCGGTTGATCAAAGTGTACACTATGGTGCAGATTTCAACATAAGACTCACCTTTTCCTTCTTTTTGTCAGTGGATGAACGCTTTGACACCTTTTTGGCTTGGGGGCTGGCAGGAGCAGGAGAGGGCTGCTTGCGCTTCTTGGAGGTCTTAGATGATGTAGGAGACATCTCTTCTGTGCCATCCTGGCGCAGGCTGTTCTTCAATGGTGTGCCTGTCCTGGCAATGGTGGCGCGTGACAATATCATGAGAGTGTGAGCAGCCATGTTGATGCTATTTTCACTGCCAGCCTCACTGGCTGGGCTGCAGGCAGGCAGCTCTGGGGTTGTAGGTGGCAGGAGATGCCTGGGAGTTCCCTCCCCATCTCTGCCGTGCCTTTGTCTGGCGGGGGTCCGGGGTTGGTCTACTGAGTCCTCCTGAACACGATCAACCCCAGGGGTACGGGGCAGGGGAAAGTCTGGACAGCCTGTGTCTGACCCCTTGCCTGGTGTACATGGAGGGTTGAGTCCCTTGAAGTCCTGGAGCATCTCAGATGCCTGTTTTGTGAGGGAGCTGGTCTTAGACGGAGTCCTAGGTGTAGTCTTACTGGATTTGGACTGCTTGTTGGGGGTCGGTGGAGTAACAGGCGGTGGGCTGAACTCTCGTGGTGTTGAGGAAGGGGATAGTAGTTGTTGCTGCTGCTGCTCTGGCCTGCTCCCCTCCACCTCATTCTCTTTGTTAGCTGTGACACTAGGAGATTCCTGAGAGGACGCCCTCCTCTCTGGCCGTCCCTCGCGGGCCTTGGCTGGAGCCATCTCTGCAGGCTCTTTCCCGTTTGTCTCCTCCTTCTCCTTCCCGTTCTCTGATTGCTGCTTTGAATCAGACGATGATGACCGTGAACTATGGGATTCCTTAGGTTTTGCCTGACTGCCACTGTCATCGTTGCATTTGCCATCAAAAGATTTTGATCTTCTTGAGTCAGACATTGCCGACCGTAAACTACGGGACTCCTTAGGTTTTGCCTGACTGTCGTCGTTATCGTTGCTGAGTTTGCTGTCAAATGATTTTGATCTCTTTGAGTCAGACAATGCTGACCTTGAACTATGGGATTCCTTAGCTTTTGCCTGACTGCCGTTGTCCTCGATGTGTTTGCTTTCATACGATTTTGATCTCCCTGCAGACTCTGACTTCTTTGAGGACTCAGGCTGTGAGCCGTCAACCACACTGACGCTTGCGCTTTTTGATTTTTGATCAAGGATTTTATGACCCTCTTTGCGTGGCGTCTTTCTCACAGAGTCATTCTGTTGCTGTTTTTGAGGCAGGGGTTCCTGTGTCTCTTTTGCCACCTCTGACCCCTGCCCAACCTGAGTATCGTCCGTACATTCGAGAGCCTTAATCGTCCTTTTGGGCTTGTTGCCACCCAAAATAGCAGGCCTTCCTCGACGCACTGGTGCAGTAATAGCTTTCTCAGTGAGCTGAAGGGGAGGTGACACAGGAGTGTTTGTTGTTGGAGGTGTGGTGGGTAGAGCTGATTTGGTGGTATGCTGTTGCTGTTGTTGAGGCAGGGGTTCCTGTGTCTCTTTTGCCACCTCTGACCCCTGCCCAACCTGAGTATCGTCCGTACATTCGAGAGCCTTAATCGTCCTTTTGGGCTTGTTGCCATCCAAAATAGCAGGCCTTCCTCGACGCACTGGTGCAGTATTAGCTTTCTCAGTGAGCTGAAGGGGAGGTGACACAGGAGTGTTTGTTGTTGGAGGTGTGGTGGGTAGAGCTGATTTGGTGGTATGTGGTGGTGTGGGGTCTGCAGCAGAGTCAAAGCAGAGGATCCTACGATGACCAGGGCTCATGCCTGCAGCTACCTTCTGCTGTCCTGTCTTCTCTGTCGAGATCACCTTGACCACCTTGACCACCTTGCTGACCAACTCTTCTTCAGCAGTTCCTGTTTTGCCTGCAATTCAGAAGAAGATAATTAATGACCAATGCAGGATGACACAAATGTAATGCAGTGACTTATAAATAAATCTTACTTGAAACTGCAGACTGTTTCTGGGTCACTGTGGGGGTTTTATTCTTGACAGATTTTGGCTGCTTTATTGGTACAGGGCTAGGCACAGTAACAAGCTGAAAAAGACAGAGCATGTGTTATATGACATTGCTTATTACGTTTTATTGATGTTGTACACTAGTACAAATTAATACATTAATTTCAATGTAAAAAACTATTTGCTTACCTCATTGGAAAGCATTTGAAACTTCCCTGGGCTTGCAGTATTATGACCCATAACAGTCACAGGCAGCATCATGGACCCAACAGGTGACTGGAAGACAAGCGCTGATCCTGAAAGAGCATAAACGATAATACAGAATATCTTTGAAAAAGTGCCACTGATTTGGGAAAGGAAATAGTCTTCCTTTCTTCTCATTCACCTATTCACAGAAAAGTCAAAGATCAGCAACAAAACAGTGCTGGCAGGGATTCAGCATCTTGCTCAAGGAATGAAGACCAAACTAGAAAAAGTGCTCCTCGGAGCACAGGTCTCCGCCAGGTCAGGTAGGTTATTGTGGGGCAGCAATGTTCGGAATTAGCCAATCAGGATGGAATATGAAAAATTGGACGGTCAAGATGGTTATCTTGATCACTTGACTATATGTGTACCGATTTGCATGATGTTTGAATTTGTGGGAGTAATATAAAAAAGAAAAGTGTTGCAAAATAGGCCTCCTGGTGGCGCTATAATAGGGCAATGTTAAAAGGGTGGCATTTGTTCTTCAATGTAGTGCGAATGTGCGTGCAAAGTGTCACCACAATCGGACGCTGCATTCATGATTTGTGGCATTTTGTTCAAAACGGGCCACTCTTGCAAACTTTAGATGTCAATGTTAGCCAATCAGGATGGAATATGAAAATTTTAAAAGATCCATCGTGATCACATGACTATAGAGATCAAGTGTACCGATGTGCGTGAAATTTGGATACATTCTGAAAGCTTAATATCAAAAAATGTGTTTTACATAAGTCGGCCTCCTGGTGGCGCTATGAAAGGCAAATGTGAAAAATGCAGGTCAGTTGTTTTTCCTTGGCCTCTAGGGAGTGTGCGTGCAAGGTTTCATGCAGATCGGTGCAGTTATAGTTAAAAACACAAATCGTCCATTTATAGCGCCACCATGAGGCTGATTTGAACATTTTCAAGTGGTATTTCTTCCTCGGCCTAGTGGGAATGGCCTAGTGGGAATGTGCGTGTGAAATCTCACGGAAATCGCAAGCTGCGTTCATGATTTGAGGCATTTTGTTGAAAACGGAGCAATCCTGCAAACTTTGGAAGCCAACCTTAGCCAATCAGGATGAAATATGGATAATTGGACAGATCCGTGTTGATCACATGAATATAGAGATAATGTGTACTGATTTGCGTGATGTTTGGATAAAATCTGTAGGAGTACTGTCAAGAAATGTGTTTTACAAAAAGCGGCCTCCTGGTGGCGCTATAAAAGGCTAATTTAAAAAATTTGGGGCAGAGGTTCTGCTCTGGCATCCAGGGAGTGTGTGTGCACAGTTTCGCTGCGATCAAGCCAACGGTGCCGGAGATTAGCTGTACACAAAATGACAGAATGACGGACACACGGACGGACGGACACACGGACGGACGGACACACGGACGGACGGACACACGGACGGACGGACGGACAGGGGGCAAAACATACTCTCTCGCCATGCCTTTCGGCCTGGCGGAGACAATGAGGATGAACAATAGGATGAATAATAGTGAGTGCAAAAAGCATAGTTCACGATTCAATAAAATGCAATGACGTATTGCCAAAAACAACTTCATAATTGATTTGGAATTTGGTTCAGTGTGCTCAAGGATACTCGAATATGGCAGGAGACTGAGGTTTGAATAATTCTCTTACCAGTAGGGTAGCTTTGGCCTCTGGGTGGTGTGGCCAGAGTGTACTGGCTTGATGGTAATGGCTGCCCCTGTGAGATCACAGTTGGTACCAACACATTTCTGGCGAGGGGGTCTGTAGCAGAAGGGTCAGTCACCAGGATGTAGCTGGTAGTGGGCCCTGGGAGGGTGGGGTTAACTGTATCTATGGGTAACTGAATTATGTAGCTGGGCTGGACCTGAGATGTCCCAGTTAATGGAGAACCTACAATTAACCCTGCTTTCCTGCTAAAAGAGTTAGCATCCATCATTGCAGGCTGGAGAACCTCAGAACTCTGCAGGCTGCTGACTGCCAGAATGGTCTCGTCCTGGCTGGCTGTTAAGGGTGTGCTGTGTGGTTGGGCCTGGGCAGGTGAATTGGCCGGGGAGGTGAGGAATATTGTCGGGATCTTGTCGTCCGAGATGCTGGAAATGGCCTGAGTCAACACACGGTCAGTTGAGCAAGAGGCCTCCTCCTGCTCGTCGCTGATGATGATCTTCAGGGACACTATATTCCCAGGGTCAACCGGGCCCTGGCTGGGCGTGCTGGATAGGACTATCGATGGACCTGGCATAGCTGTGACTGGCGTGGAGAAAGAGATGGGTGTGGATGCGGCTGATTTAGGGGAAGTTAATGAGGAAGCGGCTGCTGTTCCATTCAGCGAGCTGGCCTCGCTGGGCACTGCCACAGTTGCATGAGGTAGATGAACGGTCTCCGCTGGGGTTTTGATTGTCATGTCTGGCACAGGTGAAACAACAGCAGGAGTGAACTGAGAGCTTATAACATGGCATGTTGATAATTGTGCATTACGACCTGCTCCTGTGCTCTGTGCTCGTTTATCTTCCTGCATTTGGAACTCATTTGACGGTGATATAGTCTCACTTGCAGCAGATGTCGCAGACGATGCACTGAGGCCAGTGGAGGAGCTGCTGCTGTCCTTTTTTGTTACTTCCAACACCTCCTGAGAGGCTGTTTTGCTAGGAGGGAGAGGAGGCGGGTGGGGATAAGGGAGGGACGGAGGAGCGAGAGAAGGAAGAGAAGTAAGAGGAGGGAGACAAGTAGAAGGAAGAGGAGGGGGACAAGTAGGGGGAAGAGGAGGAGGGGGAGAAGGGAGGGTAGTGGGAGGAGGTGGGAGACAAGTAGGAGAAGGAGGGATAGGAGGTGGTGGGGGAGGATCCAGAGGTTCTTGAACATCCATGGGTGCTAAAACTCCATCAGCCCTGAAGAGGGAGTCCTCGTCTCTCCTGTTAGAGTTCACTGCAGCAGTAGATGAGGGTAGCTGAGAGATTAACAGCCTGGCCGTGCTGGCCTCTATTCTGGATCTTTTGCTACTCGGCCCAAGTATCGTCTTCTTCAACAAACTGAGGGCAGCGGGCTTTCTGCTTTTTCTGTTATTGGGCTCTTGTCCATACTTTGTCCTCCCAGCGGTGCACGTTGTATCTTGAGCACTTGTATTGTCTCTGGGAGCCGCAACTGGAAGATGACAAAGAGTTAAATTACTGCAACGATTGTACAATGTTGTCCTTCATTCTCATTTAATTAATCGAATTTAATGTTGGGTACAAAACACACAACATGTTATAATTCTGAAATGTTATTGGGTCTAACTACACGCATTCCCACACGTGATCTTAAGTTGGTGCAACTTTGAAGAAACCATGTGTGATGATGGCTATCCAGGAACAGCCTATGGTCTGTATATACCGTATGAACCAATTTACATACATCAGGAAAGAAATACCTTGTTCTTTATCCTGAGGAATCCTGCTAGTAGAAGAAGACTCAGCAGTATTCTCCTCAGGGCTACTGCTCATAACACCATCTTCTGGCTCCTCAGTGATTCTCGTTTTATCTGCAAATACATAGGAATCAAGCAAAAACGTACATATTTTGAAAACCTGAGCAACTGCACAACGTCTCTTGTCGAAAGAGCGCTTGTGGTTGGACCTTATAATAAAGAATCACTTAAGACTATAGCTTTTATGCGGGTGTTCTTTAACCATTTTGTTGTTTTTTTAACCACATTTATTCTTGTATGAAAATATTTCAGCATGAAAATAGAAATATGACTGGTGTCAGGTGAAAACGCTTACTGTAGTCAAAGAGGTCAAATAGAGCCTGGAATGCAGGGTCACTTTCTGTTTGTTCCAATATGTCATGGATGGCAACATCACTCATATGGATTTCCCCCTGGGGAGAAATGTCACAATGGAAGGTGGTCCAATTACGCAGACATTCATTACAGCTTATTTAACCACATGAACCCTGGTGTCCCTATTCTGGGGCGAACATCCGCTGAAAATAGCAGATCTAACATGTTGCGACACGTTGTGAACTTGTAGATTGGCCACTTTCGGTGAAGATATTGGTCTAGACAGAGTTTAAAAATAATGATAGTAGGTGGCCTAGTATAGACCCCTGGGGGACTCAGGTCAACTTAGTATATAGGTTGGTTACAATGATTATGAGCATAATTGCTTTTGTCTTTAAAAAAAAAGCAAATGTCTAAAAGGTCGGCACCTGCAGTCCCAGGATTTCATCTATAGACTGGTCCGTCTCCATCGTGCTACAGGATGTCTTTGATGTCTGAGGGGCTGGATCACTGTCACACAGAAAACAGACAGAAGACGGGCGTGTTTCACAACAGGCTTTTGTTCAAGTCACATTTGACAAAGCAGTCACCTGTCCCACAAGTGATGCCAAGTGTGTTACCGGGACCAGGAAATGAAAAAAAAAATCTTATATATTTGTTACCTCGCAAGGATTTTGTTGATGTTTTCAGCCAACTTCTCTTGTAATGACCTGTCACCCAGTATCTTCTCTCGTGCATTTTGTATCACCATTTGCTGTGGACACAAAATATGCTGGTAAAGCACAAAATGTATGACCAGGGTTTCATTCAGCGTATGGCTAATGAGGCACTAGTTATTGTAGTTTCCTCTGCTAACAATTCAGATTTAAGTCTGATGCAGCAGCAAAGACATTACAACTAAAAACAACAACACATCGTAACACGAACACACGAACACACACACACGCGGCTGGAATCATTACCTGCGCCCTGCTGGAGTTCTCACTGACATCTTGCTCAGGCTGGGGCTCTACAGCGAGGCTACTGACAGTCATGCTGGATCTCATCATGGTACCACTGGACCCACCCAGACCACCACCTCTCCTCCTAGGGGAATCCCTGAACACAGTAGAACAGATATCAGACTAGAACAGACCGCCCATCTCACCATTATGCCCATATATGGAGATCTCTGCATCTGTCAGTCCTTGTCACTTTTATGCCCATATATACAGCAGATCGCTGATGTCATCAGTATGTGCCCATATATGGGCATGCCCCCTTTTGTGCCCATATATGGAGCAGAATGATTTGTTTGAGCCTTATGCCATGACGACACTCTGAGGTTGGGCAGCACACTCCATATTTGGGTGTAGCTGCATTGGGAACTCATTATATGGTTATGGCTGAGTCATGGTGACATAGGCGTGACGTCAGAGGTCCGCCCGCCAGCCTGTGTTCCCTTAAGCCAATTTTGATATAAGATGAGACACAATAATGATCTAAAAATACAATATGGTCCCCACTCCTTTGGGGTCCTTTTTGTTACAGTACATTTGCACATACGTGAAATTTGTCCTCTGCATACTAAAACAAAAAAAATCTCTGCAGCAGAACATTTGGCTTTTAAGTCTGAAATATATTTTTATTTCATATGTCTACTTGCTACAGAGGCTGAGAACACATTCAACACATTCTTACAGGTGGCCTCTATCCATTCAGCTATGGCCGCCAGGGACAAATAAACATAAACCATCGCACAACTGGCCTTCTTCTGGTACAGCATATTGCATCGCCTCTTGCTTTTCTAATAGTGCATCAATTTCAGGGACAAATCCAGTCCCTAATCAAGTGAAGAATTAATAATAAATGAATAGAAATGGTTAAATGCAACATTAGCTAGTTTGCTGTTCATCTCACTAGTACTTTCTAAAACACAAAAACAACCAAAGACAACAACAAAATAATATCTCTCACCATTTCCGTCGTCCTGGAGACATCTGGGCTGGTGTTATTCGGGGGTCAGGGACAGGAATGTGCACCGGTGAATCCCCTTTAAAGCAAATATTTACCAATTTTAGCAATGAAGTGCATCACAAATATAAGAACCACCGCTGGAAGACAACATATGAGTATCTAAATTACATTTTAGCACTGCTGCCTGAACCACAAACAGGATGAAATCAGGGACATGCTGTTATGTGAAGCCCAGACAAAAATGTCCCCCAAGTCCTAACCAGCAGCACTGCCTAATATTACAGCAAAAATATCAATGTTCAAAGTACTTACTGCCCATGGTGACCAATCTGCTGCCGTCGTGAATTTGAAAGGGTGCGCTGCTGACCGAGAAGGCTCTGGTCTCATGTGTTGAGTAGTTGACAGGAGTGGAATGGCCCAGCATACCGTGGGAAGTGTGGACGGGGGGGCTGCTGGTGATGATTGAGCCTATCTCAGTATCTGTGGTACATGCAAGGCTGCCAGTGGGGGACATGGTCAAGGCTTGCTGTATTCTCATGTTTGCCGTTCCAAACCGTGAACGCGCTGCAAAAGGGAAGAGGCTCGTTAGATAAGGCCATTTGTAGTTACACATGAAAAAATGAAAAGGTTTGACAATTCATGCGTCAATTGCCTTGATTCTTAACTACTTTCAGCCTGGCGTCATTAAAGTTAAAATAACTAATCTACAAGCTCACAATGCGTCGCAATGTGATTATGTGACACATTGTGAGCTTGCACATTATCTATTTCGCTGTTCATCTCACAACAAAGTACCGTAAATAGGGCTTGCACGTGGTTAAATAAAAGAAACCCCTCTTATCTCCTCCATCTACAAGTTCATTATTACTCTGCCTAAAAAGTGTTTGGCATGCTGATGAAATCACTTCTGTGTGTGTGTGTGTGTGTGTGTGTGTGTGTGTGTGTGTGTGTGTGTGTGTGTGTGTGTGTGTGTGTGTGTGTCAACAAAATAACATGGTCAACTTCAAAAATCAACAAATAATCATTTCACAGTGCGAAATTAAAGGCCTAAACATCTCACTCAAACTTCAACTTGTAAAACGTACCTCTTTGAGATGATAAAGCTGGTGAGTTCTGCAATGATCTAAGGGAAGACATAACATGTTAAAATTAGCTTGGCAACAAATCTAATTGAGAATGTTTTTTACAGAGGTCTAAAAAGCTCTGATGGGCAGATTAACATCTTACACCCGAAGTTCAGAATAACATTCATAATGTTCATTGGTATCATTATCATCATTAGTATACCGCAATGTGTGAAAACATGAAGAAAATCTTACTTAATTTGGTTGAGTGTAAAATCGAGCTTTTTCCAAAGCGAAGTCATTATGGGAGGTACTTCATGACTGGTCTCTGTTGAGAGGTCAAACAAGATGTTTGAGAAACCTTATATACACCCAAACAAACATTATAGCCACAAAATCATGAGTTAGGCTGTATATAAACTGTACTGTACTGTGTATACTAACTAAATGATAAGAAAAGAAAACCACTCACCTTTAGTTTTGGCAGCAACATACTCATTCAAGATGGTGATCAGGTTTTTGCCAAACAGAGACTGAAATGATATTTCCCCCAGTGTGCATTAATAGTCAATTGCCAGTCGCACAATGCATGCATAAGACAAGTATTATAACCATTTAAGAAAATCAGGAGTCTTGATTGTTGTTATTGGTCAGTGTGGGTACTAGCCTAGGTTATGTTTGGTGCATGTTGATGATGACAACTATGGTATGCCGTTTGTGAAGGGTGTGATTTATTTACAAACAAAAACAGTCCCACTTACAAATACACAAGCAGGAATACATCCATCATCTGTGCTGTGTTCAGCATACTCTTTTAAACTGGGGCTCTCATTAATGAAGGCTGTACTGGTGGAGAATAATCCTTCTTCTTGTAGATACCCTGTGTTTGTGTGTGCAGCATACATTAGGACAGTAAAAGACAGGTGTTAATCATGTATCCATTTGAAAACTCTGAGTGAGTGTACACAAATGGAACCAATGTGTGTTATGCTCAGACTCGAGAGTTAAATTAACCCAGCCTAACTTTGCTAACAAAATGCTAACTTAGCCTGCCGCCCAGCTGGCAGTGAAGTAGAGGTTGACATTAGCCAGAGAGAGCTCGGGTTCGGGTACATTTACTTGAATACTTACCCAATACAAGCCTCCCTACGTCGGACGGAAGCAACATGTCCAGCTGGTAGTTTAACCGTCGTTTAACAGTCAGCCGCTCACATTATTGTGTCAAACGGGTCTAACGTGTAAAAAAAGGACAAAGTATAAAAATACAAACATGAAAGACGTCCTGTGTTGTTGACTGGCTGTCTAGGAGGACCCAAAAGGCGGGGAAATCAAGCGCAATGCTCCGGATGTATATGTGACGCGTTATTAGCATGGCAGAATGTTGCATTTTGGTCGTTGTAGTTCTGAACCAGAGGTGTAAAGTAACTAGTACATTTACTCAAGTACTACTCTGTAAGTACACTTTTGAGGTACTTTTACTTTACTAAAGTACATATTAAGTACTTTCTACCTTTTATACTTTAAAGTACATTTTGATACCAATACTTTTGTACTTTTAGTTTTACTCAAGTAAATGTTTTATTCCAGACTTTTAACAGAGTACTTCTACATTGCAGTAATGATACTTTTACTTAAGTAAAACATTTGAGTATTTTTTCCACCACTGGTTCTGAAGACTTGGTACCGATGTACTCTGTTCTCATATGAACGTACCAAGTTGTTAAACCATAGCACAATAAGTCAGTGATATAATTGTCTTCATACCTGTAAAATAGTAGGATAAACGATATAAATACTTAAACATGTCTCTTCATTGAATGACTGGGATACACTCGCCAGCAGCCCTGGCCCCGGTTGTAATGTAGGACTAGCTAGTAGACGCAGTAGACGGGTCCGGCGACTGGGATCTTGATCCGGTCTGGGTCTAGAGCAGAAACGGAAAAGATATCTCTATGTATGTGTTCGTACAAAATACCGGATACAGTATGCGGACTTTAGACCGGATTAGCGTACTGAGCAGTAAATAGAAACCCAGCATGGAAAGGCAGGTGATGCGAGGTTACCCGCCCAGTTGTGACGTCCTCACCAGTGTTGCCATGTCGGCTTACTATAAACGACTTTGGGCTTCTTTTTCTGTAAAGTTGCTTGTAAATATTGGTAGTTGCGTATTGCGTTTTTTTTGGGGCTTGTTTCTAAAGTGTCCTTGATTATTTGGGCTTGCTTCCAATGTTTTTAATTATTATTTAAACCAGTGGTTCTCAAACATTTCCATGAAAATGTGTTGTTAAAATGTTTAAAAGAATATTCCAAATATTCCACATTTTATTTCAAGAATTTTTGAAAATAGCAGATCTGCAAGCTCACAACAAGTCGCTGCGCATCACAAGTTCAACGCGTTGTCGCTTGTATGCTCGTGTGGCGTGTGGCCTCTGTTTTTCTAGACCTGGCTGCTTATTTCTCTCACAGAATATGGCAACGCTGGAGGTTACCCGGTTGTGACGTCGTCACACTGCTGGGGCGGGAGTTTCTTCTGATTTCCTTCCTGCGCCTGTAATGTGTCTGCGTGTCTGGTGTTGTTGTCAATGTTGTGTGTCTGTGTGGAGCACAGGGGACTAACATCAACACTTTAACGCCAACACATCAACAGAGGTATTGGGGTACAGAAACATGTTATTATCGCTAGAAAGCACTGTTTTTTGTTCTGTGTCACTGTCTGTCTGCGCGTGTTTCACCAAAGTTTGGAATCTTATACTTGCCCTGCTAGCCTAAGATCAAGATTCTCGTAGATGCAGTATGAAATCGATTTTGACATTCAAAATCGATAAAATACATCTACGAGAGTCTTGATCTAAGGCTACTCGCCCTGCTAATGTTCTTATACGTTAGCTTCACATAACAAGGCGTAATGTATTCATGTGGTAAATGTATTTACCACATGTACATTGTCATTTAAGATATTTTAGTGTTTGCATGACAAATCATTAAATAAAATGTTCCCTCAATCGGAATTAAGAAATGAGAGAATGTGGGATCAGCTCAGTCAGTGGTTCTCAAAGTGGGGTCCCTGGGACCCCCAGGGGGTCCTTGAGGGAGTTCCAAATGATAGATAGTTAGGAACCAAATGGACCTTTACTGGTCTGTAACTCAGAGAGTGTACAAATAGAACCAAATGGACCCATTTTAGCTAAGTTTGAGAACCACTTAGCTAATGTAGTCAGACGTCAATCATTAACCTTCTCACTATCCTGCTTTTTCCTCTCCTGTCAGGTAAAGTGGCAGACTGGCCACATCTTGTGGATGGAAGGAGCATCTCCTTAGTCTGAAACACAATCATGAGCCTGGCTCTTCATGAACTCCTGATCTGCTGCAGGGGGATAGAGAATGACAAAGCTACGGAGAGAAAGGTCATTGCAGCCATCATAAATAATAGCATATATAAGGGGTCTTCAATGCCAGAGTTGAAGCAGGGACCCCCACTACATATTGTATAACATTGTGTTGCAGATTAAACTTTTTCATAAAGTTAAAAGATAGCTTCATAGACTTGTTTGACAGCACTATCACTGTGTAGCTTCATGTTAATGTGTAAATCCTCAATACTTGTAAACATTTAATCGGTCTGCTCTTTTTTCCCCCTCTACCTCTTTGCGGAAAGTAGTCGATCTACAAGCTCACAACGCCTCGCAGCGCGAAGCAGTGTGTGCTTGTAGGTCTGCTATTTTTCGGGAAATGTTCCCCACAGAATAGTGATGCGAGGGTTTAAGTGGTTAATGTAAAAGAATAACATTAAAAACAGTTTCTATCACACAATGATTTGGCGGACCCCCTGTAGTAACTCTGAGGACGCCCTAGGCGTCCCGGACCCCCTGTTGAAGACCCTTGGCATAGATAACAACTTGTTTGCCACAAAAGCAATAATGTCTGTCCATGTGTGCACCATCCCTCTTGTTACAGTGGTACTGTGTAACAGTGCATGTAGATAGATAGATAGATAGATTGGTAGAGTAGATACCAAATCAATTACACTTGTGTTTCCAGCATAGGAGGGTGGTTTCTTGTATCAGTCGAACAAAGCACTTGCATTCCTCGTGTTTACCATGTAGCTGACATTTGGCACAAAGTGACGTTATTGTCTCTTGCTATCAGAAAGAGGCTGAACGCTTCAGGCAGCTCCTCAGACAACCAGCAATTGTGCAGGAGTTGGATCGCATCTCTGAAGCCAAAGCTGCCCAAGGCTCCAAGCAACTCTCGTGGGATGGTGTGTTCAGGTATTTAGGCTGCCTTTTGCAGTATCACGCAAAAAAAGGGAGATGTTCACAGTCTGTTTCATGCAGCTCAGCTTCACATGAACCATGCACACTGTTTTTACATAAGCTATTGAAATATTGCCTGGATATCGTTCATTGTTCTGCTCTGTCTTTTTTGCATAGAATGATTTTCAGGTCTTTTTCCCAATAATATCCATGTGTGTCTGTGTCCAGCTGATGCTCGTTGATGTTATATACATCAAAGGCAATTATGTTTCTTCACTCATTTTTGGTTTCGGACAAGAATTTTCCTTTTGGTCCAAAGAAATGCCGCTTATCAATTAATCGATTAATTGATCAACTATCAATCAATGGATTAATCGATAATTTGCATCCCTAGTCACTCACTAATAATAGGGAATCTAAGGATTGCGATGTTGGTCAGTTCTCAAACCACTTTGTTCCTGTTGGGTGTACAAAATATATTGTACTACATTTTGGGGGCATTATGATGCCCAGAAATGCTGGTATGCTGTTAGAAACATCTTGGGATACAAAATATCAGTTCTATGTTCTCCCATTTCAATTAGATAAACATTGTTTATCAATATGTATGTTTGTATATACATACATTCAGGAGATTATAATGACAATTATAATAAGATAATGATAATAACAGTCACTCATTTTTGCCTGCACTATTGTCTTTTTTGTCAGGTTTTTACAGCGCTATGTCCAGAAAGAGACTGCGACTATCCAAGCAGCTAAATCCACTGTTACAGCATCCACTCTGACCTTACGGAAGAGCAAGTTGGCCGAAATGTCCAGCCTGGTCAAGGACTTCATTCGCTGTGCCAACAAACGTAAGGACCAGCAGAGACGACACATTTTGACTTCACTCTCAGTATCCAGCAGTTTATTGTTACACCAAAAGCAATGTCTCAAGTTTAGCATAAATTACTTAGGATCTATCAAATCTAATATTTAGTTTCCAGTGTTCATTGTCATTGACCAATCCTTATAAGTGTGATCCTGAACATTTTGCTAGTCTCTGGTGATGTTTTAATTTTAAGCTTTACATTTTACAGTCTCTTTTGGAATGCTGTATAATGTATTTCACTCTGTCTTAACCCCCTTCCAGGCGGTCCACGTCTGAAGGCGAGTGACCTTCTGAGACATGTGATGGAGGTGCTTCAGAACTCCTACACATGTTCAGCCTATGGAGAAGACTACAGTAGTCTCCTGGTTAAGGACATTCTCTCCATCCGCAAGTACTGGTGTGATATCACCTCACAGCAATGGCAGGGTCAGTGTGGGCTGTTCAGCTCAATATTTACTCAATCACCTTTTAAGATAGTTGAATGTTATGGATGAACAGTTACACTACATCAACACTAGAACACACTTAAATGTCATTAAAAAAAATTGAATGTCGCTAATAGAAAAGAAAATCAGTGCCCGGTTCGACTTTTTCTTGAGATGCCAAATGTAAAATCTAAATGCATATAAGCCCATTAAATACCTTACATTTCTGTTTGTTATCCCTAGGTCTTTTGGATCTTTACTGCAGCTTGTTTAACAGTTCTGCCAAGTCCATTAACCGTGTTTTGGTGAGCAGGGTCATCCACACGGTGGTGCAAGGCTGCTGCATGCAAACCGAAGGACTCCACAACACTCTCTTCAGCTTCTTCTCCAAAGTACTTCTCAATGTCAGGTAACCTTATGTCAAATTCCATCAAAAATGGATCTGTCTTGTGTTTCATTGATAATTCAACTCTATGCTATTTTGCCTTCTCCTTGAGTGGAATTCAGGTTTTAGCCCCACCATCAGCAGGATGCTAAGTCAGTCAGTCCATTCAACTCTTTGGTCCAAAACGACATCTAAAAAGAAGCTAGTGCCTGGGTTGCCACGGAATTTGCTTTGCACCTTTTATGCTCCCTGGAGGATGAACCCTACTGATTTTAGTACCTGCCGGGCCTTTCCTCTAGCATTAGCACACAACATATCTCAAAATGTAATTGGTGGATTGCCATGTTGCTGAAAGTGGTAGGTGAACCCTAACCGTTTCCAGGACCCCATGATGTAGTTTCTAAGGCCATCCTCTGGCCAAAATTGCTACAAGATTATCTCTAGGATAAGGATAAGGATAATTCCTTTTAACAGGTCGTTCATGAAAGTCCTTGCGGTCTTGTTTCCAATGAGAACCTGTGAGCAATTGGGGTTAAGAGTCAGGGACAAATTTCATATCATCGGCACATATGCTGGGATAGCCTGGAATCGAACCTGGGGCAACCATGGTCAGCTGGTTCCCTAGGCGGGCTCACTAACCACTCAGCTATGGCCGCCCCTCTAATAGGCAGATGGCAGGATTATCCCTACTGATTCTGGTGAACCCATGGTGTTTCCTCTAGCACCTCTGTTAGTGAATATACAATATATGTCCCCCAATTCTGTCACTAATAATAGTTTTGAATGTTCCTTTATTTGGATTTGTAGCTCCAATAGTGAGAGCACAGGAATCTAAGGATTGCAATGTTGGTCAGTTCTCAAACCACTTTGTTCCTGTTGGGTGTAAGATGCAGTACAGCCTCTAGGGTTTGTTAGCAGGATTCTTAGTCTTTAAAAATATATATTGTTACTTTATTTTATTTTATGTAAAACTCCAATATATCTCTGCTGTTCGGCCGGAACCAGCTAAATCCAAAATGGTAATTGTTCAGGAAATGAAAAACAAAATATCAATTTTTCTGAAAATGAAGAAAACCTTATATTGTTAAAACAAAGCAATACTGCCTCATCAAACTTGGTATTGTGACTTTATATATTATCAGATACTTGCATGTGTCATTATATTATCACCACTTTACCCAAATCCAGCTCAAGTGGAGTTAGGAGTTTTGTCCAAACACAAATCCAGCGCAAGTGGAGTTAGGAGGTTTTGTCCATCATTGATAAGAACAGCTGGCAGTGGATCTCAAAGCTCACAACACATCACAACACATTGTGAGCTTGGAGATCAGCTATTTATGGTGAGCGCCATCCTCATATACTACTGTAAGTATAGATCAAGCTGAATTCTGTACTTAAACAACTTTTATTTTAACATGCATTGTAAACAACCATGGATCTAACTGTTACCACTGTTGTTCTTCTACAGTTGAGTGCAACAAACAATTCTGCCTCAATACTCAATCATGTATTTAACAAAAGCAATCATGGCACACCAACAATAAATAAATGGCATATAAATACAAAATACATTCATGAAAAATAGAATCTGTAGCCTATCAAATCTGTAGCCTACTGCACTAACAATAACAACCACAGTTGAATTTAGCTATCATATACCTATCAACATTTTATTATCACACTGTTGTGTGTTGCGTGTGTGTGGTGGGTGTTTCTTAGTGCTTTAGATTGTCATAAAAGCTGTGAAAGTCTTTTGGCATGATCTCCTTGAGCTCTTGGAGATGTTTGAAACAAACTCCTGCACACACTCATTCTCTGTCCATTAACATTTAAAAAGAAAACAAGAGCAGATGACCTTTGTGAAGACACCCTTCTCCTCTTTACTGGGGTGACATCTATCAAACCTTGCACATACATTCTCTTCCCAGTTTATGTTCTCCCAAAAGCATTGAAAAATCTTCTCCCTGTCTGCCTCATACAGAGCAGAGCTTCTCTGAGAGCCTGAGAGGAGGGGGGAGTTGTTTGTTTTTGACGGACAGTTTGAGGGTCCAATGGAGTTAGGAGTTTTCGTCAGAGGCGCTTTTTAATACTTTTCATATGTTATTATAAAAAAAAAAATCACACCCTGTGTGAAGTGGGCGGTGTCTTGCTAGCTAATCACAATACTGAATGGAGTCGATCAATCATGTACAAAGGATAAATACATTTATTGAAACACTCTTTATGATGGACAAAACCATAACTTGAAAAAAACAAGATTTGGTTTTTTTCAAGTTATGGTTGCTTATATAGGGCTATGCACATGTGTCATGTGACACTGGCCAATCACAGTCCTGAATAGGCTGTGATTGGCCAATCACAGCGCAGGATAATTCTACTAATTTCCTGGGCCCAGATCACAGCGCAGGAAAATGTACATTTTTCCAAATCTCACTTATAGGGGCGGTTTCACCGCCCAAAAATTACACAGATATCTTAAATTCTGTATATAGCCTTATTATTTGGAAACCAGACTCTTTCCAACTTAACTAGGCACTAGGATGTCGCAGAGAGCGCCATCCTTTGAGGTTAAGTGTTCTCTTGTTGACTTCTCTTGATTAATAGTTCCTGGACAGAAGTGAGCAATATTTTATATTCAAACAAAAGAACAAAACTGTTCAGTCCATGCTGGCACCAGCAACAAACAAACCTCACAATATTATTAAAATGATTTCACTGGGGTACTTTCGTAATAGATAAATAGCTGAAGGGCCAAGAACATCAGCTAATTGTCTAATATAAATAACATCAACTCTCGACTTAACTTTATGACACACCTGCAGGCAGGAGAAACATCTGACTGTGGTGGAGCACCTGGTCTCAGCTCTCAACATCTTCCTGAGGTCCGCAGCCCTGAACTGTCGCATGAGAGTGTGTCTTCTGGGAGAGGAGCTACTGCCCCTCGTCCTGCATGTCTGGGCTGACCGCAGGCCCAGCTCTTCTCTCAAAGATGAGCTAGTTGAGTTCTTCCAGTTGCAGCTCAGTGTCCACCACCCCAAAGGAGCCAAGACACAGGAAACAGGTACTGTAAATCATGTATGTAAATAATCTATTCCTGCACCATGTTTTTTGTATACATATGTTATGTACATATGTGTATTAAATGGGGATTGTAGGAGCTCAGTACTGTAGTCTTTAGGCGTTTTGGTTCTGAGCACTGGAATCCCTACTGTTGATTGGTTGAAGAATTAATGGATGCGGGGCGCCCGCTGGCCTAGCGGTCCAGGCGCATACCACTTACGCTGGTAATCCAGCTTTACAGCGTGTCGTGGGTTTGACTCCCGATCCCGACGACCTTTGCTGTGTGTCACCCCCCATCTCTCTCCCCATTTCCTGTCAGCCTACTTTCCTATCAATAAAGGCAGAAAAAGCCCCCAAAAATATCTTTAAAAAAAAAAGAATTAAGAGATGTTCCAAATGTTGCACTTTCTATGAGTCAATATAAGTCTTTGAACTGCTTCTTTCATGTTAGACCGTATTGTTTATAAACACATTTTGGGCGGGAACCCCTATTTGTAACTATACCTTTCAGGACGGGAACCCCTTTTGGCGTTCCTGTCGCTATGTACAGTATATAGCAACATACATTTGTTGTTTTTCAGAAAACTTCAGGTCAAGGCGTTTTTAGAAACGGCCTCAGGGATAAATGGGTTAATATAAGGTCCATTAATCTACACCGTAGTTTTGCATAAGTCATCATTTCTTTTAAAGTTTAACGTTTTAAGATTTATATAATGGGATATATCCCCTGAAATCTGATCATCATCAACTTAATGTACATTTATGTTAGTATTATTTCTATTTCACCCAAATGCAATGTATTTATTTCTCCTCTTTTATATTTCTGCTTATATTAACTGTGTTTCAACCATGTGTAAAAAGAAATCAGTCACTAAACCATTGTTGAAAAACCATGGTGCTTAACCGACAGGAGTCCCCCAGAACTCCATACTAGGCTCCGTCACAAAGTTCTCAAAGCGTCACATTGTGATGCGTTTTGAGCCTGTAGATCTACTATTTTCACTGAATGTTTGGCCCAGAATAGGGACGCTTGTGCGCCGCTCATGTGGTTATGATAATGTGATGTGACCATGCTTATCCCATTAAAACCGGGAAAGCATCTGTGTCATTTTAGATTTTTGCATTGGCTATTCAAAAATAGCAGATATACAATCTTTGTGCCGTGCTGCGAGCTTGTACATCTGCTATTTCTTTTACATTTTTGTTAGCTCTTAACTCATTCAGTGCCATTCTTATTTATGGCAGTTTGGTTCTGAGTGCCACAGCCAAAATTCATTGTAATCTTCAAATCATCATATCTTGGGTTCCGAACATTAAAAAAAAAAGAAAAAGACGTCTTAGACGTCACGTGGCGCTCAGGGCGCTTCAGGCCATGACGTCTTAGATGTCATGTGGCTCTGGATGAGTTAATGGGTTATACTTGTGTCATGTTCAAGGTGCCTATGCAGAGGACTGGACCAAGTGGCACAGCCTGCTGTACAACCTGTACGACGCTCTGGTCAGAGAGATAAGCCAGATCGGCAGCAGAGGGAAGTACGCCACAGGAACACGACACGTAGCTGTCAAAAACAACCTCATAGCACTCACAGCTGATATCTGTCACCAGGTGAATAATAGTTACACTCACACAAGTGTAAATAATTGCTATACCGATTATTGGCTGTGGGGACGGAGAATGTTTGGTTGAATGGATTTGTTTATCCAGAAATATTCATGCATGCACACTACTGTCATTTCCCAGATAGAGCTGTGACACTAGGTGGTGAAGGCAAAAACTGCTACTGTATGTATATTAGGGATAAACATTTACCTTGAGCTCTGACCTTGACCTTTTGATGTATTCATTTATTTTATAATGATAATAGTGCAGGTTGTGACCCTATCCCTAACTGATCTGCCAAGTCTGGTCCAAATCTAATTGAAATGGTTAGCACTGTAACTATCCTAAGCACGTGCTTAGTCATTTATATATACCGGTACTTTAGGTGATTCTCAATATACAATCTCACAGTTGTTAAAGTTTGTACAAAACTGTCATCTCCTAAGGTTATTGACTTCTTTTTCCTGTGTTTATTGTGTGGTGCAGCTGTTCAGTGAGGACCGTGATCTTCAGGTCCTGGAGGTAACCCAGGTCCATTCTAGATGTACACAGAGGGGCAGTCCCACCCACAGCACACCCAGCAAGCGCAGGCGCATTGAACTGGGCTGGGAAGTCCTTCGAGACCACCTGCAGCCCCAGCACAATGACTTTGATGTCATACCTTGGTGAGCAATCAGTTCAGTCTGACATAGTAGAAGAATAATCCATGAAACCTTTGAGATTGTATAATTTATGATTTTGAAGCCACCACTGACACAAGCACCACTGACGCACAACAAGAAATAAAAATAGGTTACCTTTCTGCGTTGCTCCAACTCATTTTGGATAGTCTGTGCCAGGCGTCGACTCTCTAAAATAGAACAGAGCTCTGAGAGACCGTTGACGCCTCCAGTGAGGCTTATGCGCTTGGCAATGCGTGCGTCTGACGCTTGCAATTTGTCAGGGCCTTTATTGACTAAAAGGGTTAATTGATTTATTTTTAATTCTCGAAAAAGTCTTTAGGGATAACATATATATATATATATATATATATATATATATATATATATATATATATATATATATATATAAAACAATTGCTTTGCTCACCTTGATGTATGTACATTGTTATTTTGAAATTTGTTTCCTTCTAAATAGGCTCCAGATTACAGCAATACTTACCTCCAAGTACCCGTCCATGGTTCCCAGCCAGGAGCTGATCCCTCTACTCTCTGTGATGTGCCAGCTCCTGGCGGAGCAGCGCAGAGGAGAGAGGGGAACGTATGTGTTGCGTTGCCTGAAGGAAGTGGCTCGATGCCAGGCCGGCAACCCGGGGAAAGCCCTGTCCCACAAGGCAGAGCTGGATCGGTTGTGGGCCCGGGTATGGGTCCTGGCACTGCGAGGGGTCAGCTCACCCCACACCGAGGCCTTCTGTCTGGACCTCCTGACCACCATCGTCCAAGGCGGTCTGATCGCTGTAGACGGAGAGTTCTGGAAGCTGTTCTCTGGCACAGCATGCAAATTGTGCCCGTTAGTATATTTCCTGTATAATTTGTCATTTGTTTGATGTTACAGTTGCTACTACAGTTATCTGTCACTGGAAAGTGCCTTGTTCATTGTGTTTGTGTGCGTGTGCGTGCACGCATCAGCAACATCCATCTCTGTCGTTTTCTTGTCTTTGCATACGCAGACCAGCTGCTTTCTGTCTCACCTGGGCCCTGTTGAAGAGTCCGGTCCCTAAGAGCCTGGCCCTGGGTACGGGTTGGGACTACGTGGGAGCCACGGACGGCTCCGGGACGCCCAGCCTGAAGGAGATCCTCATCGCATGGCTGCTGATGACCGAACAGAGCGAGGAGATGGAGGACAGCTCCAGACCTCACCCCATCATCTCCAGGTCAGCACTGCTGTAATTTAAGGCCCTGTATCGTTGAGTGTGGATGTCTATTTTGGCTTATGTTTTTGAAACTAGCATATCTATAAGATATACAAGCTGGTAGATCAGCCATTTTTGAATAACAAAAACATTATATAGGGTTTAAATGATTAAACTGTTCCTCATTTTGCTGTGGACCCCCTGGAACCCCATCAGGGACACTAACTAACATTCCGTTAGATTTAGCCTGTCTTTGGGGCTTTTGCCCCTAACAGCTTAAAGCTGCGCATACAGGAGAGAAGCTTCTTAACACATTCACTGCCATTGACGGACATCTCCGTCATTTAAAATCCACCCTTTCACCGCCATTGACGGATATGTCTGTCATTTCAAAAAAGGAAAAAAATTGTGTTTTTCTTTTCTTCTTTTTTGGGGGGAAAAACTTCCAGAACCCAAGATAACGTGATCCGAAGATTTGCTGCTCCATTCACTTCCTGGTTAACTTAAAATCCTGTATCTCGGCTCCTGTGTTTTACTATGTATTTTTGGCGAAATATGCTATTTTCAACTGGGTATAACAAGAGAATGGGCGATCACAATGATTTATTTTTCTTTTCACGGAAGCACAGTGATTTCCTCCGTGATTACAGGGGGCGGCCATAGCTGAGTGGTTAGTGAGCCCACCTAGGGAGCCAGAGGCCCTGGTTGCCCCAGGTACGATTCCAGGCCAGGCCAGCAAATGTATCGATGAAATGAAATTTGTCCCTGAGCAAGACTCTTAACCCCTAATTGCTCACAGGCCCTCATTGGAAACAAGACCGCAAGGACTTTCATGAACGGACCTGTTAAAGGAATTATCCTTAGCAACCATCAGGGGATCGATCATACTGGAGATAAATATTCTGTGTTCTGTATTCTTCTTGAAAAATTAGTCAGAATGCTTAAGAATTAGAATTAGAAAGCCCCTGGCAGTGAATGTGTGAAGACATGTTTGTTCTAAGTATTGATGTCAGCTAATGACGAAAAGCCTCAAAGTTGATCTCTCATTATGATTTTGTTTACAGTGATTTTCCTCACAATTTGATAGCCGACATTCTAGTGTCTTTGACCCTGAAAGACACCAGATCTGGCCTGAGTTTTCTTCTCGGTTCTCAAGTACTGGAGAGGTAAGGGAAAAGATAAACAGTGTCCTAAATGCTTACACTAACCACGCTTCTATGTGTCAAAAGAAAATCTGTACTTATTTGAATTGATAAAACATAATTGTAACTTCGATAAGCTATATGGTAGAGTATGTAAATAATATAATAACTAATTACTAACCCATCTGCAGTAGTTGGACGTGGTCTCCTTACTCTGTTATTGAGCGATCTTTCGTTGACCACGGCCAATGAAGTATATGGTTTAAAATGATTGATTATTTAAAGGATTAATTCCTTTGGAATCAATTTTCCTTTTCCTCTGTGCATAGCGCCTTGTTCCAAGAGCAAGCAGGGTGTGAGTCTGAAGACTCCCTGGCTGAGATTGAGAGACTTTACCTGCTGTTCAGCTTTGATGAACTGCCCTCAGAGCTGAAGGACAAGGCTGCTAGGCCGGTGCCAACTGATGGCCAAATCCCTGTCGTCCCCAGCCTCAAAGAAAAGATGGAGCAGTTGCTGTTAGGTGTTGCCAACAATGTACTCAAATGCTACTCCCCTGATGTAAGTAGTGGTTAGATTTGAGAATGTGTGTGTGTGTGTGTGTGTTTGAGAATGTGTGAGAGTGTGTGTGTGTGTGTGTGTGGCGGGAGAGAGTGTCAAATGGCAGAATGTTTTATTTTTATTTTTTTTACCTGTGATGATTATATGTTTTTATCTGTGTATAAATCTGAGATTTATGGTGCTCTGTATTGTGTTCAGTCTCAGACTATGTCTCCAGAGTGCCTGGTACGCTGTTTCAGTCTTCTGACTGGAGTTCTGGCTGCATATGTTGCCACTGGAGTCCTAACAGAAGACGAGGCCTGTCATTCTCAGCTTTTCACTAAGGCCAAGGTACTGTATGGTCAACAATAAAGTACTTTACGTATTATGTTAACTCACTGTTATTGTCTTAGTTTTTTCCCTTTTTCAGAGGTGACTATTCTTTTGCTGTTATCAATCTATAGGTGGTGGGGCGCCCTTCCCCTCCCCAAAATATATATACAGGGTTATCTAACTAGATGACGGGTATAAAAACCAGAAGGCATTCAAACCCATGTGAAAATGTACTCTTTAGAGTTTTATTTTGCATAACACAAAATAAATAAATAAAAATGGGCTTTCATGGTGTTAAATCTTTAAATCATTTTTCTTTAACTTTTGCTTCATCAAAGTCATCAAACTTCACCAAGCTTAATTTGTAATTGCCAGAAATAGGCAATTATTAGTTAGAGTGCATACAAGAACCCCATGTCTAATGTTAAGGGTGGCTTTGTATTGCAGTCTCTGGCTCAGGACTTCAGCGAGTTTGTCTCCAGTGTGAAAGTGAAGATGAACGAGGAAGGGACTATTAAAGTACTGAAGTCTGTGATGAAGCTCTGCACACTGTCTGCTGGGAGGAACACCAAGGTGAAATGACATGACATCACCTGCAGTAGTATTGGAAGGAGTAAAGGTGGTTATTGTAGTAATACAGAATTACGGGACCGTACCTATGTTCCCCGGGTCCTATGTTCCCCGGGTCCTATGTTAATATAATGTTCCCCGCTTTCCTAGGGAGAGCGGGGAACATAGGACCTAACCTAAACCTAACCCTAACCTTAGTGGGGGAACATAGAACCCAGGGAACATAGGGATGACCCCCAGAATTACCTCTACACACAGTACTCTAATATATCAGTTCTACTGTGTACCCCACTGGTCCTGTCAGCATTCACATCATTTGAAGTGCCTTATAAGCCCTATAAATAAATGTGGCCCCATAACGGTTTTCAAATTAAAGATGCCTTTATGTATCACATTAACAACCTACATTGTCTTCCTTGAATTGATCTATATTGCGTATAGTCTACCGTAGATTATTTTGATACTTAAAAAGTACTAGATGCAATGAGGGAAAGTACACGGCTCTGTTGTAGATCCTTAGAGCATTTGGGGAATTGATTTTAAACCTGAATGTCTTTTGTTCCGCTCTTACAGGATAATGTTGGCTCCATCTCCTCCGGTCTATTCATAAGAATTCTGCCTTCCACACTTCTCAGTGATCTGGCAGAAATTTGCAAACTGTTGGTAAGAGATAAGTACCTCTAACGAAGTCTTAGGCAAAACTAAAATGGCCATATGATATTTTATTTGGAATGTCGCGGTGGTAATAGACAAGATAGAAAAAGAAGATCAAAATAAATGATAATTCTGCTTCCCAATTCATTGACACTAAGAATTGTGATTAGTTTTTTAACACTAACTACATTTTAATTTTGTTAAGATGTTTCACCAAAGCAGTATCACATGGGATAATGACATTTAACTGATGGGGGTTCTTGGCACGAAAACGTTTGAGAACTACTGATTTAGAAGGCATTTGTTGAATCAGGTCTTAAGTGTAGTCAGTGTCCTGTTGTTGACAAACACAAAGCTCACTTGCACTTGTTCCCTTGTCCCTCCCAGATGAGCAGTGCATCGAGGCTGACCAAACCTGTGCATGAGGACGACCCCATGGATGACGACTGGGACTTGAGCAGGACTCAGCAGGGAGAGGACCTGTTGGACATCTCCATATCCAGCGACAATGGCACCAACGAAGCCCACCGGCAGAGCGGAGATGGCAGTGATGTTCCCTGCATAGGTAGGGGCTGACCAGACCCCAAGTACTGTAGTTAGAGGGCCCTTCTTGTAACTGAAAGGTCACACGTTTGATCCATAGTCCTTTAGTCATGTCATATCGTCGCTGTCGGGGGAAACCTGTTACTGTATGTCCTGTAAAGCCGTTATTTTTCAGGAAATGGAAAAAAATAACCTATGGATAGGAAATGTAGTTATTATTTAGTCACAAGCTCTTGTTAACTCACTGATTGCCAGAATTATTTCTGGCTATGTTGTCCCAGTGCCAGAGATTTTTTCAAAGTAAAAAAAAAAGTGCTTAGGAAGCGAGATACAGCCTTTTTCAGTTATAAGTTAAACAAGGAGTGGATGGAGCTGCAACTCTTCAGATAATGATATCTTGGGTTCTGAACATAAAAAAACAAAAAAAAACAAGTTTTTTCAAAAACACGTGAAACACGTGAATAGCATTCAATGAGTTAATACTTTTTATTTGTTATATATTTCTGAAACCCACAGACAGACTTACTGGTAACCACTTTCAACCCGGTGTCCCTGTTTTGGGCCTGTAATTTGGTCAAATTCTTTTTCATTTCAAAATAAATCCAAATATTGGAGATCTACAAGATCACAACGCAGCGCATCTTGTAAGCTTTCAGATTAGTTTTTGCTATAATATAGGGCATTCATTTATGAAAAATTATAAAAGGATGTTATACGTTTTCTGCCTGACAGTGACGATATCTAAGTGTCCCTGATGACACATAGGACATAGACACAAGACATACCCAGCTGATGGTTCCAAGATGCTGTGCAAAGGAACGTTAAATGATGAATGATGAAATGTCCTGGATTGGCCCTCTCTCTCTCTCTCAGGTGCTAAAAGCATTCTAGAGGAGGAGTATCTGGGCCAGCATGACCTGGCACTTCTTGCCAGTCTGGAGTTACTGTGTACGTGCGCCTCTGTCCTGCCGACCCACAGCCTCCTGTTTAAACCACAGGAGGTCCGACGCAGGCTGCTGCTGCTGCTGGACCACCTAGACTGCAGCAAGGCCCTGCACCTCAACATGGTGAGCAGCGCTAGAGCCTGATCAATAATACGTAGTTGCGTGATAGTGTTGCACAACGAAAATAGCCGATCTGTAAGTTCACGACACATCGCATGCTTGTTAGATCGGATATTTTTGGTGCGCGGCTGGGTGTGAAACCAATTCAAAACCGTTCAGGCATAACCATGAATGATGATGATGATGATAGTGGTATAATATTGAGAATGAGAACATGACATCATCACTCAGTGTTGAATTGTAATGATATTCCAAGATGGCACCACAGTCCATTGAGCAAAATCTATGTGGCCGCCTGTCTTGGGAGGAATGCACATTACACTGGAAGTGATTGTTACACAAGTGATTGTTATAATAATAGTCATTTACTATTATTCCACGCAATTGAATGTTTTGTTGAATACTGCAAATCTATTTACAAACAGCACTGGTATCGTGTCTGTTTGTAGACACCCCCTGGGGGGGTGTATAATGCCCAAGTTCTGTTTTCGGAAGCAGTGTGGTCAAACAGTGCTGGCTTAAGGCTGTTTGGAGTAGTGATGTGTCGGTCATGATCGATTGGCTCATAAGAACTAGTTATTTGCCGTGAGCGTGAACGAATACGTTCATGACTCGAAACCGTTGCGTTCACGGGTTCGTTCATGCCCCGCCCCCCCTGATCCGCAGGGTCGCACGCACACACACACACACACACACACACACACACACACACACACACACACACACACACACACACACACACACACAGACAGGAGGACGGGAGCTTCAGCGTGCTTCCCACGACAGACAGGCGGACATGCATTGCAAATTTTGTGGATTGAAATGAAGCACTGCTGTTGTGTTGTTGTTAGTGTTGTATTCATTGTTCCTGTACAAAAGACCGGTGGTGACCAGATAGCACAACATTTAACTATGAAAGAAATACAGACAACTAATGATTGTCAGGTCACGGACAATTAACACGTTTCAGAATGAATGCAAGATGCAATCTGTACAGCCAACCACATAGTATAGCCAAAATAATAATAGTAACCAGAATGAATAAAATGTTTGAAAATAGCAGATCTACAAGCTCACAATGCGTTGTGAGCTTGTAGATATAAAATAGGGCTAAAGTGGTAAATGTATGTTTTATAATGTAATGTAATGTAACAAGTAACTAAAGTTTTCAAATAATTGTAGTGGAGTAAAAGTACAATATTTGCCTCTGAGATGTAGTTGAGTAGAAGTAAAAATACTGATAATTGAAAATACTCAAGTAAAGTAAAGTATTATTTATTTATATTTATTATTAATTTAAATATATTACTTCTACACATTATATTACAAAGAAGATGGTGCAATTAGATCGTGAATGACAGTGCTGTGTTTCTGTACAGAGTAGACTGTGCAGTCATGTCAGTGTAGTCAGTGGGATAAGATGCACACAGTTTCATGCAGTTAGCGTAGCGCATCGCATACGCTCCGCCGGGACCTGAAGCGGAACTGAACGAGAACGTGAACGAATCATTTGAACGAGTCTTTGCCGTGAACTGAACGAGAATCATTCGTTCACCGAAATGAACTGTTTTTCCCATCACTAGTTTGGAGTTGGCGTAGCGCCAATTTCATGCATGTACCACTCAGGTCTGAGAAGGGGGGGGGGGGCATTTCCTGGGAGGGAAATCTGTATTGTATTTCTTTTTTTGTGGAGTCGTGTAATTGATCATACTTGACTCCAAGCATCAGATTAATAAGGGCATTTCATTGTTTTTCTTCAGTCATCACAATTTCTATTTATAATTCCAGTTGGTAGAATTGTAATCAGGTCGGTAGAATACTGGTTGTTGATCTTGTTCCTCTTCTAGTACCTTGTCCTGTTGAAGATGCTTCCTGCCGAGGACTCACTCTCACCAGAGGAGTTTGATTCACTGCTCAGACCTCTGGCGTAAGAAAGCCTTTTCCTCCCACTAATCTATGAATTATGACATAGACATGTTTTAATATCCATGTTCCATGTTTTTTGTATTACAGTTACAGTAATGTGTTAGGACCTTTGAAGGTGAAAAGTAGTTATTGATTCAAGAAAATTGGAGCATGGATTTTTTTTTTACTAATTTCCCTGTGAGGTTGTGCTGTGTTTACTTTTTGTGTACTTTGAAAATACCAAATACATTATTGATACAACATATTTACTTAAAATTATTACTAAAGCAAGTGAGCTGTATTTTGTGTGTGTGCACCATTAACCAATAGATTTTGGATAGCAAATTGGTTTGTTATTGATAGTCCATGTTTTATTGCAGGGACCTGTGTTCGCTGTACCGTCAGGACCGGGAGGTCTGTGCCGCCGTGCTGCTGGGTTTGTTACCCGCCATAAGGAGCCTGGGACAAACCCAGCACCTGCCAGAGGAAATGAGACACGTACATGGAGCACTGCTGAAAGTCATCTCTGGGTTCTGGTCAGTGGCACATTACACATTCACATAACTAGTAGAATGACAGTCAGTTTGCTATAGATATTGTAATCATGGTTATTTATTTTGCGCATTTGGAGAATGCTAAAGACCTGAGGCCGATTCTACAAATGCCTTC
Organism: Gymnoscopelus braueri; assembly: GCF_963280865.1. NCBI lineage: Eukaryota > Metazoa > Chordata > Actinopteri > Myctophiformes > Myctophidae > Gymnoscopelus > Gymnoscopelus braueri. The sequence goes on along the minus strand of NC_137606.1, from coordinate 16,424,661 downwards.
TACATCAGTAGTTCTCAAACTTTCAACATTTAAAAAAAATGTTCAAAAATAGCAGTGCCGCACTGTGAGCTTGTTTATCTGCTATTTTTGAATGGCCAGCGCTAAAATCTAATATGACACAGATGCTTAAACCTTTTACATCTTGCTGAATATGCTCACTATTTATTTTTTTTATATATTTTTTTATAGTAATAGCCCGAAAGAGTTTCACTATTGTGAATATGCCAGTTGTCTGTTAATAGCTCTGTGAAGAGATGCAATGAATCCATTCTTCATAACTTGGCCACAATATTTCATTGTATATACAGTATGGCTATGATTGATGTGCTATAGACAGACAGCCAATACAGACAGATAAATATGGTTTATCTTGAATGTAATGTTATGTATGTTTTTCTCTGGTCTGTTGCAGCATCCTGGCACAAAGGAAAAGCACAGCCACTTATAGAGCTGCATTAGTGCGGTGTCTTGTTGCCTTGCTAGAGGTAAGCTTTCAATAGACACTTTGGCTCAGCATAGAGGATGAGTTTGCTCTTAATAATATATAATTTATTATATATATGTTTTTATATTAATATGTTTTATAATAATACATTTGAGATTTTCTGATCAGATTTTTTCCTCCCATTAGGCTGACCCATGCTGTAAGTGGGCGGTCTTAGAACTGAGAGAGGAGGAGCTTGCGGTGTCCGTAATCCTTCCATCGTACCTCTCAGACTCTCACCATCATGTCCGTATGCTGGCAGCCATGTCTGTCGAGAGGTAGGCTATAATGGGGGTCCCAGCAACAAGAGTGCTAACATTGACAATATATTAGTTCTTAACCCATTAAGACCTGAGGCTGATTCTACAAATGTCTTCTAAATTCACAGTTTCAACAGTTTTCTGCCTTTTTTCTTTGCTATAGCAGTGGTGCTCAAACAGTTTCATGTCAAGGTCCCCCAAAATAATATGAATTTGGCCGCAGACCCCCATCTCAAAATATTTTGTTCCAGGGACTCAGAGAAGCAGATATTCGAGTTAAAATGTAAAAAATACCAGATCTACAAGGTCATAGCGCGGCCCGAAGTGACGCGCTATGAGCTTGTATATCTTCTATTTTTGAATAGCCTAAGTATACAATAATTGGTAAAGTGGTTACACAGATGCTTTCCCGGTTTTAATGGGTTAAGAGTATAAAAGTCCAGCCAGCTACGCCCTACATAGACCTTTTTAAACAGACTATGGAACCAACCTCAGACTTCCGTCACAGCCCAGCCAATCACAGACTTAGTTACATGACTGTTTTTATGGCAAAACCCAGACCCTCCGTCACTGGAATTGATGACAAGAGATTGTGGGGGGTTGTCTGACCATTTGAGACTATACACCACCTGACCACAGTAATAATATGCAATGCAATAATATTGTATATTTACTGAAGGATGCTAAATGAAATATACCATTACAGTACCATAACAAAAAGCTAAGAAAAAAAGTGTTTTGGCCTAATGTTGACTCTTGAGGAAAGGTCATGGGGTCACCAAAATCACTAGGGGCCATCGTCCAGGGAGCATCAGGTGCAAATTCCATGGCAATCCAGCCTTTAGTTTTTGAGAGATTGTTATTATTATTACATCACCATTCATTGCCCCTGTGTCAAGGCTGTTTCTGGAGATGAGACCAGATAGCCCAAAGGAGATGAAGATGCTCCCCCAGAAACAGCAGCAGATGGCCTTTGAGAATGTCTACCTGAAGGCACAAGAGGGCATGAGTTTCCCAGTAAGTTCTGTTTTCACCCTGCAGTTTTGCCACCAATCTGTTGCATATCCATATCCCTCTCTTTGCATGTCTGTGCATGGGTTCACTTTTTTGTGTGTGTGTGTGTGTGTGTGTGTGTGTGCGCGTGTGTGTATGTGCAGAAAAGCAACGCTTCAGAGGACCTTCCAGACGAGGCCTTCAACCGTAAGGCCACACTGTTGAAGAGTGTGTCCCTGGTCCTGTGCTGCAGCCCCATCTGTGAGAAGCAGTCTCTGTTTGCCCTCTTCCAATCCTACAAAGAAAACAATATAGAGGAACAGCTCATTAAAAAGGTATGGGCTTAATCTCCTACTAACTCACCACCTTCTGAAGCCCATTAAGACCTGAGGCCGATTCTACAAATGCCTTCTAAATCAGTAGTTCTCACACTTTCAAGATTTTTCAAAAATGTTCAAAAATAGGAGATGTACAAGCTCTGAGCTTGTATATCTGCTATTTTTGAATAGCCAAAGCTGAAATCTAAAATGACACAGATGGTGTCCTGGTTTTAATGGGTTAAAATGTACTAGAGAACAAGCAATTTCATGTTTTGTTTTTTCAATTGTCCACTCCTCAGGTGTTGTGCAGTGTATGCAGAGCCCTGGGCTACAGGAGTGTGAAGAGTTTTGTTAATTCCCACCTATACTACCTGGTGACCGAGTGGCTGGGACAGAAACAGAATGACAACCGCTACACTCTGGAGTCCTTCCCTTACACCCTGCTCGACCACAACACGCTCAAAGACTTCTACAGGTATGGATAGAAGCCATCTTATTATTTGTTTCACTGTATAGTAAACCTTTCAGCACAATTCAGAGACACACAGAACACTAATCACTGTTATGTCATTACATGGAATGTTCGCCCTCTAATGATAACTTTGTTTGTTGTCTCTTTCTTCTAGCTCCTCCTACCAGGTGCTGGTCCCTCACCTGGTCTTCCTGGATGACTTTGAGCAGGTGAAGTCTATCGGTAGCCAACTTGGGAAGGATTGGAGGGAGCTGCTGGCAGACTGCTTCCCTAAGATCATGGTCAGCATTCTGCCATACTTTGCCTTGTCTGGCCAAGACACACAGGTGGCCCAGCAGAGAGAGAAGGCCAGTAAGGTCTATGACCTGCTCAAAGACACCAACTGCCTGGGAAAACAGGTGAGAGTATTTCTTCTAAATGATTGGGAATGGTCAATCTACCCAAGTTTATATCGAATCAGAACATTAGGGTGCTTGGGTGGCGCCCACCACCTGTGTTCGAATCCACCGTGGTGCATTCGGCTTTGCCGAGCGTCTACCAGAACACAATTGGCCTGTTTTCGGGGAGGGAAGCCGGGAAAGTGAAAATTGTCACTGCATGTAGTCCTACGGGCTGGGGCGGTGCCTGTCAGCAGGGAGTGTCGGGCGGGAGGGGAGTATTTTACGGGAGTCCGTAAAATACAACAGCAGTGACACACAGAAATGTGTGTGGAGAGGAATCAATTGGCATAACGACTAAATTGGGGAGAAAAATGGGGTAAAAAGCACCAAAAAAAGAATCAGAAAATTATTATACCCGTGTTTGTCTGTTTTTCTTTACCTCATCATTTACATATATATTTTTTTAATGGTATTTCATGAGTGCATATATTTAGCATTGGTATTTGGAGCATTGCTACAGTATGTTATATTATATTTACAACCTGGTGTCTCTGTTTTGGGCATGTTATTCTAGGTGAAAATGTTCAAAAATGTTTTCAAAGTTGAAAGAATAACAAAAAAGCAGAACTACAGGCCCACAACATGTCACATTTGTCATATGACAAAGTATATAGGGCTTAAGTGGTCTGATTACGTTGCATTGCATTGTGTTACTGTTACGTTACGTATTACATTACTCTTTGTCCACAGCAAATTGACAGCTTGATCCACAGTAACCTGGCAGACATAGTGGTAGAACTGCTGATGACTCTGTATGAAGGCCCGGGAACTGAAGGGCAGACAGGAGACCTGAAACGCTTCATAGGGTAGGAGCAACTAAAACACTTAATCCAGTCAAAGTATGTGTAAATGTGTCAGCCAAAGACAAGTTACACTCACAAACAATATGTAGTGATGTAAGAAAGGTCAAATTTGTCAGTGTCTGAAAGTGAATTAGAAAAGGTGCTCCTCGGAGCACTGCCAGACCCCTAGTGGTTGAAATCTGAATGGCCGGACTTCGCATGACGTGTGTGCAGAGGAAAAGAGGAAAAGAGGGACAGACCGACCGACCGACCGACCGACCGACAAAGCCTCATGTAGGCCGACCCCCTGGGTCTGGCAAAAATAAATAAATAATGTTACCCCCTTTTTTTAATTCTTCTTATATCTTACCTTATTCTAATACCAAATTTCACCCCAAGTTATTTAAAACAACCAATCTATTTAGAGAGAATCTGCATAATTAAGAAAAAGTCATGTCTAATACTCTGTTGGTAACCTCCCCATAGGGAACTGGACCCTGCACCAAACCCTCCATTCTTCAGCTCCTATGTCATCAAGGCCACCTTGGACTACCTCAGCAAGTGTCACAGTGCCAACCATAAGTCAATAGTAGCCATTCTGTCCAAGACCCCGGTAAGATGCCCAGTGATATTAATAGTTTCTGATTTATAGCAACAGCAAGTGATATTGGCCCACAGTGTTTGTGTGCCCAGCATCGCCTGTGCAATGGGAACGGCCTATACCCTCGCTTAGTGTTACTTAACTTTTGTTCGCTCTCTCTCTGTGTTGTCTTTTTTGTTGTTGTTGTGGTGGTTGTTGTTGTTATTGCTGCCTTGGTCGTCAATGGTGATGTTGCAGATTTCCATCCAGAGGATTCTGCTGGCCGTGTGTGAGAAGGCATCTGAGACGGCCAACGGCTACGAACGCCACCGCGTCCTGCTGGTTTACCACCTGTTTGTCAGCCTGTTGCTCAGAGAGGTGAAAGACGGTCTGGGTGGAGCTTGGGCCTTTGTCCTCAGAGATATCATCTACACTCTGATACACCACATCAACAGCAGGTTGGCACACACACACATGCACACACACACACAGATCAAAATATATAGTAAACCTCTCATCTCCATATTCTAACTTTTTGTGTTTTCTTGTAAATTAACTCCCTCACTGCCAGACTTATTACTGGTTGCGTTTGCCCACTGCCAGCGATTTTCTTACCTTTTTCAAGTAGTCACAGAATATTTATCTCCAGTATGATCGATCCCCTGATGGTTGCTAATCACGGAGGGTTTCACTGTGCTTCCGCAAAAAAAAAAAAAAAGTCGTCCCGACCTCTCCGTTCAATTTTATACGCCTTTGAAAATAGCATGTCTCGGCCAAAAATACATAGTAAAAGGAGCCGAGATACAGCCTTTTTAAGTAATAAGTTAAAGGGACACTTCGCCGATTTTGACTTTTAATGAAGTTTAGGACTCAAGAAACATGATCCTGGGTTTTTTTTTGTGTATAATCAGTGTTTTTAGATATCTAGTAATCTTCGAATACATCGTGACGTTATTTACGTCACGAGAGATTGGTCTCATTCCTTTCCACACTACATGTTGTCTCGACGCGTCTCAGTCAGACCAGCTCCAAAGACAGCCCGTAACACTGTTCAACCTTCTTTCCCCACTCGGCCACTCCCATTAGCTGCGGCCAGCGGGCAACCCCCCTTGCAGAGTGAGGCATTACTTTACCTGAGTTATCTTCTGATAGTTGTACTTGAATGTTGACATGAAATAATAATCCTGTTTAGTGTTTCATAAGCGCAAGCGTAAAAAAAATAAAAATACAGCGTGGAGTGGCGGTGCTGGTAAACAAACACCGTCGCGAAAGGCTAGGATCAGAATACCAAGGATTCGACAGTGATGTCACTACTATGCAACACGGAAGTAGAACTGCATAAAGATACCAAGGATTTGTCAGTGATATGACATCACTAACGAATCCTTGGACATATATGTAACTAGATGAACGTGTGCGAGGTACAGGTTCTTCAGCCAGTGTTGCCAGATATTGTGAGAGAAATAAGCAACCAGGTCTATGAAAACAAGCCCAAAAGAAGATAACTAGGCCAAGAGCACTTTACCTAGACATGGGATATTATATATTTGAAAATTGCCGATCTACAAGCTCACAATGCTTCGCGACCCATTGTGAGCTTGTAGATCTGCTATTTACAAAAAAATCTTGAGGGGGGAAAAGTGCAAAATGTGGAATATTTTTGACACATATTTGTTAGGAGCTCCCTGGCACAAATTATAATTTCAGATGGGGGTCTGTGGAAAAATACATGAACATGTTTGAGAACCACTGGTTTAAACAACAATCAAAACATTTGGAAACAAGCCCAAATATCAACTACATTTTAGAAAGAAGCCGCTTACAATAAGCAGACATGGCAACACTGGCATGCTGTTTGTATTTTGTTGTTGGAGATCACACCCACATGCAACCTCCCCTCCCCACAAGGAGGCGCAGTGCACCAAAGCATTATGGTCATTGTAGTAATGCAGCAGTCCAGTCAAACCCTAGTCAAACACACAGATTTCTTTATTTTTCTGGCCATAGGGTGCAAATTTTAAATTGTGCTACTGTTATCTACTACAAATACTATTACCATTGAGTGATTGCAGTTTCTTCCAGGGGTGAAATGCTCCTTTAAACCAAGAAGTGAATGGAGCAGCAAATCTTCCGATCACAATATCTTGGGTTCTGAACGTTTTTCTCAACAAAAAAAAAAAAAAAAAAAAACGCCTTGCAGCGTCACACAAAAGCATCAACTGTAGCAGATCCACAAGCTCGAAACGCGGCGCGAAGCATCGTGTTTTGAGCTTGTAGATCTTCTGCTTTGGATTTTGAAACTTGAAACGTAACAGTTTTGGACATTCGAGGTTTCCACCCGACAGAGGCGATATACAGTAGACATACTTGTATTTTTATTCCTATACTCTGGTGGATGTTTTTAACTGAAGTACCCTCCTCAACCATAAGTGCATAAACGTTAAGTATGGATGGACTCATTCTGAACAGAGCCCCTGGTCCAGTGTATGTGTCATCATGAGCCTTTAACCACATGTCCTGATAGAACATGCAAAAAAAAAATCGGATAAAGTGTCACTTTTCATTCACACTCACGTACTGGGATAACAATGCAGACATTCTGACATGGTAGGGTGACATGATAAATTGATGTATATTAAATATACCAGTAAATTGCAGGCATTTCAAGTGAGTGGGAACAGGTTTAATATGATATCCTCATGATCGTTCTCCAAAGTTAAGTCGTAAAGCTTCCAAGAAGTTCTTTTTTTGAGCTTGGTGAATATTTGGCTCTCCGTCATGTGGTTTCAACATTGTGACAATGAATGAATGAATCACTTTTATTTTCATCCCTTATGGGACACCAAAAACATAATTATACAATGTAAACAATTATTTGAAACTGAAATGTTAAATATGTGTGCGTTTCTCACTCCGCCAGACCTGGTCCATCTGAAGAGGTGTCTGGCCGTAGCCTGTCTCTCTGCTGTGACCTGCTGGCTGAGGTGTGTCAGGCAGCCCTGCAGTACTGTGATGATGCTCTAGACAGCCACCTGCAGGTCATTGTGGGTACTCTCACTGCGCAGGTCACCAGCCAGCCTGCCATCTCACAGCAGGTAAACACAGCTCCATGTCCAACACCACACTTTACTTTGGCTTTTGCATTACATTTTAATGTCACAGACACGGTTGCGGATTTCTTACAGTCCAGGGTTCCATTTGTCGAAGAAACAGAGGGGGAAACGTTTACTTAACCACTTAAGCCTCGTTGTACGACAAATGGCCTAAAGTAGTAGATCTACAGCAATGTGAGCTTGTAGATCGGCTCTCCAAAGATCGTCAACATAAGGTTAAAAACCTGCAGCGGATGAATGAATTAATTAATAACTGGCAGTGAATGTGTTAAGTGATTAACTCATAATTTATGTTTTTGTATGTATTGTTTTTTCTAAGTTTGTGTCCCGGCCGGGAGACACCAAATTCATCTTTTGCGTCTCAAGTGAAAACGTTTGGGAACCCCTGTGTTATACTATGTTGGTTTGCCATTCATAATGGATTCTTATATGGACTGCTGCCTGGCCATTCAGGTGCTGGACTTGCTGCGGTTCCTTGTAATAGAGAACCAGGAGAAGTTGAAGAGCGCCATCTGCAGGCTGCAGCCCTTCCCTGACAGGCCTGAGTTCAAAGACCTGCATGCTGTACAGCACAAGCTTAAATACAGCTCTGGGACCTTCACTTTGCAACAGGTAATGGAAACAGACCAACAATCACTTTACATTCTGTTGCACTCCTCAATCACATGTAGGGGCTGCAAAAGTTTATCAAAGTTTAGTCGATTATAATAGAGTAATCGATCCCCTTTTTGGGTATATTGCTATAGGCGAAGAATATAAAATGTGAAAACAAATTAGTTTAAATAGCCAATCCACATTCTCACAACATGTCTATTTTAGCTATTTTTGTACGACGCCATTGTGCGACAAAGTGTAATATAAGGCTTGGTTAATCGATTTGTTGTTACATATTTTTATATAAAAAAAACGTGCTTCTCAATCATTCGATTAGTCGGAAAGTAATTGATGGAATAATCACGAAGAAAATATTGGATAGTTGTGGCCGTTTTACTAATAAAAAACATTGTTTTCCATCAACCGTCTCCCATGATCCTCCACAGGAGATCGGCCACTTCCTGTCAGTGACGTCCTGTGACTCCCTGCCCCTCACCAGACTGGAGGGACTGAAGGAACTGACCAGGCAACTGCATGCTAAGAAGGGACAGATCAGAGAGCTGCTCAAAGACTGTCATGGTAGGACAGAGTGTTTGTGTGCTCCTGCAAACAACTTATATGGATTCGGCTAGTGGAAATAGCCGATCTACATCGACACGTTGTGAGCTTGTAGATCGGCTATTTGAACTATTTAAATTTTTTTTTCAAAATAGTAAAAAATGCCTAAAAAGTTTAGGCATAAGGGATAATGCGGCATACAAGATAGGGCCCCGTCTGAAGCACTTCTGCCACATGGTGCTAGGTTGTGAGATCACTGATGAATCTTTGCCATCTTCACTCCTTGGTTCCTGTGAATAAAACGTTTCTCCACCTCCGTATCGCAGAAGACCCTTCTGAGAGTGTCCTGGTGAAGCTGGTGCTCAATCTGCTGCAGCTCTGTAAGCTAGCGGCCAATCACCCGGGAGGAAGTGACATCCTCGGTACAGTAACACCACTCTTATTCACCGCATCTTAACCAAAACACAGGATGATACACTAAATAGAAAGAAAGTCAAATCATTACAATACATTTATTTATTTATTTATTTTCATATTTTCTCTGAAATTTGTTCCATTGTACAATACATACAAGTGTGTGTGCATATGCAATTGTTATGGTATGTACAGCATGTGGGGACTGAGCTTGTATGATGTCCTGATTTTATGGAGCACTTTATTCTAGGGATGGGACGATAACCATTATCATCGTTTATCGTGATAAAAAAAACACTCACAATAATCATATGGTGGAGATTTGTATTTATCGTGAAATTGTCTTTATTAGAGTTGCAGAATTCATTACCACTTAAACCCTCTATACTTGATAAAACGGACCTGTAAAGAGCACATTTTGTACGCTCTTATTTCACTCACAACAAGTTGCAATGCAACGCGTTGTGAGCTTGTAGATCGGCTACTTTTGGTGAATGTTCCAACCAGAATAGGGATGCTGGAGGTTATACAAAAGTGGCATTTTAAGTTGTAAGCATATAGTTCCTGTGTTTATGTCCCCTGCAGAGGCAGCAGGTAGCTGTCTAGGGGAGCTGGGCCCAATCGATTTCTCCACCATCGCTATGCTCCATGCCAGAGACCCTCTCTACACCAAGGCTGTCTCTCTGTTCTCCTCCACTGAATCTCAGAGTCTTTACATCATCCTCAACTGCATGAACAATGCCCTCACTCACCACAGGTAGGCCTGCAGTATCAAATCTATTTTATCTACAGTATCTAATGTAGTTTATTTACAGCATCTAATCTATTGTATCTACATTATCTAATCTATTATTATTATACTATCTAATCTATTTTATATGCACTATCTAATCTATTTTATATGCACTATCTAATCTATTTTATATACAGTATATAATCTCAATTTCATTTATTTTATGTACAATATTTAATCTACAGTATCTAATCTATTTGATCTCATCTCATGTAGCATTGAGGTGAGGCAGGCTGCAGCCCAGTGTGTACAGCTCATCCTCAACTCTCAGTCTGGAGCAGACTTCTGGGAGCAACATAAAAACAACGGAGATCCTATGTTGGTGTACCTCAACCCCTTCAGAACCTCCAGGAAAAAGGTACGTGACACCTGCACGTGACACCTGCACGTGACACCTGCACGCACGTTAATGTTGAAAATTAGTGGTATTCCTCGTTAAGTGGTTAATCAGACTAATCTGTTAAAATGTTTACGTGTCGATTTGTTGATATGAAAATAAAACAAACTAAGAAAAACATGCCTCTCAATTATTTGATTTATTGGAAAAGATCGATAGAATAATCGCTAAGAATATAATCCATAGTTGCAGCCCTACATTAATGTTGTATCACTGACCCCTGGCTCCTTCAGGTGGCGGGTGTGAATGTGGAGGTGAACTCGGAAGACAGGGAGCGGCTGGCCAGCCGGGAGTTGTGGCTTCCTCAGGCAGGGAACCACAAGGCCTGGCTAAAGAGCCTCTGTACTGCCCTGTTGGACAGTGGGGGGGTGAAGAGTGAGGCTCTGCTTCTGTCACGACCTCTGTGTGTGGTAAGTGCATAGATTTGGAGTGTGGCTCTTGTATAATAATTAAAAAACATCTAATTGAATACCAAATATCAGATTTTACATTAAACTGGACTGTTAGAATATGGTTTAATTCCCAGAGACCAAACAAAATAAAAAGTTGTCAGTATTGCCTTAAAATAGGCCTGGGATACCATTGCATTATTCACTGTTTAACAGCTAGAATTATAAATTGGAATTTAAAATCTAATTGAGGTCTCGTTATTGATCACAAACGGCAATCAAAAGTTGGTAATTTGGTGCAGTTGACCAAGCAAGAAGCATTCTTATGAATGATTCCACTGCATCCCTGTGCGTCTCTCCCAGGTGAGGGCAGACTTCTGCCAGAAGGTTCTGCCTCTCATCATTCACTCCATCCTGCTGGGAGACTCTGACGGCACGTGGAGGGAGCTTCTCTCCACACACATCCAGGAATTCTTCACCTTCTACTCTGGGCGGAGCGCCCAGACCTGCAGCCGCTCCACCACCCCACTCATCACTGACTCTGGTCTGTTCAAACTTACTGTATCAGCCTTGGGTCGCATATAGTGAAGTGTGTTTCAACCTGGGCTACCAGGGCTGCAACACAGGCTGCAAAACAATGAATGGAAGAAAATGTAGAAAGTACAGTACACAGGGTATGCCAATGTACAATAATATGCTTTTCTTTGATAGTGTATCTGACACACAAGAAAAACAAACAAAAACAGAATAACTGTTAAAATGTCTTTATGAACATGCCATTCTAATAAAGGCATTTTAACTGTTGTTCTAGCAGAGTACCTTGTTGTTGTTGTTGTTTAGCTTTTCTTTTCTGTTTCTATTGATTTAGTCCTAACCAAAGCCACGTTTTTCACCAAATGTATCCAGGCAGCCCTCCTATTTAGCTTTTTTGTTATCTTGTATGACATTATTTGAGTCGTCCTGACGTTGTACAATCCACCATCTGGTATTCCACACCAGTTCAAAACAAGCACGAGCATAATTAGCAATTGTTAACTGACTATAGTCTAAATACTGTACAACCTGTCAATCCCATTCATTAACTTATTCAATTCTGACTGAAATTATTTCGACGTTTGTCTAATGATGCTCTTGATGTGATAGGTCTCGTCTCATTGGTAGTAGTTGTAATTTTTGCATGCAAACGTGTGATTAACCTCTGTAATATCTTGTGACAGGAGAGTCAGACGGTCCCAGTCAGGGTTCATTTGACAAGGCATCTCTACGTACCATGCTGTCCGTCATCGACTACCTAAGACGGCAACACAGGCCACTTGCATCTGACAGGTCTGTTGCATTTACAAACTTGATCCTACCTACAGTAGTCATTGAACACAATTTATTTGTTATGCCTCACCAATTAACGTCTTGTGTCATCCTCAGTCATTCAGATGTGTTAAATCTGTGTGTTGTTCAGCAGTGGACATACTGTATGTGTGTATGTTTTGTATGTGTGTATGTTAGGTGCTAGTGTGTGCAATGGTTTTGTGGACTTAGTGAGTCCTTACAAGATTTTTCACACTCAACAATGTGTTGTAGTGTTTTTTTTTAACAATGCATTTATTGAATTTGTATGTGATTATTGACCTGTTTGTATCCCACAGTGACTACTGTGGTACGGTTTGTCATGCTAACTTCTGGCTGGAGCTCAATTACCTGGAAGTGGCTCGAGCTGCTCAGTTCTGCTCGGCCCACTTCACCGCCCTGCTGTACTCTGAGATTTATGTCGACAAAATCAAGGATAACATGGAGGAAACACGCAGGTATGCACTGATTTTGAAGCTTTTAGATTCGGGCCTTTTGAAACTTGTTTTTGTGATTGATCATGATCCAAGTAACTTATATGTATGTCCCAGATCCAAGTCCAGAATATCGCGTAGGATGACCTTTGAGGAGAACAGTCAGAACATCGCCATCTCCGCCCTCTCAGAGAAGAGTGTTGAAGACACAGGCATCAGTCTACAGGTCAAGCTTCCTTCGATTTTCAAAAGCTTTACTAAGTGGTGTCAGACAATGTCCATGGTCCACTATGACACTAAACAGCCCACTATTTAACAACAAACAAACTGGTGTAGCCAAAGCCTACACAACCTGATTTGAGCGGGTCGTACGCTTAAGTCAAAGTCACGATAGATTGATAAATCCCGAAAGTGACAGTGATCTCGGCGTACGCCCGTTTTTCGGTCTGCGCAAACTTGATAACTGACGGCCAATAGAACCATAGGATTCATATAGAATATCAGCAAAGGTCCCCTTTAAGAGCACTGTGAATATCGATTAATAGTTCTTATAACAGTAGAATAATCTAAAATGATTTGGGTCAATCAATGCCCAATTGCCCATCCCTAATGGTTAACATAGCAGCTTAATTAACAAACAACTTTCAACTGTCTTACCACTCTGACCAGTGTCTGACTGCACCACGTGCTGTTTACATTTCTGACTAATACAGTAATCAATCAATCACTCATTAATGCTTGTTATTTATTTACTTAAAGTAATATGCAATCATTTTCAGGAGCTGCTGATTGAGGTGTATCGGAGCATAGGAGAACCTGACAGCCTGTATGGATGTCAGGGAGAGAAGCTGACCAGTCCTCTAACCAGGTAGATACATTCCGTTCACACGTGTATGTATCCTGAGTGGCACAATGAGGCTCTCTCTGTTTCGTGTAATTGCCTCAGTCAGTTCACACTTCACAGTCAATTTGATGGAATGTACAGTAGGTGTTCCTCAAAATGTTGTTCCGTGTGTATATTCATACATAGTCCAAACTAAACAACCTGGGGAAAAAAAACATTAGTATCCTGTCTTCTCTGGCACGTCATCTTGTATTTTGGCTCTCCTGATATAAGTTAATTAAGCCATGGTTTGATGATTCGTATTAATTGATTATTCTGTGTATAATTTGTAGGATCCGAACATATGAGCATGAGGCAATGTGGGGGAAAGCCCTGACCTCGTATGACCTTCACTGTACGTTGCCTGAGGTCACCCGACACGTGGGAATAGTGGAGGTAAGACTCTTTTCTCTGTGGTTAGTTGTTAAGACACTTACACATCCTATATTTAGTTTTTGAAGTTGTTAAAAAAACTAATGAAAAACACTCAAATATGGAATTGATAACAAATTCTAATTGTTGTATTAGTCCTGTGATGGCAGTGACCACCCATCTGACCACACTAAGTGGTCCATACCACGTTAAGTGGTCAGATGGTTAGGCTGCTGGCATTTTCAGAGCATGTTTATTTTCATAATCAATCGATCCGGCTTGGCTCAATGGAACCATAACGTAGTATACTTGAAGGTGTTTTTTTAATTATTTGTAAGGATTTCTTTTTTATATTTTCATGTCATATTATGAATAAAACCTTAGTGATCTGCCAATTATTCGGGGGCCCATTTACAATATCCTGACGGCCTCCAGTGGGCTCCGGCCCACATGCCCGGAACCCCTGCTGTAATGCGTTTGGTAGATATACGTGGCTGATGTTTTATCTCTCCTCCATGGGGCAAACCAGGGCCTGCAGAACTTTGGTCTAAGCAGCATCCTGGCCACCTACCTGAGGGGTCTGGAGAGCGAGGGGGTGGAGTGGGGGCCTGAGCTGAGGGAGCTGCGCTTCCAAGCTGCCTGGAGGAACACCCAGTGGGACTGTGACCTGTCAGAAAGGTGAGGCGCTTTGTCTGAGATTAGCCGTCTGTATGTTTTTAATTCATTTGATTTATCTAGTTGCTTAACCCATTAAGACCTGAGGCCGATTCTAAAATGTTTTTTTGTTTTTTTATTATCTCAAAATATTTTGTTCCAGGGACACCCAGAAGCAAAGATTTGAGTACAAATGTTCGCTTAAAAATATATATATATTCAAAAATGTGCACACATTTTCACGATAAAAAAAAATAGCAGATCTACAAGCTCATAGCGCGGCACTCGGTGCCGCGCTTTGAGCTTGTAGATCTGCTATTTGTGAATAGCGAAAGAAATCTAAAATGACACAGATGCGTTCCCGGTCTTAACACATTGGGTGCCAGCATTTTATAATAACAGATTACGTTCGGTGCCGAAATCTCACTGTTGAGCTGCGCAGCGCTGTTTAAACTGTAGACTCCACGACGTGCATTCCATCTGAAAAAAAGCATGCCTCTCACGCGAGTAACAATGGCGGAGCGATCGTGCATACAAAATGAGTCGTTTTCCCCAGCGTGAAAGGTTTCGGAGTTATAGGGCTTTTAGAGAAGGAGATAGAACGGAAGCGGATGGGAGCCATGTTTTTGACACGGTGATCCATTTGTCCTCTCCTTGTCAGAATCACCACGGGTGATTCCAGAGCTGCTCCAGCCCCTCCCGTGTGAAAAAAGACTGAAAACACGGTTCAGACCGTGTTCGGCACCCGATGTGTTATTAGTAATACAGTATAACGTTGCTGTCGGGCAGATACCTTGTATCTCCATATTTCAACTTTTATGTTTTTTAGTAAATTAATGCCCTACTTCGTCATGCAGTACGTCAGAGTGTCGCATACAAGTTGTGAAAATAGCAGATCTACAACGTTGTGAGCTTGTAGATCGGCTATTTTCACTATTTTAAAAGTTTTTTTTTAAATGATGACAAAAAGGAAAGGTTTTGGACATACAAGGTTTCCACCAGACAGTGACGATACCTAAAAGTTTAACACACAACTGCAGTGGTTGTATTTGGTCTCTCTGCTCTTCTACTGAGAAATGTAGATCCTGTGGTCTGGTAGGACCCCTACTGGTTGACAAGTGGTACTGCCTGATGGTCCACATTCAGCATCATCTCTGAGCAAGCAAACTTGCAATTCTAAACTCAAGAGATATAAGAGGTTTTATTTGTAACTCTCTCATACAAGTACTGTGTGTGCAGTGACATGTTGGTGTGATATACTTCACACACACACACACACACACACACACACACACACACACACACACACACACACACACACCAATAAACAACAAGACAACTCAAGTGAATGTGCGGCTCTCTTGCCATCAATGCTTTTTATTTCATTTTCTTTCCCTTAAATTTTGTTTTTTTTGCTCTAGGAGTGAGAAATCCAACCCTGGCTTCAATGAATCGGTATTCTGTGCCCTGCAGGCTTTGAGGGACAAAGAATTCTCCATGTTTGATCAAACTTTGAAATATGCCAGGTATGACAAACATATTGGCACAGTGAGAAAAGAAAACATTTCATGGACCCATTCCCGTGTGTGTGTGTGTGTGTGACAATTATTACATAATCGCCTGATAGCAATTATTTTTGCATAATCATTTCCATCCATCCGCAACACGTTGTGGGGTTATTTTTGAAGAATCTGAAAGTATACAATAGTGCGTTATTTATTTAGATTATTGGTACCGGTTATTGTAAGTCAATTCTTATATTTAAGTTATTTGTCATACCTGCTCTGTGCTGTTTTGATTACAAAGCCTAAAAGGTAAACTGAAATGTGATTTACGCATACAGTATGTACCAGTATCCAATGCCAAAACCACTGTTAAATTGTTAATCGCAATTATTTGACATGACAATGAATCATCAAGTACAATGTCATGATGTGTGTGTAGGGGTGCTGAGGTGGAGGAGCTGTGCAGAGGCAGTCTGGAGGCTGTGTCTTCTCTCTACCCTGCTCTGAGGAACCTGCAGAGCATCAGAGAACTGGAGAGCGTCAGGCAGCTCTTCTCCAGGTGATGATCTAGAATAGATTGTGTTCATTTTATGCTTTATTTATCATACTAAATGCTGCTTTTAAGTACTTTTAGTTATGCAAAAGCACAAATACACAGAGGAGAGAATGTACAGGAATTCATGAGCAGTGTGTTTTGCGGTTCTGCTCAGTTTAGTGGAGTATAAGTCATGTATATACATGAATACATTATATACTGTAAATTGCCCCATAAGCTAGAATCCAGAATGCTCTGGCCTTATAACACTTTCAGTGAGGATTATTACATATTTAAGTAAAATAAGTTTTCCAACATGTTCACTAATTCAACTCATTACATTGTCATTTGTGTGTGTTTGAACTGCTGCCTATGGATGTACTATCCTATATACAAAACTATATCAATTGTTTTCATTTGATTTGACAGAGCGCTCTCAGATGTCACTGCGAGGGACGTGTGCAGACAGTGGCAGCAGCACTCCCAGCTGCTGGCTGACAGTGACTTTGCTCTGGTGGAGCCCATTCTGGCTGTGCGCTCTGTGGCCCAGCAAACCCTGATGTCCAGGGTGGCAAACCCCGACGTCAAGAAGTACCTCAGCTCTCTGCTCACTGACCATCTCATGGAGCTCTGCCGTGTGGCTCGCAACGCTGGAAATACACAGGTAGAGTGTGTGTAGGAGTGTGAGAACACGATTGTAATGCTTTAAAGCAGCACTATGTAGTTTGGGGTATCAGTGGCCACTTGACACTGGACACAAATAACATGGCAGCCAACGTCTTTGACTTCATTACCCAAGAGTCTCTGCAAGCCTGTCCGACGAGGACGTGCTGTGATTGGCCAGTCTTCGCTTTGACCGGCAGTTCTGCCTTGGTGCCTTGGCAAATGCCAGGATGAAACTCATTGTCTCCCCTATACTTAGTAATACAGTCAAGCCCCTAGAAGGGGACCCCCCTGAGTCTATACATTTATGGAAGGATGATTGTTATTGCTTAAACGTGTAACTTAATAATTTTGTGGAACATAATATGCTATATAGTTGATAAAAAGTGACATAGTGCTGCTTTAATATATTAGTGGTTATCAAACTTTTTCATGTCACAGACCCCCAAATTGATAATGTATTTGGCCGTGGACCTCCATCTGAAAATATTTTGTGCCAGGGAGTCTCATACAAGATTTGTTTTGTTAACTTGTAGATCGGCTATTACAATGGACCGATGTACAGTATATAGGGTAACAAAACAAAAACATGATTGTTTGTCCCCATCCTGTGTGTGTGTGTGTGTGTGGTGTCTGTGTGTGGTGTCCTCTGTCCCCAGCTGGCAGAGCGGGCTGTGTTCCAGATGAAGCAGCATGAGGCTGGAGGCTCCTCGTCTTCATGGCAGCTGGAGGAAGCTCAGGTGTTCTGGGCAAAGGGAGAGCACGGTCTGGCCCTGGGCTTACTGAGACAGATGATACACTCCCTGGAGGAGCAGGTCAGATATGGTCACATACACCTTTTACGGTTTTGTACTGGGACCTGATGGTAGTTGTTGCGCTCCACCTCAGCAATCCATCTCCCAGGGGTCTAGCCAGCGCACTGCGAAACAGGGATAGACCCCTTTTCTCCCCAATTTCTCGCCAATAATCGTTTCCTCCCTATCCACATTTGTGTGTTGTCACTGCGGTTGACTCACGTGCCAGTGAGGGGCCACAACCGGGAGGATGTAGAGTCTTGGTCCTACTCCTCCCGCCCAACACTCCCTGCTGACAGGTGCCGCCCCCCAGCCCGTAGGAATACTTGCAATGACAAGTATCGCCCTCCTCGCCCCGGCTTCCCTGCCCCGAACACGGGCCAATTGTGTTCGTATAGACGCTCGACAAAGCCGGATGCACCACGGTGGATTCGAACCCACAACCTCTGCAGTGGTGCACAGGCATGAACGCCTCGCAATACAAATTTAGACAAAATTTGAGATTAGATTTTATTAAATAATATCTACATCACACTGAAACCGGAGGAGGCACAGGCTTGTCTTACTAGTGAAATACTGAAGTGCATGAAGAACAGATATTGAGCTGTAGTTGTCATGGTAGTGTTTTTAATGTTTCTTGGTCATGCCCTGTGTGTTGCTCAGGTGGACTTCAACCCTGCCGTGGCTCCAGTCTACACCGAGTGTTTGAGGCTGTGTGGGAACTGGCTGGCTGAGACCTGTCTGGAGAGCCCTGGAGTCATCCTGGAGAAATACCTGGAGAGGGTAGGCTCATCACACCACTAAGACCTAGGGCTGAAACTCACAACACTTCAACATGCAACACGTTGTGAGCTTGTAGATTTTTTCTTAAAACGTATTTGACTAAAAACTATTAGTTCAATTGACTGTTGTAGCCCTATTTGGAACTTGATCGTGGTATACTAGCTGCCTACAAGACCATTAAGTTCATAACCTGAAGTTGACAGACAAACACGCACACACGCGCGCAAGACATGACTGACTCAAACTAGTTAATAAAAGAAAGTTCTATGGCATTCATTCTCTGTATTTGTTTAGCTACAGTTTTACAAATGGTTTAACCTGAATCAGGCCTTTTCCTTTACAATTCTAGCTATCATATCCATACAGCTGTTAAAAAATAATGTTTTTTGTATTCAGATTTGTACTTTGTATCAACCCAATATGCAAGTTCAGGTATCTGTATCAGGAAAGAAATTGAGCAGCACAACAGCACATGTTAAAATTGCACTTTTCTCTCAGGCAGTGGAGGTGATCGAGGCCCACACGAACGGCCGGGAGTCGAGGCTGCAGAGCCAGCGGAACGAGGCCTTCCTGTCTCTGGCCCGCTTCTCAGACGCTCAGTACCAGAGCATCGACAACTACATGAACTCCTCCGAGTTTGAGAACAAACAGGCCTTGCTGGAGAAAGCTAAAGAGGAGGTGGACCTGATGAAGGAACGTAAAGTCAACGACAACAGGTCAGCAAAACCTGTGGGTTGTCCAGCACACCTTGTGTCAGTCATTCCTGTTTTTATTTTTATTTTTTAGCATTTTTTTAGGGTTGCAGCAGTTAATCAAACTAATTAATTCTTTATTTTGAAAAATAGCAGATTTACAAGATCACAATGGGTCATGATGCGAAGGTTGTGAGAGCTTAGATCAGCTATTTTAGCTATTTTTACACAACACTGTTGTACAACAAAGTATAAAATAGGCCATAAGTGGTTAATCAGACTAATCTATTTAGTCAATTATGAGATTATTTTTTTTGTGTTGATTTGTTGATAAACAGATAGACATAATTCTTGATTATTTGCTTCATCGAAAACGTAAAAGAAGATAATCGGTAGTTGCAGCCCTACACTTCATGTGCACTTAATTTCATGTAGGGGTGAAATGTACTCTCATAAACGAGTACTTGTTAAAGGACAACTTTGTTTTTTTTACAACCAAGGTTCATATTTTAGCTTGTAATTAAAGTAAATAAAAGATGAGTGTTATTTGTTTTTCATTTACTGCTTTCTATAGTTTTAGCAATTCTCGCGGGGGCATTCTGTCCGGTGGCTAAATATGCCTTTTTTACACAATAAAAAAGGTCCTGTGGTCTTTGATGGCCAGATGTGGGTTATTGGGGGCTAGAAGAGCTACTGTAAATAATAATAAAGAAAACGCCGGGTTATTGTGTAAAAAAAGACATATTTAGCCACCGGACAGAATGCCCCCGCCCACTGTAAAAAATATCGTGGAAATTGCTAAAACTATAGTGAGCAGTACATTTTAAAATGTTAACACTCATCTTTTATTTACTTTAATTACAATCTAAAACATAAATCTTGGTTGTAAAAAAACAAAGTTGTCCTTTAAACAAACCGTAAGCATTACTTCAATGTGTAGTCCTTCCGTTGTAATGGCCCCTCCTCTCCCCTCTCAGGTATACAGTGAAGGTGCAACGAGAACTGGAGCTGGACAAGAAGGCTCTGTCCAACCTGCAGACAGACCGGCGGCGTTTCCTCAGCAAGGCCGTGGAGAACTACATCCTGTGTCTGCAGCAGGGCGAGGAGCACGACACCTGGGTGTTCAGACTGGCCTCACTCTGGCTGGAGAGCGCCGACGTCAAGGCCGTCAACGACTTGATGAAGGCAAAGCCGCTAAATCTACCACGCTCACAAACATGCATAAAATACATACACGCATCTTGACAATTTATGTTGAGTTAACCCTTTAAGACCGGGAACGCATCTGTGTGTCAATGTTACATTTCTTTGGGCTATTCAAAAATGGCAGATATACAAGTTCGAAGATTTTTGCAAAATAATGTTTTCCTTTCCTTTTTTGGCAGACATTTGTAACTCAAATCTTTGCTTCTGGGGTCCCTGGAACTAAATATTTTACAAATGTTTGCTTTAAAAAATATGTATTCCAAGATTTGCCACGAATTTTCACAATTTTTCAAAAATAGCAGATCTATAAGCTCACAGCACAGCAGCTTGTATATCTGCTTTTTTTGAATTGCCAAAGAAATCAAAAAATGACACGCAGATGGGTTCCCGGTCGTAATGGGTTAATGTCATTAATTAAAAACATAAGTTGAACGGTAAAGAGCAAAAACAACAACTTATTATTCCAACTTGACTGGTATACAGTATGTCTGTTATCTGGGAAGTATTCAGAGACATCTCTTGGGTTTGTTTGCAGGAAGGAGTTCAGAGAATCCCATCATATAAGTTCCTGCCTCTCATGTACCAGCTGGCAGCTCGCATGGGAACCAAGATGGCCTCCAGTGTCGCCGAAGATGTGGGCTTCCATGATGTTCTTAACGATGTAATACCACCTTTTGCTGTTTGTTTTTATTTCAATAGAACAAATAAAAACAAATGTACAGTATAGCAAGGTTTACAAAATCAAAAACCTTTCCTTTTTGAAGCTATCTGATGTTTTCTTGTCCTCTAGCTCATCTGTCGTTCATCTCTGGAGCATCCCCACCACACACTCTTCATCATCCTGGCTCTGGTGAACGCTAACAAAGACGAGACTATCTCTACATCCCGACTGTCAAAGAGCGCTTCACGACAGGTTTCACCACTAGACCTGGTAGGACTAACGCTGTAGAGAAGAATACATTGACTCAATATATATCTCTTGAATGTCATACTGAATGTTCAACTCACCCAATTCATTCTGTATTGATCACTTACGACTGTGCATTTATCGGAGGAATTCTGCTGAAAATGTACCTCACTCTTTATGAACGAAGCACGCCGTGTTTTATGTGGAATTCCTTTTTTTGCCTCGTGCAGGAACGCTCGGACGTAGCCGCGAAGATCATCAGTGTGATTAGGAAAAAGAAGGGCAAGATGATCAAGGGCATAGAGCGTCTGTGTGATGCTTACATCACTCTGGCCTACATGGACGCCAGCAGACACAAGACGGAGAAGAGTGAGTAGACAGAACATGCCGATGTACAGTACACACGGGCTGCACCGCTTAATAAAAAGATTATAAATTGTGCTTTAGGCAGAATGACAAACAGACAACATAAGCTATTTAGTGTATGAAAATTCCAAAATTGTTTCTTTACACACCAGAGTGGCTTCTTAGTCTCCGTTACTTACCAGACAAGGAGGAAACCTTCAATACACACCATTGTGTTAATTTTATTTTATTATATTCCCTGAATATATAAAAAGCTATTTTTTTGCACACCTATAAAGGTGACAGGTGCGTAGAAGAAGTTTTTTTTGGTCTATTAGATAACCTGATGAAGGTCTTGTTATATTCCCATTTATCTTTTTTTCTTGCATTTGAAGACCGTGTGCGGGAGTTTTTTCTTTCAATTCCATGAATATAAACATAGCAGATAAGATTAAAAAAAGGTATAAAATATATTAGGAATTGCAAATTATTATTCCTGGCAGGTTATTCCAAATAACCAAAAGACAAAAGCTAACAACCTGTGTTTAGCAAAAGCAGTAACCGTTCACACCGTTTCCAATGTTTTATTTCAAAATAGAGCCATTTAGAGGCATTTATCTCAGCCTTTGTTCAGGCAGGTTTTCTGTATTGTGCTACACTATTGTACAGTAATGTGGATCATGTTCATGGCTGCTTAGTCAGAGCTCACATTATTTTCTTTACAGAAGCCATCCCTATTCCTGCCGACCAGCCCATTATGAAAATCAAAGACCTGAATGATGTTATCATCCCTACAATGGAGATCAAGGTATAGGACACTGGTTCTCACCCTTTTAAATGTTAAAGTTATACAATGCAGGTTCACAAATAACGATTTTTAGCAGCCTCTGCTGTTCATTACCGTCACTTCAGGCAGTTCGTTTATTCCTCTGTTACCCAGAATTCCATTTGTTTTCACCGGAAGCGTTTCAAAAAGCGTTCTTTTAATTGTTTTATACGATCTGTGGATCGTTTCTCTTAGCCAGTGGAGCTTTAGTTACTGTGAGCTGTGTTTTCTTTTTCCGTTGTTTTTCGATCTTCAAATCATACAATCTCTTAAAATCAGCGTGAGTTTCCTTTTTGTTATTAGCGCGGTAGTTCCTGGCCAAACAGGAAACCGGTGCGGTAGTTCCTGGCCAAACAGGAAACCGGTGCATTTCCGCTTCCGTTTTCCGGCTACATGACGTCATTTTCGCGGGAAAGACACCCCTATCACCGTTCAATAGAAAAAAAGGCTTTCGGGGGTGAAATTCATGGAGTGGGTGTTGTGAAACTTTTGCCACTCACAAAAGATATACAATTTAACTTTAGTTTTGTTGAAAAAGTTACCTAGTATTACTTTAAGGACCCCACACTTAGAACCACTGGTACACTGTATAGAATGACTGATCTTCAGTATGTGTTCTAATGTCTACATCAGTAGTTCTCAAACTTTTTCATGCCAAGGACCCCCATATTGATATATATTTGGCTGCGGACCCCTATCTGAAAACGTTTTTTGCCAGGGACCCCCAGAAGAAAAGATTTGTGTTTTTAATTAGTCAAAAATGTTCAAACACTTTGATTTTTTTTTCCAAAATGTTCAAAAATAGCAGATGTACAAGCTTGTATATCTGCCATTTTTTAATAGCCAATGTATAAAATATGGATATGGATAAAGAAGTTAAAATGTATTAACACACTCTGGAACCACATTAAGGACCCCTGGAGAGTGAGCACTGTTGGACAGGCAAAAGTGATTTAACTGTAACTGTAAATGAACAGGTGGACCCCTCGGGTAGCTATGACAACGTGGTGACCATCAGGTCCTTCAAGCCCCACTACCACCTGGCTGGTGGAGTCAACCTGCCCAAGATCATCGACTGTGTTGGCTCTGATGGCATCAGCAGGAGGCAGCTGGTCAAGGTGTGTGTGTGTGTGTGTGTGTGTGTGTGTGACAACCACTGCTTGTGCGTATTTGACAAGCGCTGTGTGCTTGTGTTTTAAACAAACTATACCTTTTGTGCTGCTAAGTGCTTTTGAGTGTGTGTTTCACACATATTCTGAAAAGACATTCTTATGCTGCGTGTGGCTAGGTTCCATTCAAGTTGCCTACCTTTGAAGATAAAGCATCTTGTGAAACAAATCCATGAATAGCAGTACAAGAGCACCTGATAACATTCAGCTGTGATCTCAGTTATTTTCCATGTTGGTAAATGGTTAATTCTGTGTTTTTGTGCTGTGACAAATACAAAGTTTGTTGAATTTACAAGCATTCTTGTAATGTTCTATTAATAGGCGCATTCTTCAGGGAGCTGTGTGTGTGTGTGTGTGTGCGCGTGCGAGCCTGCGTGCGTAGCCACTCCCACAATACAATACGACAGTGTTGGTGTTTTTAGCAAATCATGGTAAAATAGCAGGTTTTCCCCAGCTTCGGCCTCATTGAGCGATCAAGCTTTTCAATGTTTATTTTCTATATTTGATTGTATTGAGGTGTTAGTAGTTGAGCCACTGTAAAAGAAAAATGTTAATCTTTTTAGTAATTTCATGTGATTAGTTTACAAAAGAGACAAAGCATGCACACCTCTACTGGTCCAGGCTCATCTTTCAGATGCTGTCTTTATTTTTTATTGGGGGGGTCAAGTGGTTTGTAAAATAATAAAATATGAAGGGTGTAAGAAGGCTAGAATTGTATTTCTATTGTCCCAGTTAGTTTTAAAAAAAATTAATGGCTAGACGAAGGTAACTAGGAAGAAAGGCAATGATGTTTGTTTGTATTATTATGAGCCAAGCTACATAAAGTACACACATCTTGACACACGTGTGTGTGTGTGTGTGTGTGTGTGTGTGTGTGTGTGTGTGTGTGTGTGTGTGTGTGTGTGTGTGTGTGTGTGTGTGTGTGTGTGTGTGTGTGTGTGTGTGTGTGTGTGTGTGTGTGTGTGTGTGTGTGTGTGTGTGTGTGTGTGTGTGTGTGTGTGTGTGTGTGTGTGTGCGTGTGCACAGGGTCAGGACGACCTGCGACAGGATGCAGTCATGCAGCAGGTGTTCAGCATGTGTTCCATGCTGCTGCATCGCAACAGTGAAACACGCAAGAGGAGACTCAACATCAGGAGATACAAGGTTCCACATGTCACACTCTCTTGTTTTCTTTCCTGCTCGTCTATGAATTTGATTTATTTTTAGATTAATAACATTGAATGAGGGATGTTTTTACAAATTACAGTTCACTGTTTATTTCAAACTTTTTGTGTGTTTGGTTTCACTTTTTTTGTTAGTTCATGTCAATTGTTTCTTTGCTTTCCCAATGACAGGTAATACTGTATGTGAAATCTGAGAATGTATACACCCAGATATTGTACTTATTTACTATGAGAGCTCTCTTGTGATCCTTTTCAAGTTTTTCAGAAAACTTAGGTCAGGATTTAAATGGGTTAAGGTATTCTTAACCCATATGATGTGTCAAATGCATCATGCAGTTACAGTAGTTACAGTAGTAGTATAATATGCCTCGAAACACAACTACAGTCAGAAATATCCAGCTACAACAAAACCAAACGCATTACCGCAAATAGAACCAACAATCAATACATACAACATCTCTGTGCCTTCCAGGTGGTTCCGTTCTCCCAGCGTAGTGGTGTGTTAGAGTGGTGCTCTGGCACGGTGCCCATCGGGGAGTTCTTGGTGGACCCCGCTAAGGGAGCCCATAAACGCTTCCGACCTCAGGACTGGACCAACCTGGCCTCCCGTAGGAAGATGATGGTGAGTGGTCCTACTCACTTACTGTTTGTAGCTCTGTGTGAAGAAGAGGGCAAGAGAGCATGATATTGTCACCCATTACATTCTGTTTGTTTTGTGATGTATTTGCTTGTATGAGTGATATATATATATATGTATATATATATGTATTAGAGGTGTGCCGATATATCGTCCCGCGATATATCGCGATACGTTTTCGTGACGATATGTATCGTTTTGGGGGAAAAAAATATTTTTTTTTTAGTTTTTTTTAGTTTTTTTACAATAATAATAATCAGGCATGCAAACAGCCCCGAGGTGGGGCTGTTTGTTGTTGTTGTTTTTTTTTCGGGTCAGGTGTCTATATTGGTGCCCTATTTGGATTCAAAACGGCTATTGTAGCTGAAAAGCTACAAGTTTGCATGTCTGAATAATGCCAAAACAGAATTATTTGTTTGCATTTGCTTTTTTTCCACCCCATATATTTTCATAATAAAAAAGTGCCATATATCGTATCGATGTCGTGAGCCCAATATCATATCGTATCGTTTCATGAAATTAGTGTATCGGCACACCCCTAATATGTATATATATATGTATATGTGTGTATATATATATGTATGTATATGTATATGTACTAATAAATATATAGTATATAGTTGAATAGGAAGATTAGACTTAACCCTTTAACTCATTGAGTGACAGAATTATTTCTGGCTATGTGATCCCAGTGCCAGAGATTTTTCAATTTCTTAGATTTTCAAGTAGTCACAGAATGTTTATCTCCAGTATAATCGATCCCCTGATGGGTGCTAATCACTGAGGGTTGCACTGTGTGGTTTCACAAATGTCAACGAGGTCATCGCGACCTTGTTGACATTAATTGTCTGATGTTGAAAATAGCATGTCTGGGCCAAAAATTCATAGTAAAAAAAAAGTGCTCAGGAGCCCAGATACAGCCTTTTTCAGTGAATGGAGCAGCAAATCTTCAGATAAATATATATATATTGTTTTGTTTTTGTTTTTTTCCAAAAACACGTCAAACACGCCAATGGCACGTTGCGCCATTGCTGTAAAACACGTGAAACACAATGGCACTCAATGAGTTAAGACCGGGAATGCATCTGTGTCATTTTCCGATTTCTTTGGCTATTCAAAAATAGCAGATATGCAAGCTCATAGCGTGGCACAGAGTGCCGCACTATGAGCTTGTAGATCTGCTATTTTAGAAAATTTGCGCCAATCTTTGTATATACCGTATCTATTTTTTAAAGCGAACATTTGTAACTAAAATCTTTGCGTCTGGGGATTGTACAAATGTCTTCTAAATCTCTTAACAGTTTTTTGAAAAACCTTATGATGCTATATAATTATTTTTTTTTTATAACCTTTTTCATGTCAAGGAGCACCCAAATCTATTTGGCCACGGACCCCCATCTCAAAATATTTTGTTCCAGGTACCCCCAGAAGCAAAGATTTGAGTTGAAGATGTTTGCTTTAAAAAACGTATATATTCAAAGATTTGCAAAAATGTTCACGATTAAAAAAAAATTGCAGATCTACAAGCTCATACTCTGTGCTTGTATATCTGCAATTTTATAATAGCCAAAGAAATCTAAAATGACGCGTTCCCGACTTGAATGGGTTAAGCACAGTTAACAGTCTACTCCCAAGGGAACTTGGGAGTAGACCTGAATAGATTGCACACCAATGTGTGTGTTTTACTTAAACTGGCTTTTCAACTATCGTGGCAGAGAGGTCTATATGGAATATTTGTAAGGTGAACCACATGTCAACCGAAGGCGAGAAGAACAGTGCCAGCTTGGTCCATCGTACAGATGAATGGCTCCCCACTCTGCTCTTGCATACAAACCGAGTCCTGAACTTGTGTTCCTGAACACGTCCGAGTGTCATGAATGAACCCCTCTCCTGTCCTCTCGCCTGCAGGAAGCTCACAAGCTGAGTTTTGATGACAAGCTCCTGGCGTACAACGAGGTGTGTAAGAACTTCAGGCCGGTCTTCAGGTATTTCTGCATGGAGCGCTTCCTGGACCCCGCGGTGTGGATGGAGAGACGTCTGGCCTACACCCGCAGTGTTGCCACCTCCTCCATAGGTACATGGATGGATGCATGAATGCAATGTATAGATGGATGAATAGAGAACCCTAGCGTCCCTATTCTGGGGGGCGAACGTTCGGTGAAAATGGCCGATCTTCAAGCTCGCAACACAATTGCAAGCTTGTAGATCGGCTATTTACCAAGAGATTTGGTGTAGAGAGGGAAAAAAGGAGCGGACCTAGTATAGAGCCCTGGGGTACTCAACTAAATATATAGCGTTTAAGTGGTTAATAGGTAGGTGGATGGATGGATTAATTTGTCTGTACAAAAAGGATAAATGTGTGGATAGATGTGTAATGGGTCGGTACATGGGTTGGTGCTATAATGGTTGCTAAGCCAGTGCATGTCATACATTGCAGATCTGCTACTTTTGATGCTTTTGTGTGATACTGTAGTATGATCAAGTAGGGCATTCATTTACCTAAAATCACAAAAAGTTAGATTATGGAGATAAGAGGTTTATGCCCGACAGCAACGATATCCATTTTGAGTAATACTCCATGAGGGCTTATTTCTTGTCTTTGGTTTTTGTGTGTGTGTTTAATAAAGACATTTCCTTTGGCAGTTGGCTACATAGTTGGTCTGGGTGACAGACACCCCCAGAACATTCTGGTGGATGAGCAAACCGCTGAGCTGGTGCACATCGATTTAGGTAAGATCATCCACATTAACACATAACACATACAGTACCAACACACAGTCACTGTATCAACTCAGGTTGGAGGAGACGTGATGTGTATTCATTAAAGGGATAGTTCACCCCCAAAATGACTTTTTTTTCTCCATCGATTACTCATCCCATGTAGCCTTGAATTCATTGAGATTTTTTTGTTTTTGTCGCATTCCCAAGCCAGTAATTTGATGACCGGCGGAGTCTCAAAGAGTCTCCATTGAGTCTGCCGATCATCAAATTATTGGCTCAGGAATGTGACAAAAACAAAAAAATCTCCATGAATTCAAGGCTTCATGGGGTGTGTAATAGATAGAAAATAAGTACTTTTTTGGGTGAACTACTCCTTTAACTAAATAAAGTGAATATAATTATAGTACTGTAAGTATAGAAGACTGAAAGGACAATTGCTTCTGGGATGTACTGTAATTGATTTAAATGGGGGGAAAAAGTAAAAGAAGAAAAAGCCTAAGGCACTGAAACAAGATTAAAATAATGAAAAATATTTCCAATGACCAATGGCAGATCAATAATGTCATATTTATTTTGTTTATCCTTATTGACCTTGTTTGTGTCCGTCCTGTCTTCAGGTGTAGCCTTTGAGCAGGGAAAGATTCTGCCCACACCAGAGACGGTTCCATTCAGACTGTCCAGAGACATCGTGGACGGGATGGGCATCACTGGAGTGGAGGGCGTCTTCAGAAGGTCACACAATGTTTATCTTTTTTTTGTGTGTGTGTTTGATTTTTGTGCGTGTTCATGGTCAGATTCCAAAAAGTGATACCAATAAATAAGAACTTAAAAAGAATACTACGTTAGTTCCATTGATCCAAGCCAGAACACAATCAATGTATTGATTGATTGATAATAATAATAAACATGCTCTGAAATGCATGCGGCCCTCCCACCTCATGAATGCTTTCAATGTTTTCAAGTGTTTCCTTGATGATCCGTACATCTTTGTCTTTGACAGTGTATATTTGCACATTATGTTTTTGTTCACTCAAAGCCTATTTTATAGTGAGCTTTCCCCCTTTTAACCCCCTTTCAGGATACATTTTAGCGTTTAATCTCTGTCTTGTAAATTGGAAGAAAACTAAAACTAAACTGCCGTTTGTTTATAATGTTCAGATGCTGTGAGAAGACCATGGAAGTCATGAAGAACTCTCAAGAAGCTCTTCTGACCATCGTAGAGGTACACAGTAAAACCACAGTGTTAATTTAACACACAGTCATGTTGACCACCATGTTCTGTCTCCCCCTCTCCTCTCTTTCTCCCTCCCTCTCTCCTTCCATCCCTCTCAGTAAATAGCATTTATTTACCATACTACGTACTTATACAGTATCTGACATCAGGCACTTGATGACCCTGTGTGTGTGTGTGTGTGTGTGTGTGTGTGTAGGTTCTGCTGTATGACCCTCTGTTTGACTGGACCATGAGCCCTCTGAAGGCCTTCTACCTGCAGCAGCAGCATGACGAGCAGCAGGAACTCAACGCCACGCTCAACTCCACCCTGGGAGGAGACGACATCGACAACCACCGCAAATCTAGGTACCGTCATTCACTGTGTGTGTGTGTGTGTGTGTGTGTGTGTGTGTGTGTGTGTGTGTGTGTGTGTGTGTGTGTGTGTGTGTGTGTGTGTGTGTGTGTGTGTGTGTGTGTGTGTGTGTGTGTGTGTGTGTGTGTGTGTGTGTGTGTGTGTGTGTGTGTGTGTGTGTGTGTGTGTGCAATTATCGACTTTGATAATCAAAAGTCAATATTTGAGGGGTCCCCGGACCCCACTTTAAGAACCACTGTTGTAGAAACACGTACAGATTTAAAATCCCTCTCTAATGTGTCCTCTTCCAGCAGTGACAGTCAGAGCTTCAACAAGGTGGCAGAGAGGGTGCTGCTGCGGCTGCAGGAGAAGCTGAAGGGGGTGGAGGAGGGTACGGTGCTCAGCGTGGGGGGGCAAGTCAACCTGCTCATCCAGCAGGCCATGGACCCCAACAACCTCAGCAGGCTGTTTCCCGGGTGGCAGGCCTGGGTGTAGAGAGATACCCACAACCAAGCTGCTGCTGATGTCAACCCGAGTGCCTTTGTTAACCACCCGAGTCCACTATACTTAGTAAACTTGACCGCCTCTGTGCTTGGTCTGCTCCCTGCTACAAGCTCACAAATCGTCTGTTTTTGGTTAATTTTCGCCACAGCATATGGATGTTAGTGTTCAAACTAATGTTGTGAGCTTGGCACTTACTGTATTACTTGAAGTGAAGTTTGGTTCCCTACACTGTGCTTTAGAGGTGCAGCAAGTTCCCCGACTCAATGAAGCCCAGCCAAAGGCCATGAGGATGTGAGGACGCGCTCTGACCGCTCTGGCGTGTTACCCAAAGAAACCGTTAATAAAGTGGAGGGTCGCTCTCAGAAATAAAAGTCCAAGTCCCTCTTTGTTAGCAGCTATCTCATCTGTACCACTATTTCGGATGGCATTTTTGTCATTAAAGACGTGACAAATGCCTATGAAAGCGAAGGTTTCCGATCAGAAGGACACTGGAATATCTCCAGAAAGGCGACATTATCTTTAAAAACAGAGTGAAGATTATTCATTATTCATGAAACGCTCAGCGAGGGAGCAAGACAGTTTGTTTACCATAGAATCCACAGGTTCAAGTATTCATGTTTAAGAACATGCCACCGTTCTTGAAATTCTACCTACGTAGATGATGGGATTAAGTGCTGGTTGATGCGGAAGGAATGGACTTTAAACAAATCTCGATGACAGGGCCTTCATCAGAGTGACACTGATGTTTGTTGATTGATTTATAATAGTGTGACACTGATGAAGGATGTATGGTCTGTCAAATTGAGGCATATGGAACAATAAAATGTTTGACTTTTATGTCTGAGGGCGACCCTCCACGTTATGATTTATTCAAATGTATTGTGGCCATTTTGGTTGTTTGTGTTCAAACAAAACAACGGGAATGTATTTGTATTGTGGTTAATTATCTAAAAAGCCCTTTTTGTAAATGTTTGAAGTTGTTTTTGCAAAGGAAAATGCACTCGCTGTCCCTCAGTGTCTACATGTATATGCTTTCATGTAGAACTTTAACAGGGCACGAAGCCAAATGCTGTTGGCTGTTTATATTACATGAAAATACTGGTATGCACTTTTCCCTGATCATCCAATTTCACAACAGTAAATAGTAAAACAAGCAGTTAGCAGCTAACTGGTAAATACAGCATTGTACTGTGAATTTGTCTGTCAATCCTCAATAAACAATGTCCAAAAAACAATGGAAGAAACAAGCATTGTTCAGGAAACTTCTACTACTTTTGCCCTCTCAGAAATAAATAGTAGTACAATTAATAGTACTAAAAAGGAGTAATAAAGTAATTCAATTGTGTAATGAAAGATGTTCTTGTACATTTTCTTGTACATTTTGTTTTGAAATGTTTTACGTTAATAAAGCAGAAATTAAGTTTCAATTTTGTTTTCATTTGTCATGGTTAATGTGTTTCTAATTTATGAAGGAGTCACATTTTCACTGACATTGTAACTATTTTTTATTCCATGCACATCGGTTTGGTGATACTGGTGCTTGGCTTTATTTCTTTAATTTGCTCTACTTTAAGTGAAGTCACCCATTGACTAAATGACTGACTAACATTGTGCTTAGTCATGCAAAATTGTGGCCTTTTTTGTGCCATGTATCTGAACCAACAGTACCTCTGTTGACGATGTCGAGATAACCCTTCTCAGTAAAATTCCCACCATTCTAAATGATGTGTGCTCTCTGTCAAATCTGTTCTAATATAAATAAAGGGGCCGGCAAACTTCAAAGTGATGACATAATTCATGATTGGCCATTGGGTCTGCTCAGAATGCAAGGAGAGCACAATGTGGAAGATGTGTTAGTGGGGTTTTTTCTTCTTCCTCAAAACAATTTCTTTGCTCCATTTCTGGAAAGATCTTTAGGTTTATTTGTGAGAACTTTTAATAATTCAGTCGCACATCTGTGTAAAGAGATCATTTTCATCAAGGATATTGGCATTTTTTTCTTTGCTAAAGATTAATAATTTCAAGAGGATTTAATTGTTTTTAACAGACAAGGTATACTTTTAACATAGTGTTTTTGTGTTGACCTGGAAATGACAGCAAATCCGGTAAGCACACCTTCAATGTCACTTGATGTAGTTGATGTGATTGTTAGCAAAAGGCATGAATCCTCATGAAACATAACTACTAGAAACATAAGTCAGCACTTGTTATGACTTTGATCCGTATTTACGTGTATCTGCTAACAGTACCTGGACTCGGATCTTCATTTCATCAAAGGGAGGCTTCAGGGTAGCGGGAGACCTCCTCCATTCAACCCATCAGAGCCTCAGCCCCAGTATGTTCACCAGCTGGCCCTGGACCTCGCTCCCCTGCCTCCCCCTGAAATCACAGACTCCATCCCTGGCCACAAAGGTACAGTAGTCCAGTCCACCTTTTCGCCTTGTTTTAGCCATAGAGCAGTACCAATTAATGTACTGTAAACTATGAATTCAAATTAATCATGAGACAGTCATCATTCACAGTCATAATTTATCGCATTCTGATTTGTATGTCCTACACTAATCTGATACAACCTACTGCAAATTATTTATCTCAGCTTGAAAATGTCTTTTAAAAAAATGTTAACCCATTAAAACCGGGGAAGCATCTGTGTCATTTTAGATTTTAGCGTTGGCTATTTAAAAATCGCAGATATACAAGCTCACAGCGCGTCACTCCCTTTCGTGCTGCGAGCTTGTACATCTGCTATTTTTGAACCAAAAAAAAAATTATCTTGAAAGTGTGAGAAGAACTAGTACTGATTTAGAGGGCACTTGTAGAATCTGCCTCAGGTCTTAATGCGTTCGTTATATCAAATGGCGTTTTATCACAGGGTTCTAATCAACTACAAGTGGAGAATCAAGTATGTTTAGATGGGGTTTCCCCTCGATTACACACTGTTGATTTGGGAGTCAGAGGTAGTTCTAATCACAATGTTGTGGTTCTTAGGTAGAAGACAGAAGTGCATTAAACACACTGTGTGTGCTGTAATCAGCCTCCTCCTTCTACTGCTGGTGGCTGGAGTCCTCCTCGGCTATTACTGTAAGTACAGTCATTTACTGGTTTTCATTTGATATCCTGGTGTGTCTCTAATGTACACACATAACAGCTATTATCATATACTTACGTCACATATCGTCGCTGTCGGGCAAAAACCTTGTATGTCCAAAACCGTTGCTTTATTGTAAAAAAAAAATCGATCGATAATAATTGCCTATTTTCGGCACTTTTGTGTGACACTATCGTGCAAGAAAGTATAAGAGGGCTGAAGTGGTTAAAGGATTGATCAATAGCATTAATTTATTAAATTTAATTGATGAAATATGGTATGGTTTCTGCCTGACAGCAATTATATATTTGTTGCACTTGCTTTTTTCCCCCAATAGACTGACCAGATGGGAGTTATGATTCCTCGTTAGTTTTTGAAGTCAAGGAGACACAAAGCTCTTTGTCCCTCTTGTCTTCTAGTATCGTCTAGCTGCGTCCACGGGGTGTCATGTGGTGATGAGAGCTGTGTGTGGGAGTCAGACTGGTGCAACGGGGTCAAGGATTGTCCAGGAGGTCAGGACGAGGCTAGCTGCTGTAAGGAGGGTCATACACTGTCCATACATATACGTCACGTCACTATTCAACTCACGAATCAGTTCATATTTATCTAGCACTTTGTCTAGCACTTTCCCAAACTGTGGAATAGACTTTCCGCCATAGTCTAAAGACTTACAAGCACTCCTCTCTCTTTGTATCCCTTCTTATCACCTTTTTCGATGGATGATAGTTTACTATGAAGATAATATACTGTATGTTGGTTACTTGTTCAAATTTTTTGTTATTTAGAATTGATTTATCTTGGCAACAAATAAAGAATGACTTATATGGATAGGTTCAATGTTTACCTGGTATCTGAGGCACTACAGTGTTCCCTTTGCACTCTACTTATGTGACTATTTACCCTGTTGTTCATGCCATGGTTCATGGGTTCCAGGGTTCATGCTTGCTATGCTTCCACTGATCTTGCACTTGTAAGTCACTCTGGTTAAGAGTGTCTGCTAAATTCCTAAATTCAATTGTTGTAAATATAAAGAATGTAATTCAAGGAGCTGCACAGTAGCTGAGCTTGAATTAGTAGATGTCAGTAGTCCATTAGTCCAACAGTAAGAATACAAAATGGTTATGTCCGTGGGAAAGTCTATTTAAAGTAAGAAAATCTGCTAAAAGTAAAGCCTATAATAAGAAAACGGTGCTCCAAGTTGTGCCTGTGCAATAAACACCATTAGACTTTTCACAGAAAATACCACTTTGCCTGCAGTAAAACATAATTATGTCACACCATCCATTCATTGTCCCACAGCTTAACACTGGCTGAGTACTCATCAAGCTTTATGTTGGGGCAGACCTAACCCATCAAAAATAAATTCTGATAAACCCTTTGAACATGCTTAGAGTGTCAATTGCAGAGAGTTATCTTAATGACTGACAGAACATTAATTAAGTATACTTTGACTGAAAGCTTATTTAATCTAAGGCTGTGTTATGGTCGGTCCTAACTCCCAATTTCTTTTTGACATTTATTTTTTCTTTATTCTGGTTGTTTCTATTTAGTGAGATTGTATGGCTCCAGTTTCCTTCTCCAGATCTACTCCTCACAAAGTAAATCCTGGAAGCCTGTGTGTTCATCTGGTTGGACAGATCAGCAAGGGAAAGCAAGTTGTCAGCACATTGGATATAGCAAGTAAGACATGGTTTTTGACTTGTAACATTGCTTAATTGTAATTGTCAAATGAATTACTTCACTACAGATTGCAAATATTACTAATATTAGTAATCTAAGGATGTACGATTATTCTGTTCTGCACTCTTTATTTTCTCTGGATCTTGAGTGTTACAGTAGCTATATATTTTAAATATATGTTTATTTGATTTACGTATCAATAAGGGGAGTCATAATAGGTAGTATGTTTTTACTTTGATGAAAACCATGTTGGGGCCGCATTGGACCTCTTTGGGGGCCGCATTTGGCCCCCAAAACGTGACACCCCTGCCCGAATGTAATGACATTCACCCAAGTTAGGATAAAGGCGCTATATAAATGCACCATAGGTTGACAACATGTACATAAAAGATTAGTGAGTATGAACCAAGTGATGTTTACTTTTAGTTGATTGTCTTTGACAGGGACACATATTTTACATCGGGCCAAGAGCAGGCTGCCACTAGTAATGGATTTGTATTGGTGAAACCTGAGTTCAGCGTGGACACACCCATACTGCAACAACTTGACCACAGGTTTGTGAACTGGCCCCACACATCCAGGAGGTCATTTTTCTGTCTCACATTATGCTCTGTTCTGTCTTAACCACTTAAACCCTCTATACTTGGTAAAACAGACCTGAGTCTTTTTTCACTACACTAAATCTCTTTGCCAAAAATAGCCAATCTACAAGCTTACAACGTGTCACGTTGCGATGCGTTGTAAGCTTGTAGATCTGCTATTTTTGGCATGTTCTTCCTCCCAGAATAGGGATCCTAGGGTTCAAGTGGTTAAAAAACAACAACAGTATATTTAGATCAAACTTAAACCAACATTCATTTAACATCAACTTCATTTGTTTGCCATCCCCAGCAACACTTGTCCAGACAACAATGTGGTGACGTTGCGTTGCATTGGTATGTCACAATCAATGTCTTGACATTGTCAAAAACTTGTATTGCCATGCTCAATTGTTGTCATTTTTATTAGGGCTGCGACTATCGATTATTTTCTTAGTGATTATTCTATTGTTTACTTTTGCGATTAATAACAAAATTGAGAACTGTGTTTGTACAAATATTTTTTTGTATAATACATAAAATGTGCAATTTATATTTGTATGTTGACATACAGTACAGTAGCTGTTAGTTTCTCTCCCTACTTGTAGTGCGTGTGTGTGTGTGTGTGTGTGTGTGTGTGTGTGTGTGTGTGTGTCCACTCTAACAGCAGTGTTGTCTTCAGATTGTGGGAGTAGAGTACGCTCTGAGAGAATCATCGGGGGCCAAGCTGCTGTCCAGGGGGCGTGGCCTTGGCAGGTCAGCCTGCGGGTTGAGGGGTCACACACCTGTGGAGGTTCTATCATCAGCCCCTCATGGATCGTGACTGCAGCACACTGTGTGGCTGGGTGAGTCTGATCGATCTTACAACATAATGCCACAGGCGGGACACTTTTATCCTGGAATGACCTACCTAGAATACCAGATGGATGCTGTTTCCCACAGTAGGACAATTTTAGAGAGACGCATAATTTTATCTCGATATTTTAACTGATTTTTTTCCGTAAATTAATGCCCTATTTGTTCATACTACAGCGTCACACAAAAGTATCAAAAGTAGCAGACCTGCTAGTTTTGCTGAAAATTAACAGTTTTGGACATAATGAGGTTTCCACCGGACAGAGACGATATTATAGTATCTATGTCACATAGTCCTCTAGGTCTTGGCAAAGTAAACGTCACAGTCTCCCTATAGATGTCCATACTTTATATTCCTCTTAATGTAAACTTACGTCTTTCCTCTAGGAGGTCCAATCCTGAAGACTGGAGGGTCTATGCAGGAATAGTGGATGAGCTAGGCACCATCTTTAGCCCCAGTCGCTCAGTGAGCTCCATCGTGGTCCATGAGGGTTTCGACAGCCTTACTATGAGGAATGACATTTCTCTGATGAGGCTCTCCAACCCATTAGACCTAACATGTAGGTATCATTCTAATACTACTCCTACTCATACATACAGTAGGAGTAGGAGAACTTTATTAGGTACGTCTGTCCAACTGCAGGGTAACACCCCGTCAGGGGGCCACAATCTGCACCAAACGTGGCACAAACCCTGTTCAGGGATATGACACGAGAACAGGGGCCCCTGAGGGGCCACAGGCGCACCGTTGCTCCAATCCGCACCAAACATGGCACAGACACTGTTCAGCGGATTGGCATGAGAATAGTCACACCAGAAAACCTTGCACACATGTGGGGCACTACAACAGTTTTACAGCCGTGTTTAACACTTCAAATGGCCATAACTCTGTGACCATTGCTCTGATCAGCGCAATATGGGACTAGATTTGAAGGCTGCGTAGCGGGCTGAAAACCCAGTGCTGTATAATACTATACTGTACAGTATATACTGTATATTTAACAGCTGATGCTGTCGTCCTTATGTTTTTGTAGCATCTATAGACATGAGACCTGTCTGCTTGCCCAATGTTGGACTAAACATCACTGTTCCCCAGAAGTGCTGGATATCAGGGTTTGGCAGGACAGTCAATGGAGGTAAACCCATAATATTTCATTTATTTTTTGGTTACAAACTCAGGTTATCATAGTGTACATGTAATTTATTTCATTTCAATTCAAACAACTTTATTAATCCCACTAGGGGCTGTCCCACTTCACGTGCTGTGCTGGCCCAAGCAGTTGAACACTACTTCACCAAGTTTGTCAAATGTACTATATTTCAATGAAATCTCTCCATGTTCTTCCCTCACAGGTAATGCCTCCCCAGGCCTGAGGGAAGCTGAGGTGTCCCTGATAGACAGCACTGTTTGTAACAGCTCCATATCTTACAACGGCAGGATCACCCGGGACATGATATGTGCGGGAGAGATGGAGGGGGGAGTGGATTCCTGCCAGGTAAGACGCATCACTGGGGCATCCGGGTGGCACACAGGCGAAGTTTTTGAATCCTCCGGTTGCCACCTGGCTTGGCAGGCGCTCCAATGAATAGTCCATGTTCGGATGCTGGCAGGGCAGGGGAATCTCTGTCTCTACACTAGGGACTCCTTACTGGTTGGTCGCGGAGCCAGGAGAACAACTAGGTCAGATAGCTTGTTCCTCCACATGTGTTAGGCCTCCCGCTGAAGCTCCTCACCTTACTGTCAGGTGAAAAGAAGAGGCTGGGGACTTCATGTGTATCGGAGGAGACACATGCTCGTCTACTCCCTCCCGTATGACCAACTGTTTGTCAGCAGTGACAGGCCCTACCTACACTTGTGTGGGGAAAGTTGGGAATTGACAAAATGATTACATTGAGGAAAAAGGAAGAAGACAAAAAACATCACTGGCTGGGATGGATACATACATACATGAAAGTGTGCATGTGCATGCACCTGTTCATTGAGTCGTTTCCTGCATTTTCAGAGTGTAGCAGTCAAAGTAACAAATGTAGCTACTACCAAACATTAGCATATTCCCCTAATGGGAGATATGGGTTTGGGAGAGACTGAGCAGCAAGAGAATGTGACAAACAGATCTTGGAGCAGCCTAGGGATGAGCCCACAGTGTTATTAGGATCTTACAGTCGAGCGGGATTTGCCACAAATGCAATTCGTTCAATAATGTCTTAGTAAGTGAAGCAGCGACAAAACATCAGCTTGGACAAAGATGGCAGTACTATTACCTCAGCTATTGCCTAATAACAGTGGCGTGCACAGACATTTTGAGGGGCAGGTGCTCAAGTAAAAAAAAAATCACACCCAGTGTGAAGAGAGTGTTGCCTTTCATGAGTTCATTTCGTTAGTTACTTTTTACAGACTTTGATGACTTCAAAGTATTTTACAGATTTTTACGTGTTTTTACTCATTTTAACATCTTTTAAGTATTTTTACTAATTTTAAGTATTTTTACTCATTTTAAGTATTTTTACTCATTGTAAGTATTTTTACTCAGTTTAGGAACTTTAAAGTATCTTTACTAATATTTAAGTATTTTTACTCATTTTAAGTATTTTTACTCATGTTAAGTATTTTTACTCAAAAGTGTGTGTGTGTGTGTGTGTGTGTGTGTATAATTAGTGTAACTGGTTGCATCTTTGTGTTGCAATCAGCCGCAGCTGTTGAGGCTGTGCTCAAACATACAGAGGGGCCGTGCTCATACGGACACACACACAGACACACAGACGGACACACAGACACACAGACAAAGTCACTCCTTGGAGTGGCTAGCACCACTCAAAAAGGGCACCTTGCGCGGTGTGAGATTTATAGAAGAAAATTGCAATGCACATTTTGGGGAATTGTTAATATATTAGAAGCTTTTAATCCAGAATTGATTGATGTCACCATGGGCTACATACAGGGCAGGTGCCCTAGCACCACCTAGAGTCTATCTGTGCACGTCCCCTAAAATAGCTGATCTACAAGCTCATATTATGACATTGTGTTGCAACACGTGGGATTGTAGATCAGCTATTACATTCTATTTTGACAGAATTGTGTGTGTGTGTGTGTGTGTGTGTGTGTGTGTGTGTGTGTGTGTGTGTGTGTGTGTGTGTGTGTGTGTGTGTGTGTGTGTGTGTGTGTGTGTGTGTGTGTGTGTGTGTGTGTGTGTGTGTGTGTGTGTGTGTGTGTGTGTGTGCGCGCGCGCGCACGTACAGTAGGTCAATAACTAATGGACAGAACTTTCACTATGTCATTTTCAGGGTGACAGCGGTGGGCCTTTGGTGTCAGAGATGGATGGTGTATGGTGGCTGGTAGGGGACACTAGCTGGGGAGAGCAATGTGCTCAGAGAAACAAACCAGGGGTCTATGGCAATGTAACCTATTTCCTGGGTTGGATTTACCATCAGATGGAGGTGAGAGGTCCAGTGCAATGATATGAAAATGAAAGTCTAGACCTAACGTTAAGAGCACACCGAGCCATAAACACATCCATGAAGCAAAGCGGGCGTGGATGTTGTTTAAAGGGACTACACCATGAATTTTAACATTTTTCTTATTTTTTTGTGTGTTTTTGGTCTCTCTTTTTGGTATTGCAGGTGAAAGTGCTTTATAAGCCAGAGAGAAGTTAGTTGGAATGACTATATCTGAGGCTTGATTTAGGCTCAAACCTTTTGAAAAACGTTTGAGGGACATAAACAATATGATATTAAATATTATTATTATTTTTTTAATTCATGGTGTAGATCCTTTAAAACAAAAAAGTATCAATTTACTATTCCACCCATCTAAAGACAATTTTCCTGATCTGAGGCCTGTTCCTCGAAAGGTGAATTAAATAAGCCTGGATTTAAGTCAAATCCAGGCTTGACAAAGTCGGGTCCGTATAGCCTGGTTTATTCGGTTCCTGGAACGCCAAGCCAGGCTGAAAAGGAGCGACTTTGTCGAGCTAGGCCTTGTCAAGCCAGGCTGTGTCGAGCCAGGATAATGAAGCCAGGCTTCACTTATTTCTATAAAAGACCATGAAAGTCGATAGCAGAATCCTTGAACTTGACCAATCATGGAGCCCAAAACCAGAGCGGCGTTCTTCTCTGTGGCTGAACAGCAGCACTGCAGCAGCTCATGGAATCTTACAAGGAAGTAAAATTTATAATAAGCAAGAAAGGAAACACGGCCCCAATAAATATAGATCCAGGGAGAAAGCGTGGCAAAGTATTGCCGACAAATTAAATGCACAAGTTGTCCAAAAATATGCAATTAATTTATATACAAATCCATAAATATATAATTCAGTTAGGTTTAAACATAAGGAGTTTAAGTGAATGTTGGAATTATAATTATAAACACTTAGAATAATTTTCTAATTTCAAATTTCTAAAATCGAAGATCTACAAGGGAAAAGCTTGCCTTTTGGCGGCCGGGGGTCCACGGTCCACGGGGGTCAACGGGGGTCCGGGAGTACACGGGGGGCCGGGCTCCCCGTGTACTCCCGGACCCCCGTTGACCCCCAACAGAGGTCTGGGGTATACGGGGGTCCACGGGGGCGGGGGTCCACGGGGGTCCGGAGGTCCATGGGGGTCCGGGGGTCCGGAGGTCCACGGGGGTCAACGGGGGTCCGGGAGTACACGGGGGGCCGGGCTCCCCGTGTACTCCCGGACCCCCGTTGACCCCCAACAGAGGTCTGGGGTATACGGGGGTCCACGGGGGTCCGGAGGTCCATGGGGGTCCGGAGGTCCATGGGGGTCCGGGGGTCCATGGGGGTCCGGGGGTCCACGGGGGTCCGGAGGTCCATGGGGGTCCGGGGGTCCACGGGGGTCCGGAGGTCCATGGGGGTCCGGGGGTCCACGGGGGTCCGGAGGTCCATGGGGGTCCGGGGGTCCGGAGGTCCATGGGGGTCCGGGGGTCCACGGGGGTCCGGAGGTCCATGGGGGTC
Organism: Gymnoscopelus braueri; assembly: GCF_963280865.1. Taxonomy (NCBI): domain Eukaryota; kingdom Metazoa; phylum Chordata; class Actinopteri; order Myctophiformes; family Myctophidae; genus Gymnoscopelus; species Gymnoscopelus braueri. The sequence goes on along the minus strand of NC_137606.1, from coordinate 16,383,217 downwards.
CGGGGGTCCACGGGGGTCCGGAGGTACACAGGGGGCCGGGGGTACACGGGGGTCCGGGGGTCCACGGGGGCGGGGGTCCATGGGGGGCCGGGGACCCCCGGCCGCCATAAGACAAAAACATTTCGGGCTTGTAGATCTTTGATTTTTGCATAAGAATTGAATAAGTGTAGAAAAACTCATTGGTTTATGATTGGAGTCATTGGACTAACAGCTATTTCACAAAACTTGAAGAACAAGGCACTGGATTAATAAAGCTTGGCTGTTAGCCTGCTCCTGACCAGGCTAACTTCACAGCTAAATTGCCATGGTAACTAAGCTAGGCTTGCTTCAATTCTCTTTTGAGGAATCGGATAAGGCTAAACTTAGCCAGGGTGAACTGGCTAAACTAATCTTCAAGATAATTCACCTTTTGAGGAACCGACTCAGCTCTAATCCTGGCTAAATTAAGCCAGGATAGGTGGTAAAGCCAGGCTTTAGCTCTAATTCACCTTTTGAGGAACAGGCCCCTGGGTGGAGCAGAAGTTGCGCTTAAATACTCTGAGTAGTACATTAACCACTTAAAACCTTCCTTGACTGGGGTCCTCCAGGAATCTGTACTTGGCCCCCTCCTTTTTTCACTCTAGACCAGACCAGTGGTCCTTGAGGGGGTTCCAGGTGGTCCCCAGCTAAATGATGGAGAGTTGGTAACCAAATGGACCCTGATAACTCCTGAGAGTGTAAAATGAAACCAAATGAACCCTTTCGGGTCCATTTGGTTTCATTTTGCACTCTCAAGAGTTAAATTATTGTTAAACATCTGCATTACTTAATTTAAACATTGCTATTTTGATCAACGTTTGCCTGTTATCTCTCCTATGGTACCAACATCAATATAGCATGGAATTGTGGACAAAATCGTATCTAACGGTAACAAAATATTCTAAGTCTTGGGTCTGAGAGGCAGAATCTCATCAGATGGTGGTCTGTGGCTCAAATGCAGAATAAATAGTGGTCCTCCTTGATATGAAAAGGGTTGAAAACCACTGCTTCTAGACCAGTGTTTCTCAACCTTTTTTGGGCCAGTGCCCCCTATCCGATGTTCAGGTCCCTTACCACCCCCACACCCAGTTAGAATGTGTGCCTATCATTACGTTGTGCCCAGTACAGGCATGCTTAAAGTTAGTTTGACATAGTTTTCATGCTGTATCTTGATTACCTAGAAAATAATTAAAGAATGCTCCTCCGAGATTACATAGTTCTATCTTTGCATCCTTTATTTGCATAATACATTTGACTAATCCTGATTCCTGTTTTTGTTTTGTTTGCAGAAATATCAAGATGAATAAGCATCAAAAGAAAGGCCAAACGTGATTTGTCAAGTTCATTTTTATTGTTTACAGTTTTTGACTGTCGGGAGTGGGGAAGTGTACAGTCAATGTCTCACACAACCTTAACTTATTTGCCATATATTACATTTTAGGAATTCTGACACTCTTTTTTTAATCACCAGCATGTGCAAACAATTGTAGCATTCTGCATTAGACTCACTATCTGGCTTTGTTGGATGTAAGTAAAAATTAAGGCGAGGCCTATGTTGAATACATGTTTATATACTGTATATGATCATGGAGAATCCATTTACTATATTGTGTACATAGAATATGCATCACTGTACATTAATTTAAAAAAGATTAAAAAATCATAATTGTGTTAAGTCATTAAATGTATTACCCAGTGCAAACACAAGGTGTCACTCACAAACTGAATTCCATTGAATCACATAGACATGTCTTGTCCCCCAACTAAAAAGCCAGAATGTGTAATCCATGACTAAGTTATTTTATTTACAGAATCATCACGAATCTGGCACAGGACGAGAACATACAGTTGAAGATTGAGTTGTGAACATTTTCACAACTTTACAATTTGGCACACACAGTAATAGTGCAGTTTGCACACAAGACCCAGAAAAAAATAGTACTGCAGGTTTCTGTTTTGTTTGATTGTCCGGCACCATTTCAGCTGTGGCTTTTTCTGACTACACACATTTGGCTTGATTTTGTCGACAGAGAATCTGGGATAAGAGGCAAATTGACTACCAAGTCACATCCTTTAAAACACATTTACAAAACAGAAATTAATCAATATTGACAAATATCGTTTTTCTTAAAGGGACTACACCATGAATTTTAACTTTTTCTTCTTTTTTGTGTGTTTTTGGTCTCCCCTACCTCTCTTCTATCCCCAAAAATACCCCAGTTTGAACACTCAGGCTTTCACAGCAAATCTGGGGTTTTCTGTGAATTGGTCTCAAAACAGGCCAAACTAATTTGGTCCCTGACGTGACATGACTTCACGTCACGTCAGGGTACAATCCCTCCCATAGTACTTTTTCCACACAGAACCAGGAGATAACATGCATACAAACTGGCTCAATAGCGCCCCGTGCCAAACATGACAATGTGGTATTGCAGGTGAAAGTGCTTTATAAGCCAGAGAGAAGTTAGTTGGAATGAGTATATCTGAGGCTTGATTTAGGCTCAAACCTTTTGAAAAACGTTTGAGGGACATAAACAATATATTAAATATATATATATTTTTTTAAATTCATGGTGTAGTCCCTTTAAATAATAATTTCTTATGGGTGCTTTCCTCTCATAAAGACTTGAGAACAGTTAGTGGTAGTTGAGAAAGAAAGCTAGCATTGCTTTGTGCTCCATATTTTGATTGGCAAAAAACACTTCAGTATAAATATGCATCCTTGCAAATCTAATATTCACACCCATGTCTAAAGAGTAGCTTTTTGGAATCATATTGTACACTCGCATTCAAGTAGATTTAAATATAAAAGGGTCATGTATACAGTATTAGTAAAATTACATGAATCTCTTAAATTGCAGCACCTACTGTACTGTACGTGAATCTAAACTGGTTCCACTCCTGTCGAGTATTGATCATCATCTCTGCCAGGAGATCATGCATTCACCTCTGTGTGTGTGTCTGTCTGTAGTTTATCTTACATAACAACAAGGCTGTTCAGCAGGGATGTAACAATACATCACAGAGACAGTTAATTATCAATACAAATGTGACAATTCAAATCAGTAAAATTGTAATGTTTTAAGTACTTAATCTAGTTTGGAGTTAGCTTGTTCACTGCAAGCACTCTTTTTTGGCATGTGCACTAAAAGTATAAATTAGGCTTTAGCGGCAACGTTGTGAACACAGTAGTGCACGGTTTACCGTTCATATGACAGTGAATAATTATCCTACTGTTAGATGTTTCTGTTCTTTAGAACGGTTTGTATGGAAAATTCAATGAAAGTCGTGAACCCAGGATCGTGAATCGTGAAATCTTGAGTTGAGTGAATCGTTATCATCCCTACTGCGCAGGCTGACAGCAGACCACCTCAATGCTTGAATATTTTTCAAATCTGAGACGATAACATTAATAGTAGGTTTGTTAGAAATACAGTAGGTGTGCCAATGTGTAAGCATAGACAGTAGTCCCAAATCTAACGTACGGATTAATCTTATGCACCGATTATTAATTCCCGCTGCGTGGCTTAAATCACTGTGTACTATAAGGGCTGCTGTAATTTATTTCACTGAACTGGAAAACAAAATAAGCTTAGGGTTTAAGTCAGTCTTTCACAGGACATGCACAAACCATCACCAAAGCAGAGAGAAAGATGGAGAGAGGTAGACAATTGAATGTGTATGAGCCAGAGAGGGAGGAAGACAGTGGAGTTGATGTACAACTCTTTCATGGCTGTAGTCAGAAATTACCTGCATACTTCACAATTGTTATTAGAGCATGCCTCCTGGCGGAGATTTGCGCTCTACTTAGCGCACCTTTCTAGTTGTTTTTGTGTTAAACCTTTGATCGACAATAGACCGCCGAAGTCTGACGTCATTTACACATCCTTTGTTTGTCTACCTGGTTCGCAGTTTTCCACCCCCGTTCTGAATCCCATAGACGTATTTAATATCGCGTCAAATAAGAACTGTGTTCCAAAAATAAACAAATGACCACGGCGGGTTGACTCTTATGGATATGAAGCATCAACTGACGGTGAGAAAACGATAATGTTACTTCCGCCAAATTAGTTACATTTTCGCCAGAAACAGACTGTATCAAATATAAGTGACTGACTATCATAAACTATACAGAACCTCCTCCCTGACAATAACGCCGACACGCGGTGTTTATTTTTGGACCACAATTCTTATATGAGACGATTCTAAGATGACCCAATGTTATTCTCCATAGAGAAATTACTTCCGCAAACCTGGGGATGAACGAGTGACGTCAGGACTTCGGTGCTCTATAAAAACAAAGTGCAATTTAGCAGACCACTGATGACATGTCCCTGTAGAGGAGTTAAGATGATCCTCAGAAGGCACAACAGGCATTGTAAACATTATGTGAAACCTGGTGATATTTGGTTGACAGTGATCAATTGAATGAAAATAATGACCGATTTCACTCCCTGAAAGATGGAAAGACAAAATCAATCAGCAATTTAAAAAAAGGCACTGGTCAGATTCCTTCACTTATCACAAAATTAGGTTGGTGTTAGCCTACTTTAATTTGAAAATGTATAAATAGTTTTGGAGAGCAGCATCAACTATAGAAAAGCAGTTATTGAGGCAACTGCTATGGCAAACCTTCTGGAATGAATGACATTTGGCAAATTGAGTGCAAGATAAACAAGTCATATTTAAACTGCTTAAGAAGCCATGATTATTAGATTACCTCACAGAGATAGCAGAAACAGGAATGTCCTATTTTAGAAATACCTACTCTCCTGTGATTGTCTTTAAGAGGGGGTGGATCCTCTCATATTTAGCTCTACGGGTCAACCCGATGACCTACGGTCTTTCAGGCAACAAGTCTCATTGGTCAGAGCAGCGCCATGAGCCCGTTCCCTGATCTCCGCCGGTGCACCAGTCAATTCGTAGCCCGCCGCCCTCAGCCCGTTGGCCCCGAACTCCCATCCCAGCCCTCTCAGTCACTTGATGCGGTTGCGGACCAGCGAGGACTCGTCCGTGATCTCCCCCGAGCGGTCCCCCCGTCGCCACGGCAGCACCAGCAGCAGCAGCAGTACGAGGAGGACCAGACCGCAGACCCCCATCAGGGCGTAGGAGATCACCCAGAGGAGGGGCTCCCTCAGGACCCCGCTGGAGCAGTCTGCCGATACGTCTGCTGCTGTGAACGGTCCTGCGATCTCCGACAGCGGCAACCCACCACTCACTATGGCCAGAAAGGAGAACAAAAAGAGCTCTTTAATAAACAGAAAATAAATGTTCAGGTAGGTGACACAATGTCAGCCAATCCGGAGAGAGTACCCGTTTATCAGCTTCATTTTTATAGCGTCCAGTTCCAATTTTGTCGGCTCATTTCTTTGTGTCATCACTTCTAATTGCACATGTTTAATCTGTGTCCTGACTGAGTTCTCTGTCCTGATTGGATGAAATTGGACGTGGAGACTCCTGTTACTGAACAAACACTCTATAGCAATGAGCACTATCAGAATATAGAGCCATTTAGCACTTCTTTTAACCAAAGAAAATCACTTTCCCTACCTTTAAGTAGTAACCCATTGAACCTTACTGCTACTATTACAGTATTTGTTGTTGCTCCACCAGACCTTCACATAACCTGGATTGCTAAAAATGGAGCAGGTTTTACTTTTTGGTTTCCGTCTTTTTCTTTATTATTATTCTCTCTTGTAATCAAGGTGCAGTGGGGTTGAAGGGGCTGCTGTTGATGGGGGAAGTTTGTCTATTAGCCACCCCAGCATCCATATTCTCAGGGTAATGTTAGTCAAAAATAGCAGATTTACAAGCTCACAACATGCAGATCTGCAATTTTTGGTGAAGAGATTTGGCATTGACAGAAAAAAAGTACAGTTGCAGTACAGTTTTACTAAGTGCTTCTGGTGTGCAGAAGAATGATTCATTATACTATAGTGTTATTATGGTTGCTTATATCTAACCTTTATATTTTACCATCACTTATTGTACCAATATAATATACATGATATTTGGTAGCTTGTAAGAGCCTAGATGTCTCCACTAGGCCTGATACTGTAGCTATTGTTTTGGTACAGCCTAGCTTGTGGTTCAGCTTGTCCTTGAAGCAGCTAGTATAACTATGGTCTGATCCCTGGGCTCCTTGGCAGAACTACCGTACCACCGACCCGAGTGTTGTTGTATTTCTCCCCATGATATGAACATTAAAGCATAACCACCACCACCTAGAATATTGTCTCGACTCCTATTGCCTCATTAATTACTGATTGCTCCAGAACTCCACGACCATGTCCCCTTTTGACCAACATACTGTAACTTGATGATGTAACCAGTTAATCAGTTCTCCCTGGGCCCATGATTAACATTTTTCCCTTCAAAATACTGTGGCGTTATGTTCATCTGTTATGTGCCTTGTTGTTTCAGGCCACGCCCCCTGTGGGCCAATCGTTGTAAAAAGATAATCGGTTCTTCCTTGGCCCATAACTAACCTTTCCACCAAGTTGAGAGAAAATCCATTAACTGCTCAGGTTACCATGCTAACAGACGGACAGCATAATGACGGGGTTGTCCTCCTTCCTTGGCGGAAGGTAAAAAGAAAAGGAAAAATACCTTGGCCAAAAAAAAATAGTTGTACCTGTATTTATCCTATCCAGATGTCATGGGGTATTTTCTTATGTGGCTGTGTACTCATCTAGCAGCACAGTTATAATATATATATATATAACCTATAGATCTGTGCAGATCTTGGTGGTAGTAGCAAATATTCAAACGAGAACTATATATATATGTTATATCTATTATGGTACATTTAGAAATGTGCACTGATTCTGAGTCTTAACACATTGAATGCCAAAAACGGTCCGGACCGTTTTTGAGGGTCCAAACGAGAAGTGCCGAAAACGGTCCGGACCGTTTTTGACCCAATTCTATTTTTATACATGTGGGCCACGTGGGGCGCTAAAACGAAACTTTGACATCACCCAATGAGTTTCTGAGAAGAAGAGGCTGGATGTGGCTCCATGTCAAAAATCCTTCCGGTCGGCGTTTTCAATGTTATCTCCTTGACTAAAAGCTTAATATCTCCATTTCTTTTTAATGTGGTGAAAACGAGCCGTTTTCGATCGGCGATCACGCTGCAATGGAGGATCGCGTTAGAAATATTATTGTTCCAGGCGTTAGTCGGGACCCTCCGCCGTCTCGCACGCACGCTTTGTTTACATGCACTTCCTTGTCTGGGCTTCTTCAGCATGAAACGTATAACGCAAGTGGATGGAAGAAATGCAGGCACTCAACGTATAATATTTTAATAAACCTCTGGCACCCAATGTGTTAATAATTGAGTGTTCACTCAAATTTCTGAAATGTCCACATGGTGTGTGTATATAGTGCAATGAGACCAAAGACAAGTTTCTACTATGTAAATACAGTACAAGGATTGGAGTGAGAGATATTAGACCATAGCATGGTAAATGCAGACCACATGACACAGTTCTGCTTGCCTGACAGGCAATCATGGCCAGACGGTGCACAGAACAATTTCTCACGCTGATGTAAAGATTCAGAGGTAACACATATCTAAAGGGCAGGTCCTGCAAGTCATTTCCCAAACAGATCGTAGGTAGAATAGAACATTTTTATTGGCATCAATAAAATACAACAATAATAAAAACGCCAAAGTGGATTAAATCACCAAAAAGACGACGCTCATTTCCATTGTGGTCCACTCCGTCTTTCATCTTTGCCCATTGGTTTATTATGCCACTGTCATGTTTGTATATTTACACATCTGCCTGTCCCTGCTCTTGACAGACAGTGAAAAGTTAATCACAATACACTAGTCCACCCACCGTCCATCCATCCATGACTACAGATCCCATAGCCTGCAAAGACCATTCACAGAAAACACTAATGAACAGCTGAAACTGGTGGAAAAATGGCTTCGTCACTCGATTCATAAGCCAATGATCGATAGCCGTGCGCAAGTTCAGATCAACTGCTCAACCCGTTGTGGGAGAAAAATGCGGATCAGACAGAGGCTCCTTCATTTTATAGTAGGATGTAATGCGGGCAGAAAGACAGATTGGCATCGCTATGAGTTACCTGTGCCTTGCAAAGTACCTGGATATATAAACGCTCACCTGCACAGGTGCTGAGGCCGAAGCCCACCCTCCGCTCGATGCGGTCGAACACGACGTAAAAGCCCTCCATGACGGTGGCGCCAATCACCAGGCCGTTGGCCGATGACGATAGGCCGAAGCGGAAACAGTCCATCGTGCCATCCACGTCCGTGATTGGTTGGATGTACAGCTGGGGAAGGGTCCACACAGACACACGTAGGTCAACAACATATTGTTTCATGTGAGGATGTGCATGCATGCTGGCATGATTTAGAGCAGGCTGGTGGTATAAGTGGAGATCTAAGAGGAAGAGTCTTCAGGGACTGTGTTGGTAGACTCAGGGCTGTCATGATCATGACATTTTACATGACACTAATGACATTGACATTAATTGTCATACAAATAATTGTGATTAATGATTTAATTATATATTTTTTTGCATTGAAAATTGGAACATAGAAATGATAATTACATTTCTGTTTGCGTGTTAGGCCGGTACCAATAAACAAAATAATGTAATATGGCCAAAACAGTTCGCATCCTTTATTTCCTTAATGAACCTTTATGATAGACTGGAATCCAGAGTGATTCGCTATGTTCGTATAGACCAATCAGAATCAGTTTACCAGACAGAGAAGCGAAGTGAGAAAAAAAACACTGAACGTAGCAATCAGTCTGGATTGCAGGCTACCTTTATAAACATTTCGGAAACATATTGCCCAAAATGCCTTCAATAGTGAAGCCTGGTCGAAAGTGGTTAAAAGAGCAACGATGTGGAAATAATGATGGGAATGTTTTTATATAATACATATATAAGCCTAGCGTTGACCTTGTGTAGATAGAGAGTCTGGTGAAGTGCATGTGATGTAGTATCCAGGTACCTGGGGTTGGATGGTGATTCTGAAGGACTGGCTGGTATTTGTGGCCCTAAGATAGATGGAAAGTTTGGGGAAGAACCTCCAGGGGGTTTCCCCTTTTGCCCAGCATGCCAGCTTAGTGCCAGCCCAGAATCCTGACGAGAAGTCCTGGATCTGGGTAAGAGGCCAAGGGAAAGAGATAAAATCACAAGATAAGACTTACTAAGATAAAATGGTAATACCGTTTCCGTTCACGTAGAAATGTCTCTTCCATCCCATGCTAGTACGAGTTCTCCGCCATCCCAACAGACAGCACACCATAATTATGCACAGTTACTGACCATATTCACACATGTGACTATGATCAATACACATTCATATGCATTCAAAGATGGAGAGAATGACAGGCAGACAAAAAAGTATTTGAACGTATAAAGGGGTAGCAGCTCAACACTTATTTACCATTTACTGATGGAGGTATAGGTGGGATTAACCTAAAATGTCACTGTCTATGTGAGGTGACAGGAAGAAAAGAAAAAATAGAACTGAGATCATTGTTTAAAATACTTTGTTGCGCCCTGGAAATAACAGATCTACTGTACATGTTGTGAGCTTGGAGATGCTATTTTTGGTGTGAACTATAAATTGGGTGAATGTGGAAAATGGCAGTTGCATAAGGCATGTGCATTAGACATGCATAAACTGCACTGTATAATACACTGTATATCTGATGAAGTCATGTCCTTGGAATAGAGTGTATGCCCTGATAATGCCTTTCTTCGGTGTCAGTTGGAGAGCAGCTGTCGTACCAGAGAGGTACGTGTGATGGCATCCACCACCGCATTGAAGACTTTGACAGGAAGTCGCAGCAATGTCGTGCCACTGTCAACGATGGCTTTATCCATGTTATACTGAAAGAAACAGGAGAGAGAGAGGGCGATGTATATCTGGTTTATGGAAACCTTGAGTAAACAAAGTTAAGGAGGAAGTTGCTTCAGTACCAATGTGCACAAACAGGACTGGTACATTCCTTGGCTGCATAGCCTGGTTGCTGTTTTATTTCCTTGTACTGACGTTGATGATATTATCTCTTCAAGTAAGATTATTCACTTGCTTTGTCTGGCTGAAGTAGGGCTTAGCAAAAAATAACAACTCGATATCAATATTGTGACCATGATTGTGGGGACGACTATTGATGCTACATACAAAATATGTACACAATGAGACTTTTGATAAATAATCGTCAGTAATTCTTACTGTATATAATAACTACGTTGGTAATGGCAAATAATAGAACAGTTAGAACAGCCAAGTAAGTTCAGAAAATTGTATGTAGCCTTTAACACCAGGAAAAGACGCTATGTCATATCACCATATTACGATCCAGATAGCCCTTTATATTGTACTTTGTTGACCAGGGGTTTGTACTTCCCCCCTCCTTTTTCCCTCTACACCAAACGCCTTCGCTGTAAACATCAAATCTACAAGCTCAGGAGCTCACATCGTGATGCATTGTGAGCTTATAGATCTGCTATTTTTGTTGAATTTCGCCTAAATGTTTGCCTAATATGTAGTTTATTCATGACATTGCCTGGTTTTATTGTATTTTTTTTCCCGACTGAGGCAATTTACTGGTAAATTGTTGAAAGTTGAAAGGTGCTACAAAATAAAGGTTAATACCATGACATCCAAACGTGCAAAACTCAAGTACCATTTTGGGGTTCAATTGTGAATGCTTGCATTTTGAAAGATCAGGCAATCAAACAGAAGGGAAGTAGTTTACCTCTCTGCAGTCCAGGTTTAGATTCTGGTCTCCCACCTCCAGCTTTAGAACCTCCACCTGGTAATACCACTCCGCCTTTAAGGGGGTGTACCACATCGGTCCTCTGTACAGAGTTGGTTCAACCCCTCCCATGATCTGAGCAAGGAAAGGAAAATTCATTCACTTTTGAGTTGCGAGTTTTCTCAATTTAATGCAATGTATTAATCTATGAGCAGGTCCACATTATTTCCCCCAAATCATGGCAAACACACAGTAAAGGTCCTCAGTGTTACTTTAACTCTGAGAGCTGTACACTGTCGGTGTTACACATGCAGCCAAAACATATGTAATTCTGCACGATCATTTTAGCCATAGTTGTGCTGTGAAAACAACAGTGTGAAAACCAACAAGGGTATACTTTTGGCAGAGGTTTCTCCCTGTCGCACAGCCGAGGCATAGCATACTGTACGTGCACGCAAGCACACACACACACACACACACACACACTAACACCAACACCTACCCACGGAGCCCCCCACTGTCCAGCCCATCTGCCTTTGGATGAGTAACATAGCTCAGGTTTAGCGAGCGTTGGCCATTCATGTAACAGTGACAGACCTGTACTCGACAGGGGGCTATCTTAGCTTAATTAGCCCCACGCTAACTAGAGTGGGCCTCCAATGGGGAAACACATTAGGTGAGGAAGCTGCTTGCGATCATGTTTCCAAAATGCATCACGCTGCTATGGCTCATCCACCCTGGAAGGGTTTGGACTGTCAAGACCCAGTTTACTTGAACGTAGTAGAATTAACACCATAAAAGTGAATTCTACAAAATGTCTTCATTACAGTGTATGACATTGTGGTGACACTTTAACTTTGAGTGCATTTAAGGCATCATTACATTATAGTCCATGTACGTTCCATGTAATAGCCCAAGTCAGACAAGAATATAGAGCATGCTGTACATGTATGTATATTGTATGCACTTTACATACTTTACATATGCACTGTGGTTTGTTAAACACTTTAGAAAATGATATACAGTAAACCATAACATGTTATGTTTAGACATAACACTGTATGATGCAGGACATAATGGGAAGACCGCGGGCACAACACCTGTTTTTTATGCCTCATTTCCACTGAACAGTGTATTGATATGCAATATTCGCTCTACTGTTAAACGCTAGGAAATGCATTAATTTTATGGACAAATTCATATATAATCATTTTTAATTAATGTAAAGTGCAATTGAGTACCCTGAAAAGTGCTCTATAACTAAAATGGTATTATTAACACAGTCACGCAACTGAATTGAATGAAATAGCATCTTCTACTTTCTACGGTACACAATGCATTATAGTCTCTCCGAAATCCGTAAAAAAGAAAAATAATTGTTATGTACTCGGGGCAAATTCCGTCCGGGAAGAAAGCGGAAGGAGTTTCGCACACACATCACAAATCATGTGAATGGCCACCACTTACTCCTCCCCAACACCGCTGAAGGCACTGAACCCCAAACTGCTCAGTGGGCAACGGTATAAGACTGTGGTTGTACAGCGTGGCTGAAAAAGAGCACTCGTGCTCAGCCAACCTCCCCTGCGTAAATAAAGGTAAAAAAGACTATCCATACAGAATGTATTCTGTATAGAATCTGTACATGGTGACCTGAATATTCAGAGGAACAAAAACTTATCTGTCTTTGTTGAAACGGAAAACCTCAAAACCTCATTCATTCATTCCTTTCCGTAGACAACCCCCCCCCCCCTCCCCCTCAGGCGGCCGCCTGCTGACTACTCACAAGACTGCCCCCCGCGGGGTCGGCCGTGTTGCTCGCTGAGAGCCCAGCGCCACACATCTGGAGGGAGAAGATGTCAGGAATCCCTATCTGTCGCACCATGGAGTTGAAGAAAGGCTCCACTGAAGAGTCAGGCTGCCGAGGGAGAGACAAACATGCACACAATACTGCCATTATTTATCAGTGGTTAGGGATTTGTTTCCCCAAAGGATTGCCTTTTAGTCGAGTGAGTGTGAGCTGGGTCAAGTCATAATGCCCCAAACTAAATTCACTTCATCATAACACATTTATTTCCCCCCTGTGTACCTGGAATGACTGTAGGGCTGCAACTATTGATTATTTTCTAAACAATTATTAGATCAATTACTTTTTTATTAGTTGAGTAGCCGACAAGCATATTTTTAAATGTATATTTTGTAATTGTTTTATATATCGACTACACAAAAAAACTAGGCAATACTTGATTGATTAGTCTGTACTCTGTACTCTGTAGTAGTTTATACTCCGTCGTATGGCAGTGTCATGCAAAGATAGCAACACATTGCGATGCGAAACGTTGTGAGCTTGTATCTGCATTTAAAATTCTAAATGTTTTCTAAATCGATTATTTGAAGTAACTGTTGCACCCCTAATTGACCGTCAGTGTAATTCATGTAATTCTATCTGTAGACGAGAGATTGGCATCATTATGATCACAGTATCTATTGGAAATATTACTCGTATCTGCCTGTTTTCAGGGCGGCTTTCGCAAACTCGCTTGCAGATCCTCTCACACGTTGCATACAGAGGTTAATGTTTACGGCTGTTATTTTAATATATTGACACAGGGGGATAAGTAAATAGAGAGATCACACACTCCTGAGTCCTAAAACCTGACACTTACTATGTCTGTATACTGTATACATGTGTGTGCAAAAAAATAAAGATAAAGTGGGAGAAGGTAATAGAGACAGTGTTCTCCTTGACGAAAGGATGTTCTCTACTATCTTCTTGACCTCAAACTGCTTTTTATGTCAAGGGCCAGGGTTATGCATGTGATGCATGACTAACTGCCCTTAGGCAAGCCAAACTTAAAACACCAAGTGAGACCTCAGCAGTACAAAGTTGGTAGTGCAAGCATATCTGCCCTTCAATCATTTACATTTGATCGCACAGATTGTTAGAATCAGCGCATGGAGGTATGAACATATTTGTGTCTCAGTTGAGTTCATTCTTCCTCATTCATGCAGGCATTGTTAAGCTGGTCTCACATTACAGGAGTTAAAAAAATCCTAACAATGAACAATGAACCACCATGCATTTCCTCCATCTCAGCTGTCCAACGCACCCGTTCAACAGGTTGTAATCTTCGTGGTTGCTGACCCGTATCAAAAGTCTGTCACACCCGGATATGAGAGTGGTAGTGCCGCGTTCCTGCTGCAAAGCCACCCAAGACCAAGGGATGCCAAACTTTTCAAGCTGCGACCCCCCAAAATAATTATCTTTGAACTGGGGACCCCCCACCCTGACAAGCGCTTGGAATTGTAGGCATTACATTTATTGTGAAAATAGCCGAACTACAAGCTCACAAGCTTGTAGATCGGCTATTTTCACAATGTTTGCCTCTTTCTTTCGTAATATTTGACAATTTGTCCAACTTGGAATGAAAAAGGTCTTAAGCAGATACCCAGGCCAGTATACACTTTTACTGTATGTTGGTTTGTTTACTGTTGAGTGAGAAAACAATGTTCCACATTAAGCTAATCATCTGGGGACCCCCCAAAACAGTTTGGGAACCACTGCCCTAGACAAAGCGCATTTTATGCGACCCAGTAGCGGCTCTCTCCACTCCGCACTTGTATACTTGTCTCTCTCTGCTATTGAGGGCACGGGTGACCGTCCCAGATACGTAATCAAACATGTTTGATCATTATCCTAGTGGCCCTAATGCGTCTGTGAGCAGATCGGGAGGTTAAAGGTTGGATCTGTGGACTGGGCAGATGATCCCATTACCCTGTAGTGTGAGACCAGCTTAAGAGATATTAGTATACCCTAATTTTGTCTTAGATCTTTCTAATGGACTAAAATATAAATATGGGTGTAGGATATCAGACCAATACCATGCAAACAATCTGTTTATGCCATTTTATGCCCGTGCCTACAGTACATGTATAGTTCCCAAAAGCAAAATGTGTTGTATTGGAATTTTTTTGATGAGTCACAGAAGACATTTTGTCCACTGTAATAAGTGCATTTTCTTATCGGTTAATGATTAACTATCTGTTAACGAGTTTTGATTAACGATCGTGGAGCATTTTATTCAATCCCATTTTCAGCAGCTCCTTGACAAGCTTTGTTTGAGTAAGCTTTTATTTAAACAGGGAACAACTTGATTTCACTTGAATAAGCAAACATATAGCCCAATCAAAGCACACTTTCTCTTACCCGTGCCAGCAGGGGATAAGCCAGACCCAGGATGCCTTGCCAGTTGACTCCAGGCAGGAAGAAGCCATCAGAGGACAGGATGGCAGCTATGTTGATGGTGAAGGTCCCATTTGGGCCTTTGGGCATTGTGACACGGTCTGTGCCCAGCTCGCCCTCCCAGTTGCCCTGGGTGTACTTGACAGCCACTGCCCGCCTAGTAGACTGGTAGGTGGTAGAGCTACACAGACAGGGTGCAGAGGAACATTTTATTCATTCTACTCATGAAGAGAGATTTACACTAAGCGGTTAAAATAGGATTTCTGTGTAAATATTGTATTATTATTTATTTTTACTTTTTCAGTTGGTGTTAAATAGCTATATTCCGATAGCAATCATTGCTATAGTCAGTGTTTGTTCAGTAACAGGGGTCTCTCCCCAGCTCTTTATTGAAAATTGAAAATACATTCTCAGGTCACGACACCAATTCTATCCAATCAGGAGAGAGAACTCATACAGGATAGAGGATAAACGAGTGGAATTGGAAGTGATGAAACAAATAAACGAGCACACACAATTGTAACTGGAACACTATGAAATGTAAGCTGATAAATGATCCTTTGGGGTTCTCTCTCCTGATTGGATAGAATTGGTATGCCGACCGGAGAATGTATTTTCTGTTTAATAAAGCGATGGACAAATGGGGTAAGATTTACCCCATTTACCCCTGTTACTGTAAACCGCTCTACAGCAATGATTACTATATTGGAATATATAGCTTTAACTTTTTAACAAACAAGTTTGTATTATTTATTTATTTTATTTATGCATTATTATTATTTTACAAAAACATATCACACCACCTTCAAGACAACAAAGGGATGCTATGAGGACAAACACAGACAAACCCAACATATTTGTCTAACTAGGTGTTTGCAGCATTGGAGCATTATACAAGCCACTCACAGTGCAGTGTCGAAGTAATGTGTAATGAAGGGGTGTGGAGCTGCAGCCACAGCAAAGTTGCTGCTGCCTGTATCCACCAGGATGTTGAGCTGAAACACACACGGCAAAGTTTGCTTTATCAGTCATTCAGGTTACATGATAGAAGCTAGAACTGTCCACACCCAAACCTGGGGAACTCTGACAGCTCACATGGCAAATAATGACACACATAATCCATAAACCACTGGCGTCATTATTCTGGGCAAATTTTCAAAGATGTTCAAAACTAGCAAATCTACAAGGTTCAAGGTTCAACTTTATTGTCAACAATACTAATTACAAGTAAAAGGCACGTGAAATTCATTGTAAGCTAAAAAAACAACACACAGCTACAGTCTCAAGAGTAAGATGTTAAAAGACTCACTGTCAAATGTGATATGTATTAGTTACAAGTTAGTTACAAGCTCACAACTGCGACATGTTGCGAGCTTGTAGCTGGGCTAATTTCACAATTCATTGTACAATGAAGTAGATAGGGCTTAAGTGGTTCAGGCGTTGACCTTGAACTTTCAAATGCAAATTCTATGTATGTAATACAATGTAGATACTGTTTTCCTACTACTGTGGTTATCCTATCATTGATCATTGATATTATAACCGTTTGTTATTTAGATTAGATTCTTTTTTTTCTTTTACTACAAATGTTAAAGGAGCACTTCAACCATTGTCATCCTCATCTTCATATAACTGGTCCTCACTAATGCTCGACATACTGTACACTCTGCGTCTTATACAGTAGGTGGTTTATGGACAGTTCAGAGACCTGCCTACCAATTACATCATCGATGGGGATTCCAGCCTAATAGAAACTACACAGAAATCTAGTTTGCATGCTGAAATAAAAGCAATTGTTGTTGCATTAAGTTAAAAATAATAATAATAATATAGAAATTATAATTATTATTATTATTATTTGAAATGTCCAAATCTGCCTACTGATGATGTCCCTGACTGGAGGGCAGGTTTCTGAACTGTCCACAGCCCTCCTCTGAGACACAGACTGAATAGACAGAAAAGCTATAATGTTAATGTTATGAGCATTAGTAAACCAATTATATGGAGATAGGTTAAAAATGGGCAAAGCAGTCCTTTAAGAATGTTATTTAGATATAATTTAGACAAATGCTAGGTTTGATGATTACCTGGTAATCTAGTTTCTTTGAGGCACAACATTTTTCTCTTTATAAGTTTGCATGCTACTTGTGTGACTATTTGCCCATTTGTTGACTAGGGTTCATGCGTACTCTTCTTACATTTGGCATGTTGCTCTGGAGAAGAGCGTCTGCTAAATGCCTAAATTGTAAACTGATTAAAAGGGGTGCTTGAATTGAGTAAGCTACTCTGTATGTGACAACCTCTACACATGTTCCAAGAAGAATGTATGTATGTCCTGTCCCGGAATGTGTCACGTGTATGTTAGGGGACTAAGCAGGTTAAGCCTAAGCAGTTGAGATGATATCTTGAAGGCATCATGTCAATGAGGAGGGTGTGAACTAATAAGAACGACAGACTTCTGTCACCTCTGTTACAACCACTGGCTGCATGAAGGTCATTACTAGACATTCCTCACCATTAAGGTGGGGTAGGGTCAAATCTACTAATGCTCCACATAGGCCTGTCACAATTATTACATAATCGTCTAATCGCAATTATTTTATATAAACGCAATTATTTTTGCATAATCGTCATAAAGCATGTTAAAAAAAATCTTATATTTTCAAAAAATGTCAAAAATAGTGTAAATAGCAGATCTAGAAGCTCAAAGCGCGTCGCGATGTGACGCGTTTTGAGCTTATAGATCGGCTATTTCCACTATTAATGTTTATTTTTAAGTATAAAGTAATTAAACGTGTTATTTGTCACTGCCCTGTGCAACTTTTGTTTACGAAAGCTAAAAGCCAAACAGATATGTAATTTTTATTCATAATGTCACATTCATTTTCAACGACAGAAACACAATTAAATCGTTTATCGCAATTATTTGAGTGATAATTAATCGTCAACTTAAATTTGTAATCGTGACAGCCCTAGCTCCACAGAGTTTTGCTAACTCAAAACAGAAGAAGTTTATTTATCAGCAAAGCTTTAAATTGTATTAGCCATGATTCTGTGATGGAATAAAAATAAAAATCTGCATATTTGTTTCAATTTGACAGAAAGGCATCATTAGACATGGCTGACATCCAAATAATTACAGTAGCTATGGAGACCTACAGTAAGCGACCTTAGGAGACCTTAGTCATGAACCAAGTCACCAAACTGAATTAATTCCCTGTGGATAAGCCATGATTCAATACACTAGCTAAGCCATGCCTAGTGCCAACAGTTGAAGATGCAATCCCTCTTTCCTCATTCTTGTGTTAAAGTTCCCCTTTAGAAAGACCGGATGAGCAGGAAGGATTGATATATGTAAGCAGACTACGCACATTAACTGGAATACAAATCATGGTAGCCATGTCATGACACAGTCATAACAAGAAAAATATTTTCATTCCTTAATGCTTTAGTTTAGAACATGGGTTTTCAACTGATTATGAACCAGGGACCACCACCCTGACTGAGAATCAACCTGGGGACCACTGTTGTGTTGGGAGGGGGGGATATGGGTGTGGTGTGGGGGAAAAAGCTTGAAATTAAATAATGACTGTTAAGGCCTTAATTTAATTTGTTAATTCGAGGTGAATTAAATCAAGCCCTTAACAGTCATTATTTAACTGAGATATGCTAGTGGTCCAGAGCTCAGAAAAGATTGAGAACCACTGATCCATTCCTTTCCCATGGTTGCCCTTATTCTGTTCTCTTAACCTTCCATATTAAACTCATGTTAACTGATTCATTGCAACATATGTATGAGCAAGCACTTGCGATTGATATGGGCACATTTCCTGCTAATGATGAGTCAACCAGGTAAACCGGTGCAGTTTCCCTTGAAGTTCTAACTCCCATTTCTGTGGAAGTTCTTGACATCCGACTTCCAAGTAACTGACAACATTGATGCGTCATCATACATCATACTGTTTCTCAACTAGTGGTCGATAAAATAAAATATAATACAAATCTTCACTTTCCTACATTACTAAATGCATGGTCAGGGACCACATGCAATACCTTCACGGACCACCAGTGGTCCACGGACCACCAGTTGAAAACCCATGCTTTAGAAGAAGCAATGAGGAGTTACTCGTCATTACTATTATGCTTTCAAATGGTTTCATTTCAGTGTTGATTTCGTCGACTAAAACTATGACGAAAAATGTTCGTTGACTACCTTTTTTCACTGACGAAAACTAAATAAAAACTAAATAAAAACTAAATAAAAACGTTATAGTGACAAAATATATTGACAATTTTGTCAACAAATAAAAACTAGACTAAAATGTTATGGAGGTACTAGTGGAGAAGAGATCCAGTAGAACTAAGACAAGTCATTTTATGTTTGGTTGCACTCGGGTGTTGCGCTCTGAAAATAGCAGATCTACAAGCTCACAAGGTCGGCTATTTTCAACATGCAAACAGGTTTAAAGTCAGGCATTACGACGCCATCAAGGCACCGACCAAAATACATTTTAGTCGACTAAATCAACGGTAGATTTAGTCGACTATAATCTCACGATGTTTAGTCAACTAAAACTAGACTAGCAGTAAAACATTTCAGGTGACTAAACTGAAACTAAATGACATTTTATTCAAAAGACTGACTAAAACTAAATAAAAATGTGCTGTCAAAATCAACACTGGTTTCTATTTACACAAACATAATGGTTTTGTCCCATTATCACCTGATAGTGTTTCAGACCTTTCTAACTGGCCATGGGAAGCCCCAGTTGGCTCTTCCCTGGGATTAAGGCTTATCAGTTCCTCCTCATTGGGCTGGCCCTGGCACCATCCTGTTGGCTGTGCCATCAAAAAGACCCACCACCACCGCAGATGGCATCACTCCACCCACACAAGGAAAAGAACCAGCCAAACTAAACCTGCAAGGTTTGACATTTGAGCCTATTGCTGGAGGAAAACTGGGGACATTTCCATTAATATTTGAGTTTACATTACAATGGTCTTATTCCAGTGTGTGAACCTCATATCAGTTTTTTTTATTAACCACGTACGCTCTATATACTTTGTCATACAATGAACAGTGGGGGGGGGGGGGGGGAAGTGCTCATAACTCGCCATGAATCATGATGTGATGCATTGTGAGCTTGTAGATCTGCTTTTCTGTGTTTTTGAAAGGTTAAAAAAAACATTTGCCTATAATGTCATGCCCAAAATAGGAATGCCAAGTTGAAAGTAGTTTATCTATGGAAAAGGAAAGCAGTTAGGCTAATGGACTCTGGACTAAGTTTAGATATACAATGACATACCACTATGTACTGCATTCACATCATAGGTTCAAGGACCATTTCACCCATTTTCAACCTATCTTCATATAATATGTCCACACTAATGCTCATTTTAACCCATTCAAACCGGGAACACACTTTAACCATTATTTTATA
Organism: Gymnoscopelus braueri; assembly: GCF_963280865.1. Taxonomy (NCBI): domain Eukaryota; kingdom Metazoa; phylum Chordata; class Actinopteri; order Myctophiformes; family Myctophidae; genus Gymnoscopelus; species Gymnoscopelus braueri. Next base: position 16,362,761 of record NC_137606.1, on the reverse strand, counting down.
CTTTTGGCTATTGTTTTTGAAAAATCGTGGGCAAATATTTGACATGTTTAACTCAAATCTTTGCTTCTGGGGATTCTACAAATGTCTACAAACAGTAAAAAGAAAAAAATACTATATATATATCAGTGGTTCTCAAACCAAAAGATTTTTTCCTCAAAAATAGCAAATCTACAAGCTCATAGCATGACACGGTGCCACGCTATGAGCTTAGTAGATCTGCTCTTTTTTAATAGCCAAAGAAATCTAAAATGACACAGTATGCGTTCCCGGATTGAATGGGTTAAGATAATGTCTGTCTACTCACTCTGTCTGTGTCTCAGAGGGGGGGGGGGCTGTCTGTGGACAGTTCAGAAACATGCCTTCTTTTCTTTTTTCCACCTTTTTATTGATGCAAGAACAATGGCTTCTATTTCAGTGTGCTAACTTTCCAGGAAGAGAAAGGCTGTTACACTCAGGATTTTTACAGTTCTTCCGTTGGCTACTGTGCCTCGGGCAAACCTCTCCCCCAACCCCCCACCCCTTCATTGAGCCAACACACACAGTTGCGTTGGTTGTAGTGATGGAAGGATTTGTTCTTTTCATTATACCAAAAATCATTAAAATCATCAAAAACATTTGTTCAACACATGATTCATTGCTTGACCACAGCTCCGCCTGCGTAGTTCCCACTCACTGAGCTGAAACACAGCTGAACGTATAGTGCAACTCATTCAACTAGTAAACAAAGAAAGGTCATTCACTGGATACGCAGTCATTGAGGGAGAGAGCCTGCCTCCTAAGTTCAGTGAACGAGATGATTAGTCGTTCTCGTTCACTGACTCAAGTCATTTAGTGTCGCAGCGATACACAAAGTCAGTCAGTACATCTTGTTGTTCTCGGAGTACATCCGAGAACAACAGAGACAACACTCCTCAAGGAGCTCTTTCGCCAATCAAAATTTTGCAACCTATCAAGAGCTCAACTTGACTGAGAAAAGGATATGAACTGATCTTATTTTTTTTTCCTGAAAGTAATCTAGTTAATTAGATTCACCTAAATGAATAATTATTTTGAATAAACTGTTTGTGTGAACATCACACACCACTTGGCTGAGCTTTCCCTGTATAACTGGCAGCGGATCAGCGGCAGCAGCGTGCATCTGGTACCTGTTTGTACCAATTAGCAGATGTGAGACGTTCCAGCCGACACCTCGGCCTAGCTAACAGATGTGACAATTAGTGGCTCATTTGAATAGCGCCTCATTTAACACCAAAGCTCCGTAATCACATCACTGCCGACATTAGAGTTCTGGGGCATTTTCACGCCACCAAAACCGTGATGCAGGCTACTGGCTCGGTTTACGCTGTTTTTGCACATTTGCTGTGGAAAGTGAAAACCACTCATTTAGTCATTTATGAACAGCACGGCCGTTAGTGTGGCCATTTCATCTGTACAAATGGGATTTATCAATGAGTACTGACATGCAAATTTATGAAGTGTGATGTATCTCTTCTACTGCTTGACTTTATTGGCCCTGTATTCTCTTTTATTATAGTAGCCATGTCATGATTGTTTTATATAAAAGGGGATGTTTGATGCTGCACATGCAGCCAAAGCTGTGATAAGTAACAAATGGATCTTGACATCATTCATTAAGAGTTGTTAGCCTGCCCCTTATGAGTCTGTGCACAGCCTGGGGTCCTCAGGAAGGAACCGGCTGGTTGTACCCGAGTCAAGGCTATAGTATAGACAAAGGGTGACCGTGCCTTTGCTATCAGGGCTCCTCAACTGTGGAACGACCAGCACTCGGGGCACGGCACGCTCACACATGCACTTGTATTCTATGGGAGAAAAGGGGTGGACGGTGGAGTGGAGCTGCCCGTTGCGGCAAATTGACAGCATTGAAGCGTGTCAAGTCCAACTCGTACGAAGCTTGGAGTTCAACATTGGTGACCTTTGACGGGGCAGTATCAAATAGGAAAGAACTAAGCGCCACGCTTGACCCCACTTGGCAGCCATTTCATTTTTTCTCTCAGCCAACCACTCCAACAAAAGTCAAACAAACGACACACCAGAAAACTACAGAAGTGTAGAAACACGGCAGGCTAACCTTATAGTGCACTACACTTACTGTGAGATAAGCATAGCAAAGCAGCTGCATCTAATACAGTACATTGAAAGGGTGTGTAAGATTTAGGTGTGCCTGCCAATGGGAACGCACTGACAATACGGTTGAGATTTTGGCATTTATTTATGTTTTTTGATTTAGTAGAATACTCCATTAGTCAGAAATGAAAATGGCACAATAAAACACTTAATGTTTTGCTTAATCTTTTCATTTCACACTGCAGTTTTTTATATTGATTCTTTTCATGTTTTTATTTCACACTGCATTTTTGCACACACTGTCCTGTTCTTTGATTCAAAAATTACATTTTTATGTAAAGCACTTTGGAACTTTGTTTTGATTAATGTTCTATAAATAATCTTCCTCAAAAATCTAAAATGTATTTAAACTTTTCCAATATCCTACTCGCTCTATATATAGAGAGAGGGAGAGTAGGATATTAGACTACATGCAAATCCAATTTTCAGTTTAGAAATGTCAAAATTCACAAAAAAAAATTACACATTTGGTCTAGTCTAATAATTATGTCAGGCAATTCTAGACACTCTTGAAATGTTTATATTGATTCTTTTCATGTTTTTATTTCACACTGCATTTTTGCACACACTGTCCTGTTCTTTGATTCAAAAAATAAATTTTTATGTAAAGCACTTTGGAACTTTGTTTTGATTAATGTTCTATAAATAAGTATTATATCATCTTCCTCAAAAATCTAAAATGTATTTAAACCTTTCCAATATCCTACTCACTCTATATATAGAGAGAGGGAGAGTAGGATATTAGACTACATACAAATCCAATTTTCAGTTTAGAAATGTCAAAATTCACAATAAACGAAAAGGTATACAGTTCATGTTCCATCTGTTTCACAGAATCCTTTGAAATAATTTTAATCTAAATTTACATTTTGCGTCATCTTGGCAGGTAGCTACACAGCAGAACTTGAGTGTTACTAGACACATGTCCATTTAGAGTTCATTAACACTCAGGATTTACAGTACACAAGTTTGTTGCACATTCTTCTCCCCTGAGGCAGGGCAAGTAGCAGTGACATGGCAGAAAGAGCCAGGGATCACATTAGGCTAGAAGTTCTAATCTGTGCAATCCAACAGTCTGCAGAGCAGTGGAACTGAGAGGATTTAACTTATTAGGCAATGTCTTTTGTGTATTACTACCCACATTAAACCGGTACGGCCTAGCCGTCCTCTACTGAGATTATTACTTTTTTAGATCACTTTTACAAAAACTGAAAATAATTTAGCCCCCATTATATCGTAAGTTTTAGGGAGGAATGTTTCCCATAGCCATTTCACTCATTTCTTTCCGGTTAAGTGGGTGTAGTTCCAACAATTTTGCCTATGTTTGACCAATTTTTATAGTATAGTTTGTTGATTAATTTTGATGTAGTAATTTTTTTTCTTTTTTATATTATTTTCTGAACTTGGAAATAACTACTCTCTCGCTTTGGCGCCTCATAATCCCAGTCAGCTGCCTATAGCCATTGAAGCAAGCAACACTGGTTCTCACAGGCTGCCTGCATCATGTGAGTTCATGTGAGTGTGGGCTTATTCTGCCTACACATCCCATGGCTTTGCAACCAAAGTCCTATATAGTAGCTTCCTTGCTGCATCCTGCACTGACTGTAACAGAAAGAAGTTAAAACGCAGCAAAACAATAACAATCAATGTGGTGATGAGTTCTACTGTATTTATCATAAAGTGGTGTTATCTCTATTAGGGTCATAATCTAACCAATTTGGACTGGCTCATTAGTTCATGTCCTGGAGGTAAACACAACCCCCCCCACCTCCTCTGGATCACATGCTGAAGAAATTCCCTTCTTCAGACAGAAGAGACAGGGAGGGACTTCTTTGGTTAAGAAGTTCAATATTTGACATTTTCAGAGTTGTCTAGACCTTGTCTAGTTGTCTAGACCTAGCTAGGTCACTGGTTTTCAACCTTTTCAGGCCGTGACCCCCTGAAATAATCAAATAGGAACTGGGGACCCCCCCACCATGACAAGCACTTGGAACTGTAGGAGTTGCATTACAGTTTGACTCTGTTCCACAGATAAATTGTGAAAATAGCAGATCTACAAGCTCACAACGCCTCGTTGCGAGCTTGTAGATCGTTTTGCTTAACTGACAATAACTGACAATTTGGCCAATGTTTGACCAGTTTTTAAAGGTATTAAAAAGGTCTTCAATTTGTCACTTTAGTCATCTGGGGACCCCCCAAAAAAATCATGTGGGCACCCCGCCCTGGGGGTCCCGACCCACAGGTGTGAGAACTGGTGGTCTTCAAAAATCAGTTTCCTGTGTCTTCCAAACTTTTTACACATTTTGGTCTAGTCTAATAATTATGTCAGGCAATTCTTGACTCTCTTGAAATGTTCCTCGAAAACAACAAACAAACAAACAATTAATACAATACCTTTTGGCCAGGAGTACCAAGTGACATCTCTATGTAGTAGCCCCGTCCAGAGTCACCTTGCAGGTTGTTGACCAAGTCCAAAAAGTTCACTAGACCAGCTGGATCAGAGGCCAAGGAGAGGACATCATCTCCACCAGAGGGGCTTTTTGTGTCTTGGAGAGGCGACAAGTCCAATTCCAAGGAGGAATTGAACCTCCCCGGGTATATCTTAAGTGGAATTGAATAGTAACATTTGCACATCCCAAAGCAGAAAGTGAAAACCAATGCCCTGAGGAGGCCAGGGTTGCTGAGTGCCATAGTTTATCGTGTTTAATTAACTCCTCAGGGAGAGTTTTAGACCTCTGATAGAAATTCCAACTCCTCGCACCAAGTTTGCTCCTTCTTAGTTTCCAACACAGCCATCATAATAAAAACTCCTCTTTCAGTGCGGTCGCCATGGTTAAGTTGAACACGCAGCCCTTCGGTTGTCAAGGATGAGTAACGCAGCAAGCAGCCATTGTTACAGAGTAAAAACACAACAGGACGATCGTTCGCGTGTAGTCGCGTACAACATTCTTCTTCGCCAGTGTTGCCAGGTTTTGGGAGAGAAACAAGCAAACAGGTCTGTGAAAACAAGCCCAAAGTCGCTTAGAATAAGCGGACATGGCAACACTGGACTACTTGGCCACCAGTGATCTGTCAACTTTGTTAAAACACATTCGTCAGCCGTACGTGAGTAAACATTTAACTTCCGACCAGTGTACTTCAAAATAAGGGTATGGACAGTGGTGGAAAAAGTACTTAAATTCTTTACTTAACTGTAAAAGTATCCATACCACAGTGTAAAAATACTCTGTTTCAAGTAACTCAACAGTTACTTGAGTAAAAGTACAAAAATATTGGTATCAAAATGTATTTAAAGTACCAAAAGTAGAAAATACTCATTGTTCAAATGTATAAAATGTATCAAATCTTTTGTACATTGTGACGTATTATGAGCTTGTAGATCTGCTATTTTCAAATGGGCTGAAGTGGGTAATGTACATTTTGTAAGTAAAACTAATCAAAATCTAACAAAGTAATAGTAAGTTGTCAAATAATTGTAGTGGAGAACTGTAAAAGTACAATATTTGCCTCTGAGATGTAGAGTAGAAGTAAAAGTACAGAAAATTGGAAATACTCCAGTAAAGTAAAAAAAACACTTCAAATTTGTAATTAAGTACAGACATTGAGTAAATGTACTTAGTTAGTTTACACCACTGGTTTTATGTTAATGTTTTGTTATTTGGAAAGTTACAGAATTGACACTTTGTGTATGCATGCAAAGTAGAGTGAGCTGTAACCTCTAACCTACAAAAAAAAAAGCATGGGTTTCCGAGGCTACCTCTAACCTACCTGACCTTTACACCCGCAGACACTAAATATCATGAAAACAACTATTTACACTAAATGCATTTGTAATGGCCACGTTATGATGTTTTATTATTTATTATTATTACTATTTTATTATTATTATTATTACTCACAACATTTTCCTGATTCTACGGTGCATTTTGCGTCAAATATGTGTTATTCATAAAAAGAAGTGTAACATTATTAGGCAACATTCATTGAACAAGTTATTTTATTTTTAAGTCCGCAGACCGGAAGTTGGATGCTTACGAAAGAGTAGATGACGAAACCCAGCTTCCTGGATGACTGATGACGACATGAACAACATGACACCTTCCCACTACTTGGATGGATTGAAGTTAAACATCATCACACACATGTTTTGGGGAGCGGCGCATAGTTTTGGTGAGTTCTCACCCACTCCCAAAAAACAAGGGTAGTGTATGATATTTGTGTGTTTTTTTGTTAAAAGGTTAAAGCTCTGATAGTAGTCATCATTGCTAGTGTTTATTAAGTAACATTTTCTCCCCGTCTCTCCAGCTCTATAATCAACAGAGAATAAAATAAATTGTTTCAAAGTGTTTTTATATTTGTCTGTAAACTTAGCTAGATGTTCAGGGCACTGCACAGCCTGAAAATCCAGTCCTATATTGTGCAGATCAGAGCAATGGTCTCCTAGTTATGGCCATTTGAAATGTTAGACACTGCTGTAGTGCCCCATATGTGTGCAATTTTTTTTTTTGGTGTGACAATTGTCATGGCAAACCTCTGGACAGCATTTGCATTTGTGCCTAGATTGGTGAGGATTGGAGCAATGGTGTGCCTGAGGCCACTGGGGGGGACCCTGACGTGGCCCCCGGTGTGACTGTTGTCATGGCAGACCCCTGAACAGTGTTTGTGTCATATTTTGGTGCAGATTGGAGCAACACTGTGCCTGTGGCCCCCAGGGGACCCTGACCTGGCCCCTGGTGTGACTGTTGTCATGGCAGACCCCTGAACAGTGTTTGTGTCATATTTTGGTGCAGATTGGAGCAACACTGTGCCTGTGGCCCCCAGGGGACCCTGACCTGGCCCCTGGTGTGACTACTATGGCAGAGCCCTGAACAGTGTTTGTGCCAAGTTTGGTATGTTTTGGCGCAACAGTGCGCCTGTGGCACCCATGGGGCTATTCTGATGGCAGACCTCTAACGAGTGTTTGCCAAGTTTGGTGCAGATTGGATCAACGGTTTGCCTCGCAGGTCCACACATTTGTGACGTCCACCGTCGGTTGACCCTTTAGGCCAGGGGTCTCAGCGGAGAGAGAGATGAAGCAGGGACCCCCTCTATATTGTATAACACTGTGTTTTAGGTTCAACCTTTTTTGTTTACTTGGTCTGCTCTTTTTTCCCTCTACACACCAAACACCTCTTTGCCAAAAATAGCCGATCTACAAGCTCACAACTCTGCTATTTTTGGCTAAAGTTCTCCTCAGAAAAGGGATGCTAGGGTTCAAGTGGTTGAGGTAAACAAAAAAATCGTATCACACAAAGATTTGGCGGACCCCCGGTAGTAACTCTGAGGACCCCCTAGGGGTCCCGGACCCCCTGTTGAAGACCCCTGCTTTAGGCAATTTTGAATAGGAGGATGCTATTTATTGTTGCTACTTGCTATGAACCATGTGTCTATAATAAAGTTTGATTGACTGATTGAAATGTTCAGCCAATCAGGGAGAGAGTAGGCTACCCATTTATCAGCTTCAATTTGATAGTGTTTCACTTCCAGTTCCAATTTTGTCAGCTCACTTCTTTTTGTCGTCACTACCAATTTCACTTTAAGTTTATCCTTTATATTTTACGAGTTCCCTCTCCTGGTTGGATGTAATTGATATCCCGACCTGAAATGCATTTTATGTTGAATAAAATTACAGTTTCATTGAATCAAATATTTCAGTTTAATTTCAGTTCAATTATAAATGTGGTTCAGAACTGTTTGTGAAATGTTTTCTTGCAAATTTTTCCTCTGTGTTGAAAACTCCGCACAGAAATGGGGGGGGGGGGGGGGGGTATATAGTTTTCCCCTTTATTTTTGCCTTTGGGGGCACCACCTCCTTTGTTTGTGTAGAAACAGGAGCTCGGTTTGGCTCCTCTCCTTTCTTAGTCCACTTCCTCCTGGGTGCTTATTCCTAAAAACAACATCATGTTGTTGTTAAAAATGTTTAGGACAGTGGCGCTGACAGATTCTGAGTTAGGTCAGTATAAAGAATGGAATCTTAGAGACCCTTGGAGTGAACTTCTTTGATACCAGTGGGCACATAACTAAACTAGAAAAAGTGCTCCTCGGAGCACAGGTCTCCGCCAGGTCAGGTAGGTTATTGTGGGCCAGCAATGTTGGAAATGTGCCAATCAGGATGGAATATGAAAAATCGGACAGATCCGTCTTGATCTCATGACTATAGAGATCATGTGTACTGATTTGTGTGATGTTTGGACAAAATCTGTAGGAGTAATAGCATTTATTTTTACCAAAAATCGGCCTCCTGGTGGTTCTATAACAGGACAATGAGAAAAGGGTGGCATGTCTTGCTCGGCCTAGTGGGAATGTGCGTGCAAAGTTTCACGGCAATCGGACGCCATAGGCGGCGGGTGAGCTTGACAATTGGGAAGGCTGGGGTTCGCGCGCGGGCGCCCTGTGCGGATTCTGTTAGTTTCTTTTGGGTTTTTGGTTACTTTATTTCGGTTATAGGGTTAGGGTTATAGGGTTAGGTTTTTTAATCTTATTTTTGCCTGATTTACTGATTTATTATTAAAAAAAGTACTAAATAATGCTGCGCACATATATTATATAATTTGCACAAGTCCCAGAATTTCCCAAACATTTGGGAAGGCTTAGCCTACCCTAGCCTTCATTACCCGCCGCCTATGTCGAACGCTGCGTTTATGATTTGAGGCATTTTGTTCAAAACGGACCACTCCTGCAAACTTTGGAAGCCAATCTTATCCAATTAGGATGGAATATGAAAAATCCAACAGACCCGTTTGGTTTAATGACTATAGAGATACTGTGTACCGATTTGAGTGATGTTTGGGCAAAATCTGTAGGAGTAAATGTGTTTTGCAATTGCAAAGATCGGCCTCCTGGTGGCCTATAACAGGCCGATGTGAAAAATTAGAGAGCTTCTGCTCTGGCATCCAGGGAGTGTGTGTGCACAGTTTAACGTCGATCGGGCCAACGGTGCCGGAGATTAGCTGTCCACAGACGGACGGACACACGGACACACTCACGGACAGATGGACGGATAGACAAACAGGGTGCAAAACAAGTCTCGGCCATGCCTTCGGCCTGGCAGGGAGACAATTATAACAAGCAATTTCCCCCAATGCAGTTGCAATGCTAGCCACAAGAGGGCATACAGTACCATGCCACTGCAATATATACATTCAGTGATCTAATCTGAAAGCACTGTAGCATAGCCTATGAGTGAGCAAATTAGTGCTTTGATGAGAGACAACGGCTTTAAAGTTGGCAGTGCAAAGCTCCTTTACCAGGACATTGGTTCCTAATTGTAATAGATCTATGATCATTACAATTGGTGTGAGACAACCAGGCAAGGAGGGAGGGAGGGAGAGGTAGACAGGGCTAGTGAGACATATTCTTTCACCCCTACTCTAGGGATGGCGATATAAACACAATCAAATATCACAATATTTTGAGCCAAATCTCCTATCGTCTTAATAGTGACGATTATGGTGGGATGTTCATTGATACTTTCACAATTAATTTACACAGTTAGATTTTTGATAAATAATCACTATTGCCTTTAACTAAGTGGCTAATGCTAAATAATATAAATATAAATAAACAGCTACAACAGTCAGGTAAGTTCAGAAAACCTTTAACCACTTTAACCCAGGGTTTTTTTTTTCTCAAAAATAGCGAGAGCAGCAGACATATTGCCCAGCCCTTCCCTACACCATCTCTTCCACTGCCTTAACAGCATAGCACACCCACGTCTCCACCTACGTGACCCCAGTTCAGTATGAACTTCAGTTTCTGACTCTGCACCTTGTCCTGATCCTGCGGTTCAGTCTTAAGCCTGATTTATAATTCATTCTACGACAGTGTCACGTGCCGAAAATAGCCAATCTACAAGGAGGGGTTTGTTGCAGTCTTATCAGTTTGTCATACGACAGAGAATAAATTAGGCATTACATTGATTCCTACAGAACACATTGGCTGAAAGAAAAAACACAAAAAATAATAACTGTTGCCTCGCAATTACACCAGCGTCCAAGTTGTTAGAATAAATAGGATCATAGACATGCCCCAGCTCTGACATCTCTCAATAGAAGGCTCAGTGTCCAAGACACAGTGTAATTTCAGCACATGCACAGTCACAGAGGAGCTGAACATCAACAAATTGGCATAATTTCAGGCTAGGTCACAATGATTTGGCTGGCCACATGTTTCTGTTTCCAATGTCTTTTTCCATGAATCCTGGTTACAATAGTGTGTGTTATTCAGTGCTGGAAAAAGTACTCAGATATTTTACTTAAGTAAACGTAGCAATACCACAGTATAAAAATACAAGTAAAAGGCCTGTGTTCAAAATGCTACTTGAGTAAAAGTACAAAAGTATTGGCATCAAAATATACTTAAAGTACCAAAAGTAAAAGTACTAAAATGTTTGAAAATAGCAGATCTACAAGCTCACAACGCGTCGCGATGCGACGCATTGTGAGCTTGTAGATCGGCTATTTTCAAGTAGCCTAGGTATAAGATAGGGCTAAAGTGGTTAATGTATGTTATATAATATAATGATAATGACTAGTTACTAAAGTTTTCAAATAATTGTAGTGGAGTAAAAGTACAATGTTTGCCTCTGAGATGTAGTGGAGTAGAAGTAAAACATTTGAAATACTTAAGTAAAGTACAAATACCTCAAAATTGTACTTAAGTACAGTACTTGAGTACATGTACTTAGTTACTTTACACCACTGGTGTTGCTCTTTATTCTTCAAAATATATTGCAACTATTGCTATTGATTGTTTGATTATAGAATAATCACTCTCAATCATTTTGTTATTTTATTTCTATCAGTTTGTTGAATACTCATCGATTTTTTTTTTTTTTACTCCTATAAATCCAGTGCCTGGAATCGGAGGTGTTGATGGCGTATGAGGCAGAGATTCTCTTCTCACTGCTTCAAACTGACGTTGACAACCGAGGATAATTTAATATGTACTGTGTGCAGTGCTGCTGCTGAGGTGACAAAACAGAACAACAAAACATAACTTAAAAGCACAGAGAATCTCCTATATGACAATGTATCATGGAGATGCATCCAGACCAAAGGCTGTTTGCCAGTAGAGACTTGAGACCCCCCCCCCAACCCCCACCAGACACACACACACACACACACACACACACACACACACACACACACACACACACACACACACACACACACACACACACACACACACACACACACACACACACACACACACACACACACACACACACACACCATAGAGTGACATACTGTTAGTCTGTACGCTGTAACAAGGTACTTCTCTACCTCTCTCTTTCCAGCAGAACTGTCGCCTCCTAACAAGGTATATGCACTCACAGCTACTTCTGCAGCACGGGAGCCTAAATGAGGAGTACCTGGATGAGATCAGAGAGACTGAACTGACAACAGGTGCATGCATGGAGCCCAGGTACATCAATGCTCATTCTGTTGTACACTATATCCTTCCAGCCGTATGAAAGACAGCCGGTTTTTATTTTAAATTATTTATTTATTCATATTTTTTCCCCCCGAGATCAATCACGCTACTTGCATAGCTGTGCGCCATCTCTCATGGCATGGCGATGCCGAGCGTACTGTATGACTAAGGATGGCTCATGCTAGCAGTCTGCCAGGCTCTTCACACTTGCACTTACACTTACCCCCACGGCGGTGTAGCATCCTCGTCTCACAGCGGCACATCCGCATCCGTTTGTTCATTCACAGGGAAAGCATTAGTGACACCTAGATGAGTCATAGTGGCTAGTGTCTAAGCAGGCCACAGTGGAAGTCAGAAACCCTTACCACCCTTCTGTTCCTTGCCTTCAGGCATTACTCATAGTCTTACCACACACACACACACACTACACAGATACTTGCATAAACACAAAACAGACACACGCACGCACATGCACACACTCGCACACCATCTGCGTTCACTCAGATGCCCACCAGATGCGCTGGGTACCACGTGACGGAGCAGATGTTTCTTTGGTAGTTGGCTTGGAAGTGTTTGCTGGTGGAGGCTGGAGTCTGGATCTCTGGGATGATATTAATCATCACACTAAGGACTAGTGCAGGACCAGTTTCATGCAGGCCAGTGAGAATTGTCCACTTTAAACCCAGTGGCCCTTATTTTGGGGCAAAAAAAATAAGAAAAGGATTTTCAAACCTTCTAAAAGATGACCTGGGCAGCTTATCCAGCGCTGTGAAACCACTCAAACCAGTGTCCAAAAACATAGGAGTATATTCATTGACTGATCTCAGTTTTAATGTCCAAGTCGAAAGAGTCGTTAAAACGCGCTTCTACTAAAATCAAGTCCTTCCTGTCATCTGCTGATTTAGAAAAGGTCATACATGCATTTATCACTTCCCGTCTAGATAATTTTAATGGTGTGTGGTGTGTGTACACATGCTTACGGTAACCCACAAATCCATTTCCCACCTGGAACTGGTTCAAAATGCTACTGCCAGGCTTCTGACCAATAAAAAAAATCACACCCAGTGTGAAGTGGGCGGTGTGGTCATCACAGTGATGGAAGCTCACTTTTAAAAAAAATGTTTTTTTTTAAGTGCATAGTTCTATTTATAGGTTATTAATGTCATCATGTGTCTCGCTAGCCAATCACAGTGCTGGATAGAGTCAGCCAATAGAGTCAGCCAATCACAGTACAGCTAGGGGTGTACTAATGAGCCAATCACAGTACAGCAAATGTGTACTAATGAGGTGTCCCAACCCCACTTATAGGGGCGGCTACACCGCCCAAAAAGAAACGTGCCCATATCCTGTCTGTCTGTACAGAGGCCTCCCGTGGGTCACGGACAAGGTCAGGGAGAGAAGGATGAGGCTTGCTAGGCACCCGAAACTGATGGCGAGCGAACGGACACTGTGGGAGCCCACCCCAGGCACAGCTAGAAGGGGAAAGAGGTACACCACCACCTACATAGCCACCGCAGTGTGACAGCGGAGCTACTGCTAGCAACATGGCAGAGATCTGGACCCTGATACTGGATAGGAGGGAGTGGAGGGCAGCGATCCAGGAGTCCCTGGTTGGTGTCGGGTTGCCTAGTCCAGTGGTTCTCAACCTGTGGGTCGGGACCCCCATGGGGTACCCCACATGATTTTGGGGGGTTCCTCAGGTGACAATTTCAGGACTTTTAAGACTTTTTTAATTAAAAAAAATTATCTACAAGCTCACAACGATCTGTGAGCTTGAAGATCAGCTACGATCAATGCTTGTAGATCAGCTATTTTCACAATATTTATCTGTGGAACCGAGTCAAAGTAAATGTTTGTCAGGGTGGGGGGTCCCCAGTTCAAATATGATTAGTTTGGGGGGTCACGGCCTGAAAAGGCACTTGCACTTGCATTGCATTGTTCGAGGACGCTTGTACAGGGAAGGACATAGGACACAGTGGCTGTCTTGAGGATGATGCCTGTGACCTTCCAGTTTCTGTGACCTCCAAGTGCCTTATGGCTCACAAATCAGAATGTTCATGGGCATCCATCATGTGACCTATCTCCAGTCAAATTGATGTAGTTTGATTAGGTCTAGGTCTATCATTTATCTACTTTCAACCTGGCGTCTCTATTTTGGAGTCACAACGCCAATGTGTGCGTATTGAGCTTGTACATCAGCTACTGTAGCACAACACTGTCATTCCACAAAGTACACAATGGGGCTTAAGCGTTTAACAATAAATGTGACTATTAAAACTTTTAATTGGTGTCTACTGGGGAACTTTAGTAGGATTTGTGTGCAAGATTTTCTTGAATGACATGACAACCGGATCCAAGTCAATGTCGCCTGGCACCTCACTTGCCATGACTCATGTTCTAATGACTTAATGAATAATTACGGTGTTAATTGCAGAGCAAACAGGGGTGTGTGTGTGTGTGTGTGAGTGTGTGTGTGTGTGTGTGTGTGTGTGTGTGTGTGTGTGTGTGTGTGTGTGTGTGTGTGTGTGTGTGTGTGTGTGTGTGTGTGTGTGTGTGTGTGTGTGTGTGTGTGTGTGTGTGTGTGTGTGTGTGTGTGCGCGTGTGTGTGCGCGCGTGTGTGCGTGCGTGCGTCAGTGAGTGAGAGAGCTTGTGTCTGTGGTCTGTGTGTGTGTGTGTGTGTGTGTGTGTGTGTGTGTGTGTGTGTGTGTGTGTGTGTGTGTGTGTGTGTGTGTGTGTGTGTGTGTGTGCATGCCCTGGTTTGCACATGTCCGTGTCACACCTCCCTGGTGACCACCCGAGGGTGCACAGGATGCAACACCTGGAGCTTGTTTCCTCATTACGATTGCTGTCTCCAAGGTGATAGCCAATTAGACAAGCTGAACCTGGCTCTGAGGGCCTATTAGGGGACAGAGATCAGATACACTTCATCCTTCACCTGCAAATTGCTTTTGGGGTGATGAAAGCTCCTTGGTCAAAGATAAACGCCTTGTACTGGATGTATCCCCCTTTCCATTGTTTTGTGTTTTTGAAGGTTTATTTTTGCATGCCATTTGTTTTAGAGATGAACCAATGCCATATTCTTTTGTCTGTTGGCAATCTCGATTTTGGATAGTCCTATTCAATTAAAGATGTTTTTTTTTAAAGAGGGGAAAAGGGGCTAAATTGTTTCTAATGATATAGAAAAACACACCAAGGCGTCCAAATGGACCTTTATGGGTCTGTAACTATGAGAGTGTACAAATGGAACCAAATATCAGAGTTAAATTAACAATGAGGTTTTTACAGTGTAGTCCCAGAGATTAAAAAAAGAAGGAAAAAAAATAAACTAGCATCAAATTGGTGTTATGGCCTAATCTAATGCATACCAAACTGGGGGTCCTTCAAATTCAAAAGGTTGAGAATCACTGCTAAATATAGTGTTATTTCTTATGCCTGCCTGTTGAAGGTCTTTTGACAGAAACATGCCTTTGTAAATAAAAGTGAAGACGGTGTGTGCAATCTGTTCCCCCCCTCCCTTTTTTTCAAAACAAGCAAATGTAAAATAACGTTAAATATTTTCTCATTCCATGCACCGGCCATGTTTCCTGTCTGCCACAGCAGAGAAGAATTCTACTCTCAAGTAATAATATTGCCAGGGAGGCTGGTGTACCGGTTCACCTTGCGGTGTAGTGTTGAGTCTCCTTTGCGCTTGACTGTGTCCCTCTGTGCTTACAGCTATCTATCAGTTTCATAGCATGCAATCTGCATCCTCACATCCTCCCGCTGCCCGCCCACCAGCGCAGTAACTGCTCTGTGTGTGTGTGTGTGTGTGTGTGTGTGTGTGTGTGTGTGTGTGTGTGTGTGTGTGTGTGTGTGTGTGTGTGTGTGTGTGTGTGTGTGTGTGTGTGTGTGTGTGTGTGTGTGTGTGTGTGTGTGTGTGTGTGTGTGTGTGTGTGTGTGTGTGTGTGTGTGTGTGTGTGTGTGCGTGCGCACACGCACGCGCGCGCAGGTTCTATGCTACCCCTCTCCCCATAATGAAAGAAAAGGGAGCTCCCAGGCACAAAAAAAATCACCCACTGCAGTGCTGCCCTTGTTGGGGTAGGAGAGCATGGGAGGGTGCTTGCCCCCTGGCTGGATGCTGGTGATTGTTCATGGAGAGGGGAAGACAAGGACTGTGAGGGGTGGTGATGGAGATACTGAACGGAGGGGGGGGGTGGTGGTGGTGGTGGTGGTGGTGGGGGGCTTCTTCATACATTTTTATGACCACATAGATAAGGTCAGTATAGTGTGCCATCGTTACTAGGCAACACTGCGACCCTGAGATGGATTGAGTTGTGAAGCTGAAAAAGTCAGATATTCCACCTTCTTATTCAAGCAGCACTCCGGTTCTGCCGCGTGCGTCTGTTAACAAGCGTCCTGTCTCCGTACGCTGTGGTCAGTGTCAAGGCTGAGGGGCCGCGTTAACTGGTCGATTAACTAGAGGCACCGGAATAATTAGAGGGGGCCATTGATTATGTTGTCACGTTGTTATCGTGCTGTCGTCGCAGCGTTGTGCTCTCACGATACACAAATACCAGAGACAGCTTGATGATGATGATGATGATGATGATGATGATGGCGGTGATGATGACGACGATGATGAAAAATAATGGTTGTGGTGTTTGATTATTTATTTTTAATGATCCGGTTCGTGTGGGGATATGCTAGACTCTGTGGGTGTATTGATTTTTCTTCTTTTTTCTTTTCGGTTTTCAAGCTGAGGGGGAGACCATGCAGGCACAGGCAAACCAAGAAAACAAATCACAGAGACCCACCCACCTCTCGCTTATCTCCCACCCTCCACTCATGCTCACCTCCTTCCCTCCCTTCCCTCTC
>NC_137606.1:16288788-16338788 GCF_963280865.1 Gymnoscopelus braueri | reverse complement strand
AATATCTTGCAGTGTGTAGTAGCCCTTAGTTTCATGAAGATCCCCTGATGATACAGGAAACGTAACAATATGTAACATTTTGTAACATGGTGAAAAGTAGTTTATTGTGCATTTGGTTTGCAATGTCTCTTTAATCCTTCAAAGGCAGCCATCCCACACCCAAAATGCCAGACGCCAGAGTACCTGTGCCCTAGAATCTATGAACCTGCACAAGACATCTCAAACAAAAAATAATTTTGTTGTGTGGCACTGGTTGGTTTTGTCAAAACAAAAATTTTGATTCCTGGTTTTAACAAGGGTTAAAAAAAATGTTGCTTGATGAGTTGTGCTATTGACAGTCAAAAAATGTCACTGGAAATGCGCCAGCTTGGAATCACAATACAGATTGGTTTCGATCCACTAGGCATGACTGCGTTCACATGGAGACATTAATAGAACCATTCTAAACTGCAACTCTTTCCCCAATCCTATAAATATTTCCAATAATCAGCCCCAATGTACGAGCATGACTTGCTTTTGGAGCATAATACCACATTTTCAACCAAAGTAATTTCTGTCCACTTATATGTTTTCCACTTGGCTACAGGTTTGTGTTCTCTGGCTGCATTAATTCTTTATGATCTAATATAGCTAAGGGCTAAACCAGGAGTAATGCCTGACTTGTTGATTATCTGTATGGATATGCGTAGCCTCTGGCATGTACGCACACGAATTATTAGCATTTGTTGTAATCTCCTGAGAGTAAGATTAACTCATACTGTATGTAATAATATATGATAATTATATACTATATATGATTAGTAATCAAACAATTCTACAATAACCAGCAGACCCTTTGTTTTCTCTCAGAAGTCTATGAGTTGGGTTGTTAGACAGAGATGCAGAGCCTAGTACTAACCTACAGTAAAACTGTAAAAACTGTAAATGTAATGCATTTTTAGTACATGTTTTGGGAAATTAATGTGGGCTTTAATATAAATCCTTTGAATTGTGTTGAATCGCACCGAATCGCAACGTATCGCATCTTGACAAATAATAGCTCGCAGCAACGTATTGAAAAATAATAATAACTATAACAGTTCATTTTTGAAACCATGAACTTTAGTTCAAAATGTTGAATTATGAACCATGAACTGAAATAGTTAATTTTAAAATTTGTGAACTGAACTTTGAACTAGTTCATGTAGAAAGTGAACTTTCCCAACACTGCTGTATATTCCTTTTCCCCCCATTTTAGAAAATACCTACATTTGCACAATCGTTTTTTTCTATCACTCAGTTTTGGGTGAATGAACCTTGTTACTGTATTATTACAGTAATGCATTACTGTGGCCAAATACTGTATGTACAATATCAATTATTATTATTATTATTAATACATTTTTTCTATCGCTCATTTGCACGCCACATCACTGTTTTGTGTGAATGAACCTTGTTGTAGTGGGTGGTGTGATTGTAGTTCCATTGAGGAGACATCATAAAGGCTTTCTGTGACTGTGTTGACTATGTCTTGAGCTCAGCAAGGGAGATGAATTTTTTGTTCCTTATTCTGAACGATAAATTGTGCAAAAACACATGTATCGTAAATGTATTTAGGCTCATGTACCGTATTTCTTACTTACTTTTTTTCCTTCCGTCTATGCACATGTGGAGTCAGCTTATATCAAAATATATGCATACTTTATTTCTAAATAATTTACTGAAGGGGACACCAAGTATTTCTTCTTTTGGAGGGGACATGTCCCCACCTTCTCCACCAAGATCAGCGTCCATGTTGACAGGAGAGATGATCAGAGGAGCAAAGTTTGTACCACCAGCATTAAAACAGGGACAGAAGTATGGATATAGTTTCTCAGTGAAGGTGCAGCCAGTGAAGAGTAGAGATGAACTCTGGCCTCCACATCATAAAAGGAGACCAGACCCTCCTCAAAATCCACAAACACTCCCACTTTCTGGACCTCCTCTCTTACAGGGAGGAGGACAGCAGGGCCAGCAAGAGCCTTGTACTCATTTCTATTCCTCAACCATATAGTCCAGTGACCATTGTTGGGTCTCAGAGAGATGTCTCCTTTCCTTTTGATGGACTCTCTGGCCACTCCTAGATCCCACCCAGTCTTCCCTTTAACCTGAACCTCATAGTAAAACCTTCCTGAGGAGAAGCTTTGTTTTCCTAAGACACAGACAACTGGAGAGAATCTCTCTTTATTGTCTGGGAGATTCTTCTTTATGTTTCCATGACTCACTTGTTTTCCATCCTCAGACAGGATGAGCCAGGGATTTGCTGTATCAGGGTCCAGAGTCACATCCACTGCATATTGCTGGATCCTCCTCAGATCAACATCATACAGCTTATCCCTCTCTTGACTTAGAGCCTTCTCAAGCTGAGCCACAGCTGTCCTCACAGTCCCCACATATGAAGCCTGATGGACATTGACCTTTGTCCAGTCCTTGGTGGGTGGAGGGGTGTTGATGGAGGTGAAGTTCTGGAGGAGGTGGAGGTGGTCTTCAGTGTGTGAGAGCTGCTTCAGCTCAGAGCTTCTCTTCTCTAACTGAGTGATTTCCTTTTGCAGATCTTTGATGAAGCCTTCAGCCTGTTTCTCTGTTGTTTTCTGCTTCTCTTCAATCACATCAATGAGCTCAGCCTGGCTCTTCTCAATACAGCTGATCAGAGCAGTGAAGACCTGCACACTGCCTGCTATCTCTCCTGCTGATCTCTACTGAGTGTTTGACCTCCTGAATCTTCACTTGTCTCTCCTGGATCATCTTCTGGATTTCAGTCTCTGTCTTTGCTTCATATTCTTCTTTTCGCTTGTGACTCCTGATCTGATGAACCATCTCAGAAATTAAACGGTTGACGGATATTTTTGGTCTCATATAGAACGTTTCTTGACACAGTGGACATCGACACACATCATTAATGTCCCAGTAATGTGTGATACAGGTCTTGCAGTAGTTGTGTCCACAACTACTGCCAGGCTGAGCTCATCCATACAGATAGAACACAGGAAGTGCTCTTCAGACAGCAGACTGCTGGCGGACGCCATTTCTGCACACTGAGAATAAAAGCCAAAGTGTGAAACTGGAAATATTGTAAAAACTACCAACAAGTTGATTGAAGGGAACGTTTGCTGTATCAGCAGTGGTGATGGGTGTCTTCAACCAGTGATATCTGTCTTTACAATCCAGGAATGTTTATGATGTGATTACTGCAGAATATTAAGTTGTAAGGGTTTATCTTTCTCTGTGAGTCTGTCGCATTCGTCTTTGACTAATTCTCTTCACAGCTTTAATCAGCTTTTAAGTCAAGCTGACTGAAATCTGACCTCATCAACTATGACGTCTGTCTTGCCCAAATATGGAGTTCCACACGGCTCCAGACTGACCTCCATGTACATTTTGGGTAACCATGGCAACCTGAAACAAACATGGATGCCGCAAGGTGCCTTTTTAGGAAATCTATACATCTAACTGTAAATCCACGAAATCCCGCGAACCGGCCGACCGATCGACTTCAAGCTCGCCGTGCGTACGGCCCAGGAGCCAAGGGAGTGATGCACCGAGTGGGAAGTCGGTTGGATCGGGAAATTTCCCAAAATATTGATAAAATCATAAATACCCATATATGGAGTACCCTGATAGAGAGACTATGACATCATAGCACTGCCAGTCCCTAGATGACCGTGAAGTGACAATTTAAAGGGTAGTTCACCCCCAAAATGACTTTTTCTCCTATCGATTAGTCACCCCATGGAGACTTGAATTCATGAAAAAAAAAGTGTTTGTTTTTGTCGCATTCCTAAGCCAATAATTTGATGACCGGCAGTGGTTCCGGTAGGAGACAAAAAGGAGACTCTTTGTGTCTCCTACCGGAACCGCTACCTACCGGTCCACTGGTCATCAAATTATTGTCTTAGGAATGCGACAAAAACTAAAAAATATCCAATAATTCAAGTCTCCATGGGGTGACTAATCGATAGGAGAAAAAAATAAGTTTTGCAGATAAGGCAGGTGTCCCAAAATAGCAACTTTTGCACGGGAACACCCCTTGCGCACTCCTAAATCCTCAAATAGTGGGTTTAGCCAGTATGGCCCTAAATAGAGCGTGCCAAAAATCCTGAAGGGGGCGTCAACAAGTGTCTTTTGGTAGCAGCGGACATCTTTGAGGGGTATAAACCAGGTTGACTTAACATTGCCCAAAACAAACATGTCTGCGCTACTATGCCGCGCCCCGCGGTGGTGACGATGCGTTGGCACGCTCTATAGGGCTCCAAGTGTAAAGTTCGGCAAAAACCCATCCGCTTGAATGGTGCCTAATTCTTTCTGACACCAGCAGGGGTGAAACAGCAAGCCTACAGGCCATTCATATGAACTGTCTCTTTATGTACTGTATCATCTAAAATGTACCCTATTATCTTTTTCTCCAAATGCGGAAGTAATGAAAACACTGCAGTTCTCGTTAATGGCCTAGCAGGTGGCGCTAAACAAACAAGCTAAAGACCTGACTTTACACTTGGTTTTATTAGCCTTAGTAAACCTTTTCATGAAGACTTTTTTCAATCGCTAGTTTCAAGTCTTCTTTCACACAGCATGAGATGACTTTTTGTAAACTGTGGTCCCATTAATTAAAAAAAAATTATGATAAAGCAGGGTATGCTTTCGGGGCTTGTGATTGGCATGAACTGAGTGAAGACCCATCCGTCACTCCCCTTCACACCTAGTGTCGCGTAGCCAGACAACTATTCCACAATCTCTGAATGCTATATAGAGTCTGGAACTACAACTCCCAAAATCCGAGAGAGGAAACTGGCACTTCAGTTCACGAAAATATCTTTTAAAATATCTTTACACTTTACTTTTTAATTTCCATTTCTGCTAAGCAGCAAGCTAAATATACTTAGATGATTTGTATTTATATTAGGATAAATTTGCGCGACTGTAAAGACGAAACGGAAATGGAGAGGCTCCACATCCGGTTTATATTCTAATCATGATCAGAGCTTCCGAGTCCCAGACTGTATGCTGGAAACATTTGAAAATTGTGGGAGGCAACAGTCTGGTAACGCGAGACTACTTCACACCAGTAGCCTACCGTTTCCGGTTGCACTCACAGCCATTTTTCACCGAACTTGAGGCTTCAAAACGGGTCTGTAGAAAAACCAATGGGTGACGTCACGGCCCCCTTCATCCATATATATTTTCTGTCTATATTCATGTCTATTGTGTGTCACTACCATCACCTACAGTTGGTCATCATGTGTGAGAGTGTATACGAGCACATCTCTCCTCCGATAGACATGAAGCCGCTATATAGCCACTTCTTTTCACCTGACAGTGAGGAGGAGCATGTGGAGGAACATGCTATCCGACCTAGTTCCTCTCCCTGCTGAACAGGTACCCCGACCAACCTGTGGGTGTCACTAGTGTTTCTCTGCTCGGCTTCCCACACAGCCAATAGAGCACCGAAGTCGGACGTCACTGCCACTAGAGGGCGTTGTTTCACAGGTTCGTGGCTTTATTTTTTGTGTTGAAATCCCCATTTGGGAATCTTAGATCACGTCATATAATAACTGTGTTCCAAACATAAACACACCACCCTGGCGTTTCTGTCAGGGGGGTGGCTCTGCATTGTTTATGATATTCATTCTATTTGATACAGCCTGTTTCTGGCGAAAATGGAATTCATTCTGCCTTAAAAGTCTTAAGAACTACTACTTCCGGGTCTGAAATCACTGTCCCTACAGCAGCCGCGTTCATGGGAAATGTAGTCTTTGGGTTGTTTGACTCGTTTCTAGTGTTTCCTTCAGTCGATGCTTCATATCCATATGAGTAAAATCGCCAGGGTGGTGTGTTTATTTTTGGAACACAGTTCTTATATCGATCTAAGATTCCCCAATGAGGATATCAACACAAAAAGTAAAGCCACGAACCTGCGAAAAGCGCCCTCTACTGGCAGTGACGTCAGGACTTCAGTGCTCTATTGTGTTTGTTGGAGCACACAAGCGCGGTGGAGGGCAGGACCTTCACTGCTGCACCACCCTAGCACCAGTTGGGTGCATTTTTACACTCAAGTTTAATTGACACTCAGGACATGGCTCTGTTGGTTCCGGTTTGAATCAAATGGGAAAAATGTCCTGCATGGCACATTGCAATGAAAGTGGAAACGTTGAGATGATCACAGGTAAATGTTTTCAAGATAGTTTTAGTGTAGTTTCTCTATGGGTGATGCAATGAGCCTGCAGCCATTTTCTGTGCGATATAAGGTAAAGCAAATGTGGAGAGATATTTCGATGTTTTATTTGACCCAATTCTGGCGCCTGCACACATGCATCTATTTGTACACACACACACACACACACACACACACACACACACACACACACACACACACACACACACACACACACACACACTCTCTCTCTCTCTGCCCTAATGAACGTTTTTACCTTTCGATGCCAAGAATCCAGCTCTAGAGCCACCCAAAGCTCCTAATCTCCAAATGACAGACAGCATGGCTGACCCACTACCCTGACTCATCCCTGTGGTTTCACTTCATGGTCAAACCACAGCTCCCATGACACTACTGTGTCTTTCATAAGTAACAATTATAAAAACATCAGCCCCAACCGGTCCATTTTCCACACTCTCAGAATACACTCAGGATTTTGCAATGTGCTGAAACCATGAAAAGTATATTCCTGTCAAAAGGATGCTTTAGCTTAATTTGGGCCTTAATTGAATCGTTCGTTTAGCAGAGGTTAAAAAGGAGCGTCTCCCATATAAACAAATACAAGGATACTTACATCATCAGTATACATTTACTTTCATAGTTAAGAGTAGAAAGGCTTCCAGAACATTGCAAATAATAGCTGGTTTTGAATGACAGACATCATTTACAATGTACATAGGCCAATATTGTACCAAGTACTGTCAATACAGTATGTATAACTAGCAACATCCTCAATTTTTTATGTCATCACTCTGATTCATTACTTCAAATTCCATTCTCCTACCTGTACAGTCACCTTTTCAGAACTTATCATTTGAAGTCATTCGCAATTTAGTTGTATTAAGAAAGCAACTGATATTGTTGTCTAGATATGTACTAGTACAGTATGTAAAGATTTCCCTTTATCTGTTGCCCTACATTTAAAAGGGACCTATAACTGTGTTCAGATGGAATTCAGTGATGCAGTTCAGACAAAACAGCAGACAGACACATGAGGGACACAAATGGGTCCATTTGGTTCCATTTGCACTCACTCTTAGTTAACTACTTAAACCCTATATACTTTGTTATACGTCAAATATCGATGCACTGTTCGGGCCGAGACATGGACACTCGCATCACAGCAGGGAAAGGCCCTGGACGGCATCTACACAAGAATGCTATGAACGGCTCTTGATGTCACATGAGCGGACCACCAGAAACGTGGACCTCTACTGAGGCTTCCAGCGAGCCACGGAAGAGGTCAGGGAGACAAGGATGAGGCTGCCTGGGAGCATTGTGTCAGGCACCCGGAACTGTTGGCGAGCACCACCTACGTAGACACACTGCGGCGTGACAGCGGAGCTAGCAACACTGCTGAGCTCAAGACGCTGATGCTGGATAGGCGGGTGTGGAGGGTAGAGATCCAGGAGTCCGGAGTTGGTGTCGGCTAGTCTGCACTCTCACATCGTATTGCGAGCATGTCAACCGGCTATTTCCGGCCGAATGTTCAGCTATTTTCGCTGAATGTACACCAATTCTGCGTAATGTCCGCCCATTATGACTTTCCCAGAATAAGGATGCTATAGGGTTCATGTGGTTAAATTAACACTGATGATTCTACTGAGCAGACAGGCAGACCAAAGAAAGGGACGTGTAAACAGATGAACAGAAAGGTAATACCTGATTTATACTTGCGTGCCAGAGTCGTGTAGCCTGGCGTAGCCAGACTATATCACTGCGTGGATATGAGTCTGGTGCTTCCATGAGGATTTTTTTTTCCCCATGGGGCGGGATCAAAACAATGGCCCTCGACGCAATTGGTTAGACCTACAACCAACTACCAATTACAGTCTCCCATATTCGAATACTGGGCCCTGATTGGTTACCCACGTCTTCTGGAGCAGGAAATGGATTCTCTATGGAGCGGTGCCAGACTCAAATCGCAGAGTGCAATCTTCTTTTGCACTCGCAGATTCGTCTGGTCCCAGGCTAAGAGTCGTGCACCGAAACTAGCCTATCTACAAGCTCACAACACGTCTCAGTGGCAGTGCAATGCGTTGTTAGCTTATAGATCTGCTATACAGTATCAGTGTGTGACAATTGCACTCAACTAAGCATAAATAAGAACCAATGTGTGTGCATTCAGAACCAGAACCTCTAGACTCTAGTCATACATCCATCCTCTCACGATGAAGGTATATAGCCCACGTGAACATGCACATCACACTCACACAGGTAAAATCAATAACCATGCAGGCCACATAATGTGTCAGTTAATCTGGTAAGTATCATAAGCAAAAACTATTTTAGAAATAACTTTGGTGGTGTGGGTTTTTAATCACTGTTTGATGTTTCTCTCACTTGTTTTTCACAAAAAAAAGAAGAAGAAAAAGAAAAGTGTCCTACAGTATAAGACAGAAAATCTAGGTTTGTGGGGGTGTAAATATAGATTCCTCTCGTATTTTGTTATGTGGAATGCAAAAGGTTATGCAGACTGCTCTGCAAGGTATTTTTCATTCTCTCTGACCCTTTTCTGAGAACCTCAGGCTTCGACAGGAAAGCACTCTGGACTTGAACCCTAGTGTCCCTACGCTGGGCATGTCATAATAGCAGGTGAACATTCAGTGATAATAGCAGATCTACAAGCTTGTGAGCTTGTAGATTGGCTATTTTCTGCATAGATTTGGTGTAGAACGACAAAAAAGGAAGGGGCCCAGTGAAGTATATAGGCCAAGAGTGTAAGTGGTTAAAATTAAGAGCCAGTTGTTGCACAGACTCCTTGTGAGTAGCAAGGACCCAAGTTTGAATCTGATTCTGTCATGTGTTGCATGTCTCCCTTCTCTCTTTCCTGTCTATCTACACTTTTTACTGTCTAATGAAGCCAAAATTATGGGGATGATGGTGTGTGCGTGCGTGTGTGCATGCGTGTGTGCGTGCGTGCGCACGTGTATGTGGATGGGCATTTGTACTTCTGTTGGGTATTTTGGGTATTGGTTTAACCCTTTTCTTGCAGTCTGTGAAATGTTCCATTTCAAGGCATTTTCAGAAAATGTTGTCCATTTTCTTTCCATGTGTACTTTCCACATCACATCAATTTTATTTTGTAAAACCATTTAATTTAGTTAATGCACTGAAATAGACACCAAAAGAATCGTTAAGCCTAGGTTACTGGGTGCCTGCTACTTTTAATTGTCAATCCAGTTCGCCTTACTATAATTGCTAAGTAACCCTGTTGCTGTAATGCGGAAGTCCCGAAAAGTCAACACGTGCCTAATTTGACCCCCCTTCAAGGCACAGGTTGACGTTTGCTCACTAAGTCACGATTGGGGATGCCTTTTGGGGAGTGAGACAGCGTACACACAACACATGGCAGCGCTCTCATTCATATCAGCGTGCGTAAAATGTTATCCTTGCGCCCGGCGCGTCAGGTGCAGTTAATTTCCTTCATGCAAATGCGTCCAATAAGGCTCTTGCTCGCACCTAACAGCGTAGCTGAGTGTACAGCTTGGCCTGGGACCGGCAACCAGTCTCTGCTCCTTTAAGGCAAGGAGGCATGAAAGCGTCTGCAGGGGCAGGAGGAGAGGGTTCTTCTGTGTAATGCTCTGAGGCAGCGTATAGTGGGCTGGCGAGGCGCGGGGACCAATGCGATCAGAGCGGCAGCGCTGGGTGAAGAAGATGCGCGTACCATTGCCTCGTGCTGGACGGAGAGAGGCGGCGATGAAGATGATTTGACTTTGGAATCTCAGAAAGAAAAAAAACCCGCCCGCTTCATCAATTCACCCGGATTTGTTTTTCATTCTTAAACTGAACCCTCCCCCGGTTATTATAGCTTCTTATTTTTTTTGTTCATTTTTTTTTTCATTTTCGGGTAATTTGTTTGCAAACATTTGTATTTTATTTTTGGGTTAGGATTTTACGTTTTTTTTATTCTTTATTATATAGTTTAGCCAGTTTTCATTTTTAAATTTTGTCATTGCTCACTGGAACATTTTTTTTTTTAAGGGATGTGATATTCCACACACTGCTCTGACTCAGCATCATCATCACACCTGGGCTTTACGCGGAGCGCCGTCTCCCCTTGAGCAGCATCTCCCCTTTGAAGAACAGCAAGACACGGATCACCGCTGCTCTCCCCAAGACATCCACACACACACACACACACACACATATATATATGCTCCAAGTACAAAATAAGGGGCTGGGAGACAGGAAACTAAAAGAGTAAATAAGTAGCGAGGGGGGACAGCAGTGAATATCATTTTTAAAAGTAGAGACTTGGTCCGGTTCCTTCAAGACAGTGGCAAATGTTTAACCTTAATACCCTAAGCACACAGAAGAGCGTCCTAGGGAGGCATCGGTCGGAGGAAGACGAGAAGGCATAGCCTGGGGGGATTGAACGGAGCAGGGCATGTGGATATTGGCTTTTCTCTTTTCCCAGAGCATCTTGAATGGTAAGTTCACCTGCTCCGCGTTAATGATCATTACCTATTCCTGGAGGGAAATGACTAGTAGCCGACCGTATATGGTAAAGTGACTGAAGACTGTAAGGATGGAGGTCACCCAGTGTTCCCACATGAAAAGATGTTCACGAATATTCACGATTTAAAAAAAAGATAGCAGATTTACAAGCTCATATATGAGCTTGTAGATCTGCTATTTTTGAATAGCCGAAGTAGCCTATAAAATAATGGTTAATGTTTGTCAAAAGCCCTGTCACCTTTGATGGATGGAGACGGGCGATGCATATGAACTGCGTTTTAATCGTTTATCTGCTCCCCTGTAATCATTAAATGCAGACCCCTGCCCTCGATCATATGCATTATAAGCACAATCATCCGAAATTGATGAATTATGCTTTGGGTCAATTTGTGTGGGCCTGCATTGCATCGCGTGCAGGGATTAATTGGCGTTATTTAGGCTACTAAACTGAGATTTGATTAGCCGTGACCTTACAGGTTAAAGTCTTAATTGCCAACATTTGCATCTATTAAATTAAAATGAGCTGACGTTTAATCTGATGCATATAGATATAATTTTTTTCTATTAAAGTATGGTTTCACTGTGGCCCTTAGTAATAAGTGACGTAGGCTATTTGATATAATGGACATTTGGTTGAACCCCTTTCCCATCCCCCACAGCCAGCTATATTTTTCAAGTTCAAAGTACCCCAGTGCATATAAGGATGAAGAAATACACACACTTTTAAATATCTGCTGGTTGTATTTGTATTAACACACATTTTCACTAAAAAGATTCACTTGGATGATAATATCTCCTCTGCATATCCAATTTAGTCATCAACATTTTGACAAGAGATGCATGTATCTTGCATTGAATAAATCCTATAGAAGGAAAAACAACTCCATGGCAATTTCTTTTAAGGACAAAAACATATAAAATGTTGCACACAAAGATTCCAGATAGGGAACATACATAAAATGTTATTATGCAGAAATGTTAAAGATGTGTCCCAAGTACACCACCTCACCCCAAATGTTAAAATTGAATATTATTCAAATAGTCTACAATTGTCCAATCTAAAAAAATATTAAAACGCCTTGATGAGTATGTGTTGGTGTTTCTGTATGTATATGTGGGTGTATGTATGCATGTGTGTGCTGGTGCACACGCATGCACTGGCACACATGCAGTGAATGTGTGTCTGCATTCATTTGTATTTGTGTACACATATCTATAATCAACTAGCAGAAAGTGTATGCAATTTATTAGGTTTGCCAAATCAAAATAAACATTTATTGGCTAGTCCCTTCTACGAGGAAGGACTATGGCTGACAGGGTGTGTACAAAAAGGGAGTCGAAGAAGGAGAGAACGGGGAGACTGGAAGAGGGAGAAGGAAAGAAAATGGAATCATGTCTAAGAAAAATACGATGGTTGTGACAAGACAGGGAACATTCAGATATTATAAGCGAAAATCAAACTCATTTGTTTTGTAAATGTTTGCAGCAAAAGGCCACACATGCTGAATCCAGAGTAGTGAGGTTTTAGAGGTATGTATACATTAGAGCATATTGAGGGCTAGTTATATATGATATGGTGCACCTATACAGCTACAGTAGTATATACGCTGTACACCCTCAGACCCCCTCACACCCCACCCCAAAAAAAGATGGAGGAAAAAAAAGAACAAACATATTTTTCCTGCTAGTCTGGGTGATAAAATAAGGTTTTTTAAATTGATTTTTGTTCCTGTGTCGTGTCTTTTTCATTGCTTAGGCAAGCCTCCAGTCTGCGCAGTTTATTGACACTGAGCTCCACATAAAATGGTATCTCCCTCGGCCCAGCTTGGGCTGAAACTCATAAAGGCACAATAAGGAATCCTCATTAATCATAATCATCTGACTGTGACATTAGATCAACTGCCATGCAAGATTGTGTCCATTTATTAGCAGATTATCGAGGAGGCCCCGTGGCAAGCAGCTGACAGGGAAATAAGCAATATACAGGGAAGAGAGTGTGCAGACATGTTGTTGTTGTTCTTCTTCTTCTTCCTCTTTTCTCATTCAACATTTCCCATGTTTGTTTGTTTTTGGCACTGCGAAGCTTTTATTTAAGAATTATTGAAGCATTTTTCCCATCGTGTGATATCGGAATTTGTTCTTTTTTTATTTGATTTCTGTATCATCGCAGGAGCTTAGCCGTGTGATGTTGTCTTCATTGGTTGTCTGTTGTTTGGATTATCGTCAAAATGAGGTGTTCATGTGCTCTGTGCAGGCGTTGTCAGAATGAATGAGTGACCTTGTAGATAGGAGCCAGCACAGTGATTGGTTTCTAGACAATTCTTGCTGTTTCAGAGTTAGGCCTATCACATGCTCACTGGCCTGTCTCTATGGTAACCTGTATTATGGGATTCAGGAGGTGCAGGGTTGGGCTCCGGCTGGACTCTGAGGTGACCCGGAAGTACTTAAATAAGGACTTAATCACTTCTTGAGAGATCAGTGTGCTTACAAACGAGTGACATACAGTGTGGCAGAATCGTAATTAAGTGTCTAATTAACGAATCTGGGAGTGTGAGTGTTATGCCTCCTCCGTATTGCAAAGTGATAATTTAGCGATCATAAACAAACAAATATCTCTATCTCTTTACTTAATTCATATAATTTATAAGCCTCTAAAATATACCTAAAATATATTGTTTCAACATTCTGTCTGCTTTTAATCATTGCAACGTTGTCATTCTTTCCAAATGATTAATCATTTTACATGAATTCAAAGGAACCGGCAAAGACCTTTAGTTGTGATCTTATTTCAATCATTGCTATTTAGAAAAATGCCAATTCTATACATTTGCATGTTAAAATCCAGCTCATACTGAAGGCACATTTAGTTCGCAAATGATTCTGGAAGAGCCTCACTGTATCTATCAAAGTGTATGTGTCACTTCAGCCATCAGGATGGGAGGGGAAACCACATTTTTCCTCTCAAAAGATGCCTTCAGGCAAAACCAATGCAAGCTCAA
Organism: Gymnoscopelus braueri; assembly: GCF_963280865.1. Lineage (NCBI taxonomy): Eukaryota > Metazoa > Chordata > Actinopteri > Myctophiformes > Myctophidae > Gymnoscopelus > Gymnoscopelus braueri. Next base: position 16,325,102 of record NC_137606.1, on the reverse strand, counting down.
ATCGACTCACTCAAATTCTCATTGCAAATATATATTGAGGCAAGGCTTACTACTATACAATGATTTATATCTGTATATCGCAAATTAACTTGATGACCATGTATGAACAGGATTTTACTCTTTTGTGTTAAATAAATGAGTAAAACTAAGTTTTAAGATCACTCAAATGTGATTGTTTCTTTTTTTTTTACTTCAATTAACCGTGACCTCTGCCAGAGTGAAGACATCAGGATCCCTTCAAACATAAGGAAGTTCTTCCAGAGTGTCTTGCCCAGTGTAGATTACAGTACAGTAAATAGCTGCCAACATCACTTAGCCTGCCAATTTAACATGACCCCACATTATTTGTAACCTGAGAGGTTGGATGAGAATGCTATTGGGATAGATAGATTGGATGAACTTGGCTGTGAGTTGAAGGCTACGACGTGTGTGTGTCTGTGTGTGTGTGTGTGTGTGTGTGTGTGTGTGTGTGTGTGTGTGTGTGTGTGTGTGTGTGTGTGTGTGTGTGTGTGTGTGTGTGTGTGTGTGTGTGTGTGTGTGTGTGTGTGTGTGTGTGTGTGGCGCAGGGGGTAGTTAATCTACTGGGGACAATTAAGGCAGCGCAATGATTAGAGCCCCATCTGTTGGAGTGGTGAGGTGCTCCTCTTGGAAAAAGCCCTGGGATCTTCCAAGCCTATTTACAGATGTCCAGGGAGCACATTGTCTCTGTCGGGCAGAAACCTCTTATCTCCATATTTGATTTTTTTCTTTTATTTATTAATGCCCTACTTGATCATACTACAGCATCACACAAAAGCATCAAAAGTAGCAGATCCGCAAGCTCAAAACATGACGAGAAATTACGCGTTTTGAGCTTGTTGATCTGCTACTTTAGCTATTTTTGAATTTGAATCCTGAAAAGTAACAGTTTTGGACGTATGATGTTTCCACCCGAAGGAGACGATATTGTCTCTGTCGGTTGGAAATATTGTATATCCAAAAAACGTACATTTTCATGAATTGGGAAAAAAAGAAGGAAAGAAAACCTGTTACAATGGATCTAATGGAGTTATGAGATTTTGTCACATAAGCTCTAATACTTGTAAATGGTTAACCACATTAAACCTGGCATTCCTATTTTTTGGCACGTCATTATTAGATAGTCTTTTTTTGTGAAGAGATTTGGTGTAGACTGCAATACTAGCGGACCTAGAACTCTTAGGGACCCCCGGCAACTGATTATATAAGGTTTAAGTTGAGATATGCGGTTTCTTTTTCTTTCTCCCAATTTAGTCGTTATGCCAATTGATTCCTCCCCACACACATTTGTGTGTGTTGTCACTGCTGTTGTATCCTACTGACTCACTTGCCATTGAGGAGCCCCCACGGGGAGAAAGTAGAGCCTTCGTGCTGCTCCTCCCGCCCAACACTCCCTGCTGACAGGTGCCGCCCTCAGCCCGTAGGCTCGACAAAGCCGGATGCACCACGGTGGATTCGAACTCACAACCTCTGCGATGGTGGCCAGGCATTTTACCACTGCGCCCCACCCGAGTGCCTGAGATACAAGGTTTCAACGGGACGGTGATGATGTGATCATTGGTGGTGGTCGCAGTGGTCCTGTGCAGGCTACACAGAGCGATGAAGAGGGAGCACTTGAAACCTGATCAGCCTCTGCCCCTCACGGTCCCCTAAGTCTGCTCGCTAATTACCAATTAGGGTTCAGTTGCCGTAACGATAGCACAACTCATGAGATTAGATGATGGCACGAACATATCCCAAAAGATACCCTATATCTACCCGAGCAACTGGGGGTTAAGTGCCTTGTTCAAGGGCACCTAAGCAAGGCAAAAAAATTCAAAGGAATTTCAGAAAGACAACGGAATTGTGGAAATAGCAGATCTACAAGCTAACAATGTGTGGACATGAAGATTGGCTATTTTCATTTTTTTAATAGGGCTTAAGTGGTTAATTCAAACTGTATTTTTGTAAGTTTCGGTCACAAAAAGACAGCAAATGTATCCTTTGTGTCTCCAGCTGAAAAGTTGGGGAACCACTGATCTAGACAGATTAAGTTTACAAACCCACTTTGGTTCAGTTACTGTGGATAAACGATGCGGTCGTTCAATGAAGTATAAATTAGGCTCAAGCTGCCACACATTCTGAATCATCCACATGATTCCAGTAGAAAGTAGCCGCTAATGCCGGGTAATGAATACACCAATGTGTGATCATAACAAGCTATCCCCTAGTTCATACATCCTAGCTGTATAATGAGGGCCCTCTCTATACTGTACCACTGTACCTCCTCAAGATCTTCAGCCAGTCTAGCTCTCTAATTAGGAGCAAGACATCAGAGACTCTGTGTGTGTGTGTGTGTGTGTGTGTGTGTGTGTGTGTGTGTGTGTGTGTGTGTGTGTGTGTGTGTGTGTGCGTGCGTGCGTGTGTGTGTGTGTGTGTGCGTGCGTGTGTGCATGCACGTGCGCACATATGTGCACGTTGTTTCGCCCCGATGTAAAATCTAATTACCGATCACACTGTGTCTGTATGGATTCCGCTGAATCAGAAGTGTAATTGCGTCAGCCCGCGTGTAAATGGCTCTTGCATTAAAATGTTAACGATATCGTTTAGCATCTGCAAAGGGAGAGAGAGAGAGAGAGAGAGAGAGAGAGAGAGAGAGAGAGAGAGAGAGAGAGAGAGAGAGAGAGAGAGAGAGAGAGAGAGAGAGAGAGAGAGAGAGAGAGAGAGAGAGAGAGAGAGAGAGAGAGAGAGAGCCCTTGGTGCCCAGATGTAGATGTTTGATCATGCGTGTAAAGTGAGGTTGTACTACATTTGGCGGCGGGGTAGTGGTGTTGATGGGTGGGTGGGGGTTTCCCTCGCAGACTGGGTTCTCAGTGGAGAGGATGTTTTTAATTCACTCAGCACCTGTCAAAGTGACATGTTATATTACTGTGCTGCACTGTGCAGGCACTCCGATGGAGAAGATGAACCCATGTAAAAACCTTATTTGACAGAACAAAATGGACTAAATCAAGATTAAATGGCTTACCACATACTCAGCCTTTATTTGCCTTGGGTGAGGGGACTGATAAAAGACATGCGAAGGTGATAAACTTCCCAAGGGGCTACAGTATAGTGGTAGCTGACCAGTCAGTGCAAGCTGGATGAAACTCAGCCGCCAATCACGGTTGCTGTGGATAGTTCGGTAGAAATCACGGCTGAGGAGACACCATGTTTGGGGACCCAGATACTTTATCCGGGCGGAAAGGAACCAAAACACAGAGTGGACAACAGTGACCTTCGACTGTTCACAGAATGGCTGACTACCAACCAATTTGAGGCATGCCAGCACACCTTCCATGTTCTGAGCCAACTCTCTCCCCACACTGTCAGGGAATCCCAGTGGGACATTACCATTTCTGCCAGGGCAAGGTCCTAGTTAACAATAATGTCAATCTATTTAAAGTGTTGATCAAACGCACATTTTGTGTTGTCTTTATGAATAAATAAGGCTTAAGGTATTTGCTTAACAAAGGATCACCCGGCATTCTATAATCTATTTATCTCTACTAGGAGATTGTGCGTTTGGCCCTGTGTGTGCGTGTGCATGTGTGCGTGCGTGCGTGTGCATGTGTGTGCGTGTGTGTGTGTGTGTGTGTGTGTGTGTGTGTGTGTGTGTGTGTGTGTGTGTGTGTGTGTGTGTGTGTGTGTGTGTGTGTGTGTGTGTGTGTGTGTGTGTGTGTGTGTGTGTGTGTGTGTGTGTGTGTGTGTAATCTCACATAATATTATTACTAGTAAGAGCAGCATCATATTTCTTATGCACACTGGCAGCAGGCCATGTACTGCAATTCCCAAATATGTTTAAACTTGGTCAACTATAACTACGTAATCTTAAAATAATCTTTAAATATCATCCATCCAAGCTACAGGACAGCACGGTAGAGTATATTTCAACCAATCAGATTGCTTGGTCGGAACTACCTGTTGTATAATTGTAACCAACATGTTTGGGTGATTTGATCGGGACATCCGAATTTAACATTAAATAAATATGCGTGTATATGGGTTGAGAGACCAATTGTTTATTTTCTCTCTCTCTCCATCTCATGGGAATTCACGCATACACAGGTCTCTTTCCTGAGACTATGCTGGCATGGCCTACCACCTTTCAGATAAGGCTGTGCGTACTACATATCATCCTACATTACTTTTCAGTTTGATGTACAACTGACTGTCAACTTCTGTCATCAGTAATGTCAATTACTTATTTCTTCTTAGAAGGACTTGCAAAGTGAGTGTGGGGCTGCAGGGTTAAAAAATATAAATACAAATCTTGACCCCTATATATTCCATCATACAACAAATAGCGAAAATAGCCAATCCCTAAAGGAATTATGCATGTATTTAATTCAGTCTGACCAGAGCCAGTGATAAAACATATCACCACTGGCACTGGAGATTAAATAAATGACCAAAGTAGGGGGGGGGGGGTATCAAAAGCATAGATTCCCTCCATCTTCCCCAGAAAATCCAACCCTGTGTTGCATTGAAAACACAACACTAACATTTCAAATCAGTGTCTGATTGACTGGTGATACGAACAAAATTGACACAAGAATCATGGAAATTTGAATGACATAAATCTGTTCCAATTATATGTGGGATCTTACTGACATTGGAGCTGGGTTGCTCACACATATTGCAATGTATTAGGCAATAACATTGTAACTGTGGGGTTGGCGAAAGGGCCTCTCTGTGTGGAGTTTGCATGTCTCCCCATGTCCCCTAGGGTAGGTACCCTCACAAAAAACATGCAGTAATCCTGGTCTCTATACTGCCTCCCCCTGGTCAGCCGGGGCGCCTGATGGAGGGGAAAGGACGTCCTACGTCGTTCTACCGGGGATACTCCCCCCTGTGTCAGGTGATAAGAAGCGGCCTGCTCATGCATTGAAGGAAGCATGAGCTCAGTTCGGGGCTCTCCCCAGGCTGGCAGAGGGAGAGTAGCGCCCAGGATTACAGCTTAGGCAATTGGCACTGGGTGGAAAAAATGTGTTACAAAATTGTGGGATAATAAAAAAGAAAAAAGAAAACATTGTAACTTCATGATTGTCCTAATGATGAAAATGCTTGAATGAATTAGTTTCAGGTATATGTACGTATATTGATACTAAGGTACTGGTTTCGGCCACGGTCCAAGTAGTTTTTCATTATTAAAGTGTCAGCCAGTCCTAAGTTCTTGGTCAGTCAGACCATTGCCAAAAACCAGAGAGGGCCAAGACGGGAATCTTGGATTTCAAGATCTACTGCCTGGTACTGCTCTACTAAAACATGAACCACTTATAGTCAGGTTGCTTAGGACCAGATTTTTTAAAAATGTGGAATGTATTAAACCCTATGTGGTTGAACGGTGTCCCTCAGGGCTCTATTCACCTGTTTCCTAGGCTGTGTGTGTTTCACTTCCTGTCGATTTCATTGGATATCATTGGTCATCTGACCAGTTTCATTGGATTTCATTGGATCAATCGACAGGAAGTGAAACACACACAGCCTAGGAAACAGGTGAATACTAGTGTCTTTTTTCTCTTTTCTGTTATTGTGGGGAAAGCTTTTGCAGAAAATAGCAGATCGACAAGATCACAACGCAACACAGTACGGATGCTGGGGTTTAAGTGGTTAACAGGAGACCAGTTTCTCATTGCCAGATCTATCTCCACGCTATAACCTAGCACTGTGCCAGTTCAGGAGAAAGCAGGACACTAACCTCATGTTAGTCTGTATACTCTGTATACAGTAGGCGCAACCTAACCAATTTCAAGATATTGGCCACTAAAATATGTCTTACAGTGAGAATAATCACTGAGCAGTCATACTCAAATGAATGAGTGTTGCACATACTGTAGTTTGTGCAAGAACAGCACACAGGCTTGCACTGTAGGTGGTGTTTCCTGGTTGGTGGAAAGGCCTCGCAGAGTGCATTCACAGTTTGACACAGGCAACCAATGAAAGCAAATTTAATTCTTACGGGCAAAGTGGCCCACTTCAACTTTTCAGCAGAGATTCAGCGTAAATGGTGGTGGGTAGTGCCATGTAGACTAGGTCAACAGACTAGGCCCCCCCGACTAAAGCTCATTTTTCTATTGTGTTTGACAGGTGGCAGAGGTGATCAGCAATTCATCATCCTCCATGACAAACATACACACATTCTGCCTCTTAATCCAGTCCCCTCCATGTCAGGGCCACGCTTTGAACTCCACACACATGCTATGACCTAAGGCTGGATTGATCTCCTGCTAGCTGGCCTCTGTGTGAAGCGTGCGCGGATTACTGTGGTGACTCACTTTTTCTGTCTGTCTCTCGCCCCCCCCCCCCCTTGTTCTTCTCCTTCTCACCCTATTCGTTCTCTATCCCTATCCCCCCCCCCGCCCCCATCTCTCTCTCCCTTGCATTCTTTCTCTCCCTCGCTTCCAGCTTTGGCATCCTTCTCTCATAATGTCACATACCCCCATTTTAATGCAGCTCTTTTTACAGCATTGGTCTGTAGGAGTCTAGCTGTCTATAAGAGGGTCTGTCTGTCTGTGTGTCCGGGTTTAATCTCGCAAACCGCTGGACCGATCAGCACCACATTCCGTGTGCACAATGCCAGTCGGCCACAATCATATCGCTGCTGTCTTATCTCCATATCTTTTTGTTGTAAATAACACCCTACTTGATCATACTACAGCGTCTTGCAAAAGTTTCAAAAGTAGCAGATCTGCAAGCTCGAAACATGGGCGCAAAGCGACATGTTTCGAGCTTGTAGATCTGCTACTTTTGCCGTTTTTGAATTTGAATCCTGAAAAGTCACAGTTTTGGACATTAGAGGTTTCCACCCGACAGAGACGATATGCATCCATTGGTTTCACCTCAGCCTTTCATCACCAGCTGTGTTTTCTTTGTTTTCCCCAAACCTATAGCGGCTTTGTATTTGCAGGTACAGACTTCTCAGTCAGGTTATGTGTGACTTAATACCCGGATGGTATTTTACGACAAAAAGCCTGCCGGCCCCCTATTTCTGATGCTGCATAGTCCAAATAGCAAAGTAGGCTAAGGGATAACAGAGGAGGCAGCGGCGGATAGACAGAGTGACAGAAAGACAAATGGCTCCAGCTTGGTTTCTCGACACTGCTCTTTATTTTTAAACCTGGCACAGATGCTAAGATTTAAGACCAAGTTAGTGGCGGTTTATTTTTAGCCGGCCATTCTTAAAGTGCTGTCATCTTGTTGGAGTTGAGGTAAGGTGTGGGAGAGAGAGAGAGAGAGAGAGAGAGAGAGAGTGTGTGTGTGTGTGTGTGTGTGTGTGTGTGTGTGTGTGTGTGTGTGTGTGTGTGTGTGTGTGTGTGTGTGTGTGTGTGTGTGTGTGTGTGTGTTTGCTTGTGTGTTTGCTTGTGTGTGTGTGTGTGTGTGTGTGTGTGTGTGTGTGTGTGTGTGTGTGTGTGTGTGTGAGAGTGAGAGTGTGTGTGTGTGTGTGTGTGTGTGTGTGTGTGTGTGTGTGTGTGTGTGTGTGTGTGTGCTTGCTTGTGTGTTTGCTTGTGTGCATATATGCTATGCATAGAAGCTCATGTGTGTATATGTAGCGTGTGGATGTGTGTGTGTGCTCAGTATGTTTGATTGGGTGAGTTATGGATTTGGTTCTCAAAGTGGGGTCCGAGGACCCCCAGGGGTCCTTGGAGGGGTACCAGGGGGTCCCCAGCAAAATGAGTTAATATGGAGTCATTTAACCACTTTAACGATATGTTATAGTTTTGCTATTCAAAATTAGCAGATACACAAGCTCATAGCGTGGCACAGAGTACTATGAGCTTGTAGATCTGCTATTTTTGAAAAATCGTGAAAACTTGTGCAAATCCTTCAATATATATTTTTTTTAAAGCGAACATTTGTAACTCAAATGTTTGCTTCTGGGGGGTTCCTGGAACAAAATATGTTGAGATGGGGGTCATTTACATATCATTTTTGGGGCCTTTGACATGAAAAAGTTTGAGAACCACTGAGTTAGGGCATTGGCTCTCAACCTTTTTTGAGCTCTGGAATGGACCTCTAGCATATTCCAACAAACCTCAAGAACCACCCCGCCCCACCCCACCTCCCCACAATCATTTAGTATATCGTTGCTGTCGGGGCAGAAACCTCTTGTCGCCATATTTTTACTTTTTGTGTTTTTTCGTAGATGAACACCCTACTTGAACATACTACAGCGTCGCACAAAAGCATCAAAAGTAGTAGATCTACAAGCGAGTAACAGTTTTGGACATTTTGACAGAGACAGAGACGATATAAGAAAGCATAATACAGTCAACTCATTTCTATTTATTTAATTTTGTTACATTTCCGATTTTAGGCAGTGGTTCTCAACTTCTCTGGGTCAGGGGTGGGGGGGGGGGGCACTTGAACATCTCAAAAGTGTTAAGTGGTCAGATGGGTGGGCCGCCTGCGTTTTCAGAGCATGTTTATTTTAATGATCCATCAATTGGGTTTGTCGGTATTACAATGATCACTTTTCAAGGTTATAAATAAGAAATACTATGACTTTTTCTTGATTCATGTATAATGTTATATCAAAAATCACACCCAGTGTGAAGTGAGCGGTGCTATTTATGAGTTATTAATTTCATCATGCATCTCGGTAGCCAATCACAGCACGTCCTGCGAAGTGACGTGCTTACATTTTTTACATTATTATTAATTTCATCATGCGTCTCGCTAGCCAATCACAGCGCGTCTGCGAAGTTTGAAGTTCATTTCATCATGTGTCTCGCTAGCCAATCACAGCACATCCTGCAAAGCTTAGCCTATGGGCGTGTTTTCCACAGCATGGCGTCACAGCGAAAGACAAATTTTCACGACGGAAAGAAAACCTTTCACCACGGATGGGTCTTAAACCCGCTCAAAAATCATACAGTTTTGTCATTAGTTGGGGCCTGGCCCACTTGCGATATCCTCGCGGCCCACCAGTGGGCCCCAGCCCTCAGGTTGAGAAACAGTGGTTCAGGGTGTGACATGGAATGGAGCCACAGGACTCTGATTTATGTCCTTCTAGCCGCTCATCGATCCGCCCGGCCTGGTGTGAGACTGAGTGCATCGTCAATACTCCTAGCACTTTACGGCGTTCCTAGAATTCCCCCGACCTCCAGTCAGACCAAGGTGCAGGGTTCGATTTGCTGGTTGGGGGGGAGGGAGATCCATGCCTCTGCATTTGATATCCCCCCTTCTGGTCATTCATTTTTATGGCCGGCGTGGTATTTTTTTTAATCCCTGCGACACTTTTGGAAAAAGGAGACTGTCTGATTATGTTTGATATTTATGTTTGATAATATCACAATTTAATAAAAAATAATTATGTTAATCACATTAACCGTGGCGTTCTTTTGGGCAAACTTTTTTCAAAATGTTTCTAAGATCCTCTTTTTTTTTTATTGTAGATGTAGAGCTTGCAGGCTATTTTCACTATTTGCTGTACAATGAAGTATATAGGGCTAAAGGGCTTAAGTTGTTAAGAAATATCCCGCCCCCCTCTGTTTTTTTCTTCCCCCCCCACAAATGGAACCCTGAATTCCCTCCAGTCAAACCAAGGTGTGATACTGCAGTACAGGGCCATGTGCCAATGTATTTGATTACAGAGCAGGTCCACCGCAGATGAGGAGAATTTCCAATTTCCAGGTCCAGTGCTGTTGCAAGGATTGAGAGAATCACGTCTGTGTTGCATGAAAAGAGAAATGATTTGGACAGAACTCCACATGGGTCCCCAGCATGGAAGCATGTCACTGTTTACATGTTGCATATGTGTCCCCGTAGAGTAGACTGTTGCCAGGATGAGGTCTATTATCTATCCCACAAGTCATTATGCTAATTACTGTTTGATCAGATGATTAACACTATTATATCTCGATTAATTCCAAAGTACTAAATGCTTCTGAATATATTTGTGGCTGCACGGCTTCACACTGCCCTGGTGTCCTCTGTCTGCACATTAAAGGGGAAAAAATCACCTGAGAGGAGAGGAGAGGCGTGAATGGAGGTTGGGAGAGGAAAGGAGAGGAGCTAGAGGAGAGGAGAGGGGAGGGGAGGGGAGCGAAGGGGAGGGGAGTCATGGATGGAGGTTGGGAGAGGAGAGGAGAGGAGAGGAGAGGAGAGGAGGGAAGAGGAGAGGAGAGGAGAAGAAAGGAGAGGAGAGGAGAGGAGAGGAGAGGAGAGGAGAGGAGAGGAGAGGAGAGGAGAGGAGAGGAGAGGAGAGGAGAGGAGATGAGAAGAAAGGAGAGGAGAGAGGCGATGAGAAGAAATGAGAGGAGAGGAAAAATGTAACAATAATCTATTTTTTGCCTTTCCGTGCAGGCAGTGGTGTGCTGAGAGGGGGAGCAGTAATAAAGCAAGCTGGGGGCTGGGGGGAGATGAGGAGAGAGATGGGGGGGCAATGGCGCTGGCTAGGGGGGCTGCTGAAAGGAGCCGTGCTGCGGTCCCTTAAGTGTTGAATAAACATGCTTGGTTTAGAGAATTGGCTGCGATAAATGTTTAATATGATAAGTCCATAAAGACGGTCAAATGAGTCTGGAGTATTTAAATGAACATGGCACACAGCAGAAGCAGTTCTAAATGGGCGGCGGGGGGGGGGGGGGGGGTAGGCCCTGGAAATGGCAGCAAGCACTAATAAGATGAGAGCAGCCAGCTGTTCTGACATCAGCACTGACAGACCTCGCCAGCTGTGGCACAGCTGTCTCTCTCTGATCTCGACGTAACGCCAGAGTCTTAATGGTAATCATAAGAATAATCAAGAATCATTAACGACAATGTTGCAACGCACCAAGGAAAGAGCAACAAAACAAGCCTCTTAACAAGCCGCTTTTAAAATGGAGTGTAAATAGCAGATCTTCTAGCTCACAATGAGTCACATCGTGATGTGTTGTTGCGAGCTTGTTGATACAACATTCGTTGTATGATGAAGTATACAGTAGGGCTTAAGCGGTTAACGGTGAACTACTGATATAGTAAAGGGAAGAATTGCTTTGCTAGCTTGTAGCACAAAATTATGAAAAACAAAACGGTTGCACAAGAAAGTACAGGTCATTGCTTAATTAGCTTAATGTTTTTTGATGAACTGGCCTGCAATATGGCAAGCAGCTCACAGCATTACAGTATAATGATTACAACATCAAATACTTGTCTTGAAAATGTTCTTTACTGTACATATTCAGCAGCATAGATTTAATAGTATATTCACAAATGTGGGGGAATCAGAAAATTCTTATTCTGATGTGATACGCAATTGTCTTGGCCATTATATAGTGACCAGTGCATCAAGCTATGTTCACATTCTGTGTTTCCTTAGCAGGCATGCAGGTACACAGCATCTATAAGACCACTTAAACCTTAAAGTTTAAGGACTATGAATATCGTTGCCGTCAGGCAGAAACCTCTTATCTCCATATTCTAACTTTTTGTGTGTTTTGTTCGTAAATGAATGCCCTACTTGACCATACTACAGCGTCACACAAAAGTAGCAGAATAGCAGATCCACAAGCTTGAAAACGTGGCGCGTTTTGAACTTGTCGATCTGCTACTTTTGCTTCTTTTGAATTTGAATCCTGAAAAGTCACAGTTTTGAGGTTTTAAAAATTGTATTTTTTTATTTTTTTTTAACTTGTTTTCACATGTTTTGACGTATCCCAAAATAGGGACACCAGGCTGAAAGTGATTAACCACCTAAACCCCAGCGTCCGTATTGTGAGCTTGTTGAGCGGTCATTTGCAGGGAACACTTTCCCCACAATAACAGAAAACAAAAAAGACACTAGTATAGAGCCCTGAGGGACTCCGGTCAACCATAATAGGGTTTAAGTGGTAAATGTTTTTTGATGGACCAAGGACTGTAGGACTATCAGATTAGTGTACAATACATTAGATTACTTTTTCTTTAAATCATGTTAAAGCTCCATGTCAGCCATTTTGTCTATAGTAGTATGGGTACAAATAGATTTGTGAAGAGCTGGACTTATAGATGGGGAGAATACATGCACCAACCCTGCTGAACTCATATGTGTTTATAATAACCCTCAGAACAACTTTAGAACCTGTGATTATCATTAAGTCCTACCGTCTCTGGCGGGTGGAAACCTCATATGTCCAAAACTGTTACTTTTCAGGATTCAAATTCAAAAATAGCAAAACCGCAAGCAAGAGACCGTGTATGTCCAAAACCATTACATTTCAGGAAATGGATAAAAAAGAACCATGTGTTCCAATGGATCCAATGTAGTTATTATTTAATCATATGCTCTTTTTAATATTTTTCATTGGTTAAATATTTATAAAAACCCACAGACACACGTAACCACTTTCAACCTGGCTATCTTTGTTTTATTTTGGGCATGTCATTATAAGTGAAAAATGTTCAATGTTGTTGTGAACATTAATCAAAAGTATAGCTAAAATATAATGCGTTGTGAAATTGGTAACATTGCTATCATGGGGAAGATGACTGTTGTTGATTGAGTATCATACAAAACTGGAGTACATCTTGGAAAGTTCTCTGTAATTGTAGATCTGTAATCTTTTTTTAATTTCAGGGGTCACAGTTTGAGATCACTGACCCCCATTTGCTAAAATGTTTTTTTTTTAATCTCTGGGACCACCCAACCTAAACTGTACAATCTTAAGTGCTCATTTGTACAAATGGAACCAAATGGACCAACAAGGGTTCGTTTGGTTCCATTTGTACACTCTCAGAGTTATAGACCTGCAAGGGTCCATTTGGTTCCATTTGTACACTCTCAGAGTTACAGACCCCGCAAGGGCCCATTTGGACCCCTCGTGGTCCCCGGACCCCGCGTTGAGATTCAGCGTTGTGTAAGCATAGTAGAACAGCAGCATTGTGGGATGAAACCCAATACAACCCCACCACGTGAAATTAATATTGTGTGTTTTTGCTTCCTTTTTTTATCTATATCATTTTCCCCCGGCCGTCACAGTTTGTTACTGAGGCTCGCGTTCACACACACAGTAATATTAGATTTCTCTCCGGTAGCTTTTTTTTATTCATTGTTAACAGCAGCGGAGGGAGCCGCTATAGTTTGTTACAGGATTATCCCTCTCATCAGATCCACTTTCCTGCACTCATCAGCAGCAAGCAAGCCGCAGCATAATTTAGACATCAACGTTTAGCTGCCACTCCGCTTTACCCAACTGAGAAACAAGTTTAGTGTCTCGCTCCCTTCCCTTAATGAGACAGACAGCCTCACTGGCCCACTTAAGACATGAAAATAGACTGTGTGGGGTGGAGGGGGGTGAGTGTTCTATGGGGAGGGGGGGGGGCGCGCTGACGCTAACGCCCGCCCGCCCCCTACTAGACATCAGAGGCTTGGATCTGTCGGTGTGCATCAGCCACTCGCAGACAGTGAGGTCTTTCTACTGTCACAGCCCCCTTGCTTAATATTCATGAGAGCAAATTGTGAGACAGTCATTTAACTCCTGTGCATGGTGTATTGCCTCTGGGCAGATCAGATCAGATCAGATCGGAGGGGAATGCTTACTCACACTGGGCTGCCGTGTGCCTACAGTACCAGGCCGCGGGCAGATAGTCATCCCACCCGTCTCTTTCTTTAACTGCCCTCCCTGGGATAATATATATATATATATATATATTTTTTTTAAATATTTATTATCCCACGATTTTGTAACCCATTTTTTCACCCAGTGCCAATTGCCTAAGCATGTAATCCTGGGCGCTACTCTCCCTCTGCCAGTCTGGGGGGATTGAAATCCTTCAATGCATAAGGAGTGAGCAGGCCGCTTCTTATCACCTGACAGGGGGGAGTTTCCCCGGTAGGACGTTGTGCGTGGAAGGAACACGTTATTCCAACGAGTTCCTTTCCCCTCCATCAGGCCAAAGGCTGACCAGGGGGAGGCAGTATAGAGACCAGGATTACTGCATATTTTTTTGTGAGGGTACCTACCCTAGGGCACACGGGGTGACCATGCAAACTCCACACAGAAAGGCCCTTTAGCCAACCCCACCCAAAAAATGCAACCCTATTATCAAAACTAGCTGGATACAGTATACGCACATAATCGTCACTGTTGGGCAGAAACCTCTTCTATCTCCATATTTCAACTTTTCATGTATTTTTTTCTGTAAATGAATGCCCTACTTCATCATTCAAGTGTCACACAAAAGTAGTGAAAATACAAGCTAGCTCATAACGTGTCGTGTTGCATGCAACGCATTGTGAGCTTGTAGATCACTATTTTAAAATGTTTAAAAAAATAACAATAAGGAAGTAACAGTTTTGGACGTGCAAGGTTTCCACCAGAGGGCAACCATATCGTCTCTGTCGGGTGGAAACCTCGTATGTGCAAAACCGTGACTTTTCAGGATTCAAATTAAAAAGTAGCAAAAGTAGCAGATCTACAAGCTCAAAACGCGTCGCTTCGGGACACTTTTCGAGCCTGCGGATCTGCCACTTTTGATGCTTTTGTGTGACGCTGTAGTATGATCAAGTTTATGAAAAAACACAAAAAGTTACAATACGGAGATAAGAGGTTTCTTCCCCCGAACAGCAATTAGTATACAGGTATAGGGGGATTTATAAAATCAGGATCATGCAAGTTCCTAGTTAGATTTGTATTTATTCTGTGTATGTTACTGTGCTGTATACAGAACAGTGATCCAGTAAATGTTTTGAGAACAGTCGTTGTGGAATTATTTTAGAAAGTCACTTTAGCAATGTATTCTTTGGGAGCATAGATCGTGCAGTAGTCCCAACAGTGCATAAACAAATGGAGCAGGATGAGGATTTGTTGAGGTGAATATAGTCGCCATTGTGTGCTCTGTGTACTTTGTGTGTACTTTGTGTGTACTTTGTGTGTACTGTGTGTGTGTGTGTGTGTGTGTGTGTGTGTGTGTGTGTGTGTGTGTGTGTGTGTGTGTGTGTGTGTGTGTGTGTGTGTGTGTGTGTGTGTGTGTGTGTGTGTGTGTGTGTGGAACTGGAGCAAGCCAGGTATGAACTCTGGGTCCCAAGCAAGCCTGTGCCCTGGGGGCGCGGAGCAGCGAGCTTCTTTAATTACCCAGGATTCCTGCTGTCACACTGTCACCGCGAGGCACCCGGTGCCACCACCGCCGCCATGCTGTGTGGAGTCCTCAAGTCGCTTGCTGCTGCGATGACAACTCAGACAATGGCCTCGCTCGCTCGCCAGATGCAACACGGGTGCCCTGTAAAAAATATGGGAACCTGAATCGATCTCTCGTTTCCCCTCTTTTCTTCTTGTTCATTCTATCGTGTCGCCCCGTCCGCTGCATCAGAATAGGCCTTTAAAGAAAGAAAAAAAAACCCAGACCAAGTCAAAGAAGAAATTGCATCTGTGAGCTATCTGTTGTCTGTGGGTTTTTTGGGGGTATATGCGTGTTGTCAGCAGCTGACTGGGTACAGTAGCACTGAATCCTTGGGCCTTGTAATGCAAACCAGCGCCCGAGAAGGGAACCAAGCCTGCATGACTTTAACACCTTGTAGGAAAACCACCACCAAGGACAGCAAGGTGTGGGCTAAACAGCTGATCCAGGGTCAGATGACTCATTTCCCTACTAATGGTTCAGGTTAGCTTCAGACACGGGGAAGCTGATCCTGTGTAAGTGATTAGGGCCAAGTTGGTCTTTCTTGGTGCATAGCAAGGAGGAAGGCAGAGCGAGAGAGAGTGCTAGTGTGCGTTCATCTGTTTACCTGAGCTCTGCTCCCATCAGCATTGATTGCACGTTTGCTTAAATGAAGCGGCCCAGTAGCTCTCAAAGCGCTCTGTCATGGTTGGTTACCCACCTCTGTCAGCTGATCAACTCCACTGTGTGTGAGGGATCGGAGCAGCATGCAGCGCCGTGGCACTGAACTATTGCTGCAGTTTCCTCACGTTGCATTGTTAAAGTGAGCACATTAGCTCGGCTGATTCATTGATTCGCGTTTGGGATTAAATTGATCATCGGTCTGTAGATATAGTATTATTAGAAAGCGATTAACCCATTAAGAGCGGAGGCCGATTCCACAAATGCCTTCTAAAATCGGTAGTTGTCACACTTTCAAGATTTTCCGAAGAATGCTCCAAAAAATGCTCACAGTGCCGCTGTGAGCTTGTATATCTGCTGTTTTTGAATAGCCAACGGTAGAAATCTAAAACTACACAGATGCTTTCCCGGTTTTAATGGGTTAAATGAAAGTGGTAGTATAGTATACAAAACTACAGTAAGACTGAAGTGATAGTGTTTATTTAATCTTGGTATCTAATAATATTGACAGATTATACTGACAGATTTTAACGCTAACTCTATGGCAGGACCTACTTCTCTTTACCTATAGTTAGTGTGCGGTCAGTTATCATCTGATATGACACATTCATGTGTCCATCTGTTATGTATTGTGCACTTATGTAGCTTCCGATTATGTAACGTATTGTAATGAGGCACAATGTTCAGTTGATTATGAAACATGAGGCCACATTGCGGATGAAGGTGATGATCTGTTATCCAAGAATACACTAAATATAGAATAGAAATAGCATCTACGGTATTTGTAGAAATACAGTATGTGCTTTCAGATCCGTTGTCAAATGTTCCATCGCCAGTAAGAGAAACTTGGACTTGGTTTAACCGACTGACCCCTAGCATCTTCTATTCTGGGCATGTCAAAATGATAGGCGAACATTCAGAGAAGCATTTGGTGCACAGGGAAAAAAGGAGGGGATCATGTGTAGAAGCCTGGGACCCCGGTCAACTGAAGTATATGGGGTTTAACCCATTAAGAACGCATACTGTGTCATTTTAGATTTTTAGCTATAACCATTATTTTATACTTTGGGCTATTCAAAAAGGTGCCGCGCTACGAGCTTGGAGATCTGCTATTGTTTCACATTTTGTGCAAATCTTTCATTTTTTCTTTTTGAAACAACATTTTTTAACTCAAATCTTTGCTTCTGGAGGTCCAATATTTTACAAATGTTCGCTTTAAAGAATAAGATTCAAAGATTTGCACACATTTTCAAGATTTTTCAAAAATAGCAAATCTACAAGCTCATAGCGCATAACTCGAGCCACGCTATGAGCTTGTATATCTGCTATTTTTGAATAGCCAAATAAATCTAAAATGTCAGATACTTTCCTGGTCTAAATGGGTTAAGTGGGTAAAATGCCCTGCTATAGTCTGATGTTACGTACGTGTAGTATTCTGTCTTTAGAAACACTGTCATATATAATGTAGGCATATGTAATTGTTTAACCTTATAGATCTGGGCTTGTGACTAGTCTGAAATCTGAGCTAGTCACTGCTTGGCTGAATAGCCCAGAAAATGTGGGCGTTCTCACCTCACTCAAGGAATACCATTATGATACCCTTGAGCAGGGCACTTCTATGCTGCTATCATTTCAGTTGAGATTTTCAGAGAACACATGTATGTTCCTGTTCCTTCTATGTGGCAGTTGTCATTCCATAATAAAACATATACAGCATTTTTATGTATGCATGTGGAGGAGGGCAGTGGGCATGTGTACATTGTACAAATCGTTGCTGTCGGGCGGAAACCTTGTATGTCCAAAATTGTTCTGTTTTAAAGTAGTGAAAATAGCAGATCTACAAGCTCACAACGCAGTCGTATCGACTATTTTCACTACTTCTGTGTGACAGTGTAGTTTGATGAAGTATGGCATTCATTTATGAAAAAACAAACTATGGAGATACAATGTTTCTACCCGACACCAATGAAATGTAATCCTCCCTTAACAAAGGCTAAAAAACATTTAGATTTAGAACAGAACATTAGATGAAGTATTATAGTACCTCAAAGAAATACAGCCATCCTTGTCTTCCTGCAAGAACCAGAGATGACAGATTAGAGCCAAAACAACCTCCCGTCCCCTTCTTCTCCCTCGAGATTTTCTTTCAGAAAAAAGAAAAAAAATCATAGTCAATTATAGATGCATATAATGCATTATTGAACAGTGTCATTTATTTCGCCTTTACGGTTCAGCTCATGAAGAATTTTGCCAATTACTGATTTCCTCTGGGGTAATGTAGTAAGTGGTTTGGCCTTGAGGCTGGTTGTTGGGGCGTAACACGGTGGTCTTTGTGGGGTCTTTGAGGACAAGCGTATACCTGAGACTCCGTTTATGGTATGATTTGTGTGAGCTTATAGTCAATTAGGAAAAAAAAGGCTAGGGCACTGATACGTACAGTATGGTACCCTTTACGCGTCTCCATTTCCCTTTTTTTGTAGGTTTGTAATCAAATAAATCTTTTCTAATGCTGCAGCCAGTCTGAATTGAGTTGCTTTCACACATTTTTCATATCTCAAATAGACGAATGTGGAAAACTGCAGCAACATAAATCCTAATTCAATTTCGCCAATGCTGCACGGAATAGAAGGCTTTTCAAGTATATCCACATCTTCCTTTGATCTGCTTCTCTGCAGCCCGGTTGCTGTTCTAGCATTCTTTTTTCCCAGCATTCAATTTCATATGAAATTAACTAAGTACTTTCATTTACATTTTACTGGAGACTTTGATGTCTGGGAGTTATTCATTTTTTCTGTAGGCTTTCCGGATTTCTTTTAGTCGAAGGTGCTTTAATTATGAATGAAATGTGTTGAATTGGGAACAGGTGTGTAGATATGAGGGCTGTGTTCACCAGTGTTTCCCAATTAAATGTCTCCAGCTCAAAACCCAAAAGATACATGGTCTCCTTCCAGGACCCAAACGTACAAAAATACAGCATGAATTAACCACTTAGCCCTCACAGAATTTTGAAAATAAACGATCTACAAGCTCACAACGCGTTTGATGCAATGTGTTGTGAGCTTGTAGATCTTTTATTTTTACTATGCGATTTATTTTTTGTTCTTTAAAAGTTCTGAAAAGTATTTTAAAATAATTTAAAATTTATTTGTAGGGGGTCATTTACTCACAACCCATAAATAGTGGGTCCCTGATCCTGGCCCAAAAATGGGTCCTGATTCCTGACCCATTATTTGGGAAACACTGCGTTATACAATAGTCTCAGTTTTCTTTAACTCACCCTCTCTTGATGTTGGACATCACATCATAATAATTTTGACCTAATAATCACTAAATCCTGACAAAATAAACCAAATCTCTCAAATGATCACCACCATATTTCAAACTCAAATATGAAACAATCTTTTCTTGAATGTAATATCAGTAACCCATGATTGATTTTGATAATTTGCAGTCCAAGTGAGTACACGCAACTGAAATGTCAACAAAATAAAATAAAAACAATTGTAGAACAAGAGAATAGATAACCACACACTATTTTCCATGCTCCCTCAGTGAAATGTATTAATTTATACATTTCATTGTGGGAGTATCAAAAACAGTGTGCGGATATCCTATCTTTGTTTCTTGATTTAGATCATAGTAATGAATGATTTCAAAGCTATTCTATCTTTAGAGATAGATTCCCCATCAGTGGTGGACAAAGTACTTGCAACCCCAGGATTTGAGTGAAAGTATTATATTATATCTCTGCTGTCCGGCAGGAACCAGCTAACTCCAAAATGTTAATTTTTCAGGAAATGAGAAAAAAGAAAAGAAAATTGAGTTAGGAGATTTTGTTCATCATTGATAATAACAGCTGAATGGACCTCCAAGCTCACAATGAGGTTGGAGGTCAAAAGGGGGTGGAGCCTGGAGTCAGCTAAACCAGCTAACTCCACCCCCCTTTGCTGGAGTTAGCTGGTTTAGCAGAACGTTTGAGGATCCAATGGAGTTAGCTGGTTTTGTCATAGGCACTTTTTAATACTTTTCATTGGTTCAATATTTTTTTTACCGTAAACGGTGTTCAATAGCACTGATTTATGGAAAAAAATGCAAAAGCGTCAAAATGGAGTTAGCTGGTTCCTGCCGGACAGCAACGACTCCTGGTCAAATATTACTCCACTACAAGTGAAAGTTGTCATTTGTTAAACTACGATAGTACTTGCTTTTAAAAATACTTAAGTATTCAAATGTACATGCTTTTAAAAAAGTATTTGAAATTACTAAGTACATTTTATTTGTATTATCAATGCATTGCTGTATACAATTTTAACTTTAGACATTTTCAAAAGATATAAATCATAGTGAAAATAGCAGACCTACAAGTTCACAACACACCGTGATGCGACACGTTGGGAGCTTGTAGATCTGCTATTTTCACTATTTTAAATAGAGCTCGTTTATACTACTTTTTCCCTTCCTAAAAATGTTATGGTGTCAAAAGTACAATATTTGTCTTTGAAATTTAGTGGAATGAAAGCTAATAGAGCCTGCCTGCTTGCTCAGGGGATAAATTGAATCTTGACCATCAGGTAAAAATGTGTGCCAGATCCTGTGTCTAGGTGAGACATGACCTTTGACACAATCTAAATATCTCCATAGAAGAGCTGGGTGACAAAATACCCAATTGTATAAGTTATATTGTATTAACATACTCTACCTTACACATTGGACAAAATTACATTTTATTAATAAAAAAGTTACATGGTGCCGCTTTAAGTACAGTACTCAAGTAAACATAAAAACTTGTTTAAAACCTTATAAAGTCAATGCAAGCTTCCACACCAGTTTCGCGGAGCTAAAAAAGCGTCTTTTAATTATTCGGAACGAGTCCGAATTTTGCGTATATTCGCATATTCGCCGGTGTGTAACCGCCTTTACTGTCCAACAGGGTTTTGATCCACTCACCAACCCCACCCCACCCACAGCTCTGCTCTGTATTATCGACAGAACACTGGGAACATTGATATTCCCTGCACCAGCTGGGGAAGCGAAAGAATTAGAATTTAATATGGCTTTTGATGTATTAATTTCGCTGCCCCTGCCGCTTGCCACAGATTCCAATATAGCACACATAGCACAATAACCAGATCCATTTGAAAAGACCCAGTTGTGTCCAAAAACAACAACCCCAAAACCAACAACATCGTAAAGAAACCGTATAGCATCGTTGCTGTCAGGCAGAAACCTCTTCTCTCCATATTTGAACCTTTTCAGTGTTTTTCGTAAATTAACGCCCGACTTGATCATACTACAGCGTCACACAAAAGCATGAAAAGTAGCTGATCGACAAGCTCAAAAAACGGCTCGGAACACGGCGTAAAGCGACGTGTTTTCAGCTTGTCGATCTGCTACTTTTGCTGTTTTTGAATTTGAATCCCGAAAAGTAACAGTTTTGGACACCCGACAGTAGACGATATGCACAGAAACCACTTTACTTCAAAGTGTGTTCCTCTGCAAAGCGCTTCCTCCCGTTCCAACGATAAATGTCAAGTTTGAATGAAACAGCCTTCCTATGTAACATTCTCAGGTCTGCAGTGAGTTGTAAAGTTGGAGGCCAGCAGCACACTGAAAGTATTGCTGTAAATGTTCACATCAGTGATGGGGGGTTATTTCACTTTTCAGTACATCTGGCGGTTCAACTGGGATTTCTCAATATCCATCCTTTACAACTGGATTTACCACTCGAAAAGCTGGATAGCTGCCATTTTACATCTAGAAGTTAACCCATCTACTAATCGTCTTCTAAATCCTAACTGGTTTCTGAAAAACGTATGTCGCTATAATATCAGTGGTGCCCAAACTTTTTCATGTCAAGGACCCCCATCTCAAAATATTTGGTTCCAGCCAGGGACCCCCCCCCCCCCTCCAGAAGCAAAGATTTGAGTTACAAATTTTCGCTTTAAAAAATATAGGCCTACATATTCAAGGATTTACACAAATAAAAAAATAAAAAAATAAAAATCAGATCTACAAGCTCATACAGTAGCTATGAGCTTGTAGATCTGCTATTTTTGAATAGCCGAAGACATCTAAAAAATGAGTTGCGTTCCCGGATTGAATGGGTTACAGTAAGTGAATTGAAATTTACTGACCCAAACGCAAACACTGAATTCTTAGTATGTATTTTATGTAGCTAATCGTTGACATGAAAGTATACCATTATTATTATTATTATTTTTCATCTCTGTCTCTGTCAGGTGGAAACCTCATATCTCCAAAACTATTACTTTTCAGGATTCAAATTCAAAAATAGCAAAAGTAGCATATCGACAAGCTCGATACGCGTCGTTTCGCGCTGCGTGTTGAGCTTGCAGATCTGCTACTTTTTATGCTTTGTATGATCAAGTAGGGCATTAATTTACGAAAAAACACAAAAAGTTAAAATATGGAGTATAGAGGTTTCTGCCCGACAGCAACGATATATCAATCGTAGATATTCCTCACAGAAACGTAGTAATAGTTGCCCGGAGTCCCCCAGGGCTCTATACTAGTTCTGCTCCTTTTTTCCCCTCAACACCAAATCTTTGCATCGAAAATAGTTGATCTACAAGCTCCACAACACGGCATGTTCTGAGCTTGTAGATCTGCTATTTTCGCCCCAACTTTCGCCCCCAAGAACAGGGAAGTTAGAGTTCACGTGATTAAAAGGAACTCACAGCTATGCACACAGTTGATTGGATCATATTGCTTTCCTTTGTAACGAGTGAATGTATGCATGGTATGAAATATCAGTGATGCTGTTGAATGAATGATCCTTTAGCAAACATTTCTCAAGATTAAGATTTTATGTAGCCTGCCGTGTCAGATGGATATATAGGGTTTACTGTATCAGAACATATTAGACAGGATGACAAATTATGACAGAAATTATAAAATGTTTTAATCAACTGATCAGAATCAGTCTGTGTGTCTGTGTGTGTGTGTGTGTGTGCCGTGCGTGCGTGTCCTTCACGGATCTCGATAACTGCCCGACAGATCGACTTCAAACTCTGTGTCCGTCAGTCTGATTTTGCAGTTGGTCAGAATTTGGTCAGAATTGTCTATATATGGGCATCCCTATATTTGGGCAAATACTGATGACATCAGGGATCTCCATATATGGGCATAAAAGGGACACACGCAGAACACATACAGTATTAGAGATCTCCATATACAGTATGGGTACATCGGGTACTCTGACAATGGGTACAACGGGATAACCTGATGTGGCATTCATTCACAACTTGCATCGTTCACGATTTGCATAATTCCAGAGTTGGTGGAGTAGGTTATTGGGCCGCCCTGTGGGTTCCCAAAAATTTGTAGTGCCACGACCGCCCAAAATAATCATATTTGAACTGGGGACCCCACACCCTGACAAGCACTTGGAATTGTAGGCACTACATTTAGTTTGACTCGGTTCCACAGATAAATATTGTGAAAATAGCCGAACTACAAGCTCACAGCGAGGCGTTGTGAGCTTGTAGATCGGCTATTTTCTCATTTGCCTATTTTTTACATAATATTTGATCATTTGGCAAATTTGATATTAAAAAGGCCTTAAAAGTCATTAAAATGTTATAACAATTTAATTGTAACTTTATAAATGTGCAGATACCCTGTATACACTTATACGGTATGCTGGTTTGTTTACTGTTGAGTGAGAAAACAATGTTGCACATTAAGCTAATCATCTGGGGACCCCCCAAAATAATTTGGGGACCCCCCTGAGGGTCCCAACCCCCAGTTTGGGAACCACTGGTATAGGCAGTTACTGTAGTAGAATTCAGCATTAGTAAATCAGTAAATTGAATCTAACATCACAAATGTTCTCTAAAGGGGTTCCCTGGAATAAAACCTTTTATAATGGCTTCTGAGGCCTAATAATACGATCAATTTCGAGGTCCTTAACATGAAAATGTTTGACAACCACTGGTCTAGACTGAGTGGCTGGGAAGTATTCCACTAAACTGTACAACAATGATTCATTCACATGAGCAAATATCTGCGGTACTGTATCAGCTATTGTCATTCAGAGAACATGCCTGACTTGGATCGTTTCTCTAGTGCAGTGGTTCTCAAAGTCGGGTCCTTTGAGGGGGGGGGGGGGGGGGGGGGGGGGGGGGGTTCCTGGGGGTCCCCAGCAAGATCATTTGAACCACTTTATCCATATGTTGGCTATTCAAAACCTATTTTAAAAATATAACATTTTGAATTATTTCGTTTTTATTTAACACAAATCTTCTCTTCCGGGGGTCCCTGGCACAAAACATTTTCAGATGGGGGTCCACGGCCATTTACATAATTGATTTGGGGGTCCTTGCCACAAAACAGTTTGAGAACCACTGCTCTTGTGACACTGGTGTAATGAAACAGTAACTGCGACGCATTGGCTGGCTTGTAGATCAGCTATTTTCAATGCTGCGTGACACTGGCACACAGCTAACTATAAATCACCTATAATGAACAGTAGGATGGCAGAGAGGTGGAATGGGAGCAGCAGATTTGCATTTATCCCTAAATGGCCGTGTCTAATGGGAGGCCCCTGATGTCAGACTTTTTTTTATCTCAGGATTCCCCTGTGTGTGTGTGTGTGTGTGTGTGTGTGTGTGTGTGTGTGTGTGTGTGTGTGTGTGTGTGTGTGTGTGTGTGTGTGTGTGTGTGTGTGTGTGTGTGTGTGTGTGTGTGTGTGTGTGTGTGTGTGTGCGTGCGTGCGTGCGTGCGTGCGTGCGTGCGTGCGTGATTGTAGCCTGCATCGTGCGTGCACGTGATTGTAGCCTGCATCGTCTCTGTCGGGTGGAAACCTCATATGTCCAAAACTGTTACTTTTCAGGATCCAAATTCGAATATAGCAAAAGTAGCAGATCTACAAGCTCAAAAAAACTTGCAGATCTGCTACTTTTGATGCTTTTGTGTGACGCTGTAGTATGATCAAGTAGGGCGTTAATTTACGAAAAAACACAAAAAGTAAAAATATGGAGATAAGAGCCCGACAGCAACGACATGCAGGCACTATGAGTCATATCCGTGGTGTCTGGTGTGTGTGTGTGTGTGACCAGAGAGCTAGCTGTCGTGTGGGCAAGGTTTGGTCTTGTCTGCGAGGCTGCAGCCGGATAATTCACACTTCCACGTATACGGCCGCGTGCGTCGCCTGCCCGGAAATCAGTTATTTTCCTCTCATGACGAAGTGTGAATTAGACTTAATGGTTGAACAAGCGCCGCTATACGCTGCTGCTCATTAAGGCACTAACACAGACACAGAGCCACACAACCAGAGCATCTCCTGTCCTCACAACCCCCGGCGCTGCCCACAACCAGCTCTGATCAAATTGACAGATTGACCGAAATAGATAAATACAGTAGATTGATGAATGGTTAGACAGACGAACGGATAAACAGGGACTGCAGGCAGGCACCCAGGTAAATATGGAAGGATTTTCTCCTCTCCTAACAGCAAATGACACCTTCAGATCATCTCTTCAGACTCCACCTCAGCCCCTAGCACTTAAAGGGGGAGACCACTCGTTTTCAACATTGAACTATGTCTTTAATACACCTTAGAGCTGTTGTGTGGAAACAAGAAACCCCCCCCCCCCCCTTCTGTGTTGCCTAGAACTGGATAATTGATTGAGGTCATGTGATCAGTGACATACGCAGGGTGTACTTTTGGCTGAGGGGGCAGAGCCAAAAGTACACACAACAGCTCTAAGGTGTATTAAAGACATAGTTCAATGTTGAAAATGAGTGGTCTTTCCCTTTAAGGCCTTGTGTCCACGAGATGTTTTTTCCCCGTGTTTTTTTTTCTTTCATTTTTTTACGGGAGCGCCACGTTTTGGGAAACTCCAGCAGCTTGGCGTTGCGCTATGGGCATCTACCTTGCACTGGCACGTGTTTCAATGATCAGATTGTTATTTAGCATATTGGTTAGACAGATGCTAGGTTCATGGTTTACCTGGTATCGTAGTTTCATGAGGCACTACACTATCCGTCTGCATTCTATGTATGCGATTATTTATCTTCCTTATGTTAAGTCGCTCTGGATAAGAGCGTCTCCTAAATATCTAAATTGTGAATTGTATACCTCCTGAGTGTTATATTGTTTGTATGAATACTGATGGCTTTATACCTTGTCGCATGGCGCGGTCTCTCGCAGAAAGTCACAACAGCGTACACTACAGTATACACATTAGGCTCTAGAACTACTCAAGCAGAGAAAAGGGGTTGGAAACGGTTGCGATCTGAATCCTTGTTAGGAATTTATGAAGTGCTAAAATGTTTTCTCCCCTGGGGAGGGTCCCATGATGGAGCCCGGCTGCCGGTGGCCTGGTGGTGACACTGTAAAACCTAGTTTATGCTCTGTTGCACGACGGTGTCGCGTGTCGAAAATAGCAGACCTGCAAGCTCACAACGTGTCGCAGCGCGCGAGCTTGTAGGTCTGCTATTTTTGACGTGCGACACCTATAATACAAATTTCAGAATGCCAATCTGTTCAAAATAATTTCTGGGACTGGGAAAGCGTCTGTGTCATTTTAGATTTCTTTGGCTATTCAAAAATAGCAGATCTACAAGCTCATGAGCTTGTAGATCTGCAATTGTTTTGAAAAATCGTGAACATTTGTGCAAGTCTTTGAATATATATATTTTTTAAAGCGAACATTTTTAAATTTCAAATCTTTCCTTCTAGGGATTCTACAATTGTCTTCTAAATCCCAACTGTTTTTTTTAAACGTATGTTGCTATATATCAGTGGTGCTCAAACTTTTTCATGCCAAGGACCCACAAAATGATATGTATTTTAAGATTTCAGTTAAAGATGGACTGGACTCCTGCACTCTGTCAGCAGCAGAATCTGTCCTTAGTACATGTACATAATACATACATGGAAGTTAGCGTAATCTTTCTCTTTCTGTCTTTTATCTTTAGCATATCCTTTATATGACCATTTAGGATAACATCTCTGTGCATAAGAGGTGTCCAAGATGACACCTCAGGAGGCTTCTGACCTCCTGGTCTGCAACACTGATTTTATGCTTAATCTTCTTTATTGTGACCACTTCACCCTGACTGGATATTCATATTTTTCTGTAATACGCCTTTGTGTGACGATGTATGAATTGGACATAAAAGACATTTATACTGCAGAGCCGATGTGTCCTTCAGCAGCCATATGGAGAGCTACATGCACTAAACACACCCGTTTCTCAAACATTTTCATGCCAATGACGCCCCTAATTCATTGGTTCTCAAAGTGGGGTCCGGGGACCCCAAGGGGTCCTTGGAGGGATACCAGGGGGTCCCCAGCAAAATTAGTTAATAAAGCGTCACAATTATTTTAACCCCTTTATCCGTATGTTATACTTTGGCTATACTTTGGAAAATCTTGAAAATTTGTGCAAATCTTTAAAAAAAATGTAACACAAATCTTTGCTTCTGGGGGGTCCCTGGCACGACACATTTTCAGGTGGGGGTCCGCGGCCACATACATATCAATTTGGGGGTCCTTGGCACGAAAAAGTTTGAGAACTACTGCCCTAATTGATATGTAATTGGTGGCGGACACCCGCTTGAAACGTTTTGTGCCAGGGACCTCCTATAAGAGAAGATTTGTCATTTACAAGCTCGCGCAATACGACTTAAGTGTGGCAGTGTAACTTGTTCCTCATTTTGCTAGTTGGGACCCCTTGGAACCCCACCTCCAAGGACCGCCGGGGGTCCCTGGACCCCACTTTGGGAACCACTGCACCAAAAGAAACACGCAGACATGAACACATCGTCTCTGTCGGGTGGAAACCTCATACAGTATCTCCAAAACTGTTCGTTTTCAGGATTCATATTAAAAAATTGCAAATGTAACAGATCTACAAGCTCAAAAAACATCGCTTCACGCCGCGTTTTCAGCTTGTAGATCTGCTTTTGATGCTTTTGTGTGACGCTGTAGTGTGATCAAGTAGGTCGTTAATTTATGAAAAAACACAAAAAGTGAGAATATGGAGATAAGAGGTTTCTGTCCGACAGCAACGACGTACTGTACACACCTCTCTCATGCACGCACGCACACACACACGCACAGCCATGCTGTGCTGTGCTGTGCTGTGCTGTGCTGTGCGAGTGGCCACAAGACCATCATCCTCTGGCCGCGTCACTCAGAAATCAAACACATAGCAATTACCAGTGAGCCCTGCCGGAGCTAATTGGTCCCACTTTGTCATGTCTCACCCTCCTTCCCTCTGGAGACATGCTCCCGCACACAGATGCATTTAACATCATTCTCTGGAACTGTGTGATGCACACTCGAATCAAAGCATGGAGCATAATCAAGGCTTTTTTTCCTGCAAGGCAACCGACCTTATTTCATAATTGATAGCGCTTTATGTTGATTTAATGCTGCCGTGCTCCCATGGAGGGGAGCACACATGAAGAGTTCTTTGCTAAAACAACTCAGCATCACTAGATACTGCATACAAAAATGACATTAAAAGCCTTATTGCCTGAAAACCATTTCTAAAATAGTAAAAAAAAAAAAAGACCCAGCCAGTCTGTTAATGTGTCATCTTCTTGCCTTTTTCAAACTTCAGATACCTTTTTCTTTTAATGAATCCTTTATCTGCAAAACAACATGTTTTTCCCTTTGAGTGGAACTGTGTTGCATTGCACGTTCTCTCTTAGGCCTGTCACAATTATTACATAAAGGCCTGATCACAATTATTTTTGCATAAATCGTTAGAATTGTTTCCATTCATCTGTATGAAAATAGCTGGATAAGTTAACAGAAATGTCATATTTTCGTCTCTGTCGGGTGGAAACCTCATGTCCAAAACTGTTACTTTTCAGGATTCAAATAAAAAAAATTGCACAAGTAGCAGATCTGGAAGCTCAAAACGCGTCGCGTTGTGAATTTTTGATATGTGACGCTGTAGTATAATCAAATAAGGCGTTCATTTACGAAAAAACACAAAACGTTAGAACATGGAGAGAAGAGGTTTTTGCCCGACAGCAACGAGATCCATCATTAATTACACCTTGTTGTTCACGCTCTTTTAACCAGTGCTAACCTGGCATCTGGCAAAATTACTATACATTTTTCTAAAATTGTAAAAACCTTTTAAACATTGATTTATTTTGACTATTGGTGCCGGTCAGTGTATTTCAGTGATAGCCTTTTAAGTTATTGATGTCATATTTACCCAATATTTGTTTCCAAAGCCTAAAAGCTAGGCAATCAGACATTTTATTTTGTATTTATCTGTTCCAATGTTCAATGCCAAAACCCCTCACAATTACAGACATGATTGAACTCTTCACACATTTCGTCACTTTTCCGGATCTTTTTCTGAAAAGCCCCCCCCTTTGTTTAGTGTGAATAGAGGCCAATTCACACCTGGCACCATTTCACACTTGGCAAATCCCCCCCCCCCCCTTTGTCTGTGACGATGCTTGGATAATTCACTGATGTTTAACTGAAATGCCAATGGCAGGGTCTCTGAAACTTTTAATTGCAATCATTTGTACGACAATTGTCAACAAAAAACGTCCCGTTGGTCAGGTCAGGTGACGGCCGTACTTCTCTCTCCTCCGTTTTTGCAGTTTTTAGTGAAGACCTACATTCCAGCCTGTACTTCGTCAATGCATCTCTGCAAGAGGTAGTGTTCGCCAGCACCACAGGGACCTCGGTGCCCTGTCCGGCCGCGGGCGCGCCGCCCGCCTCGCTGCGCTGGTACCTGGCGACGGGCGAGGAGATCTACGATGTGCCGGGCATCCGCCACGTCCACCCCAATGGCACGCTGCAGATCTTCAACTTCCTGCCCTCCAGCTTCAGCAAGCTGATCCACGACAACACCTACTACTGCACTGCCGAGAACCCCACGGGCAAGATCCGCAGCCAGGATGTGCACATCAAGGCAGGTTAGTGCCGTCGCTGTCGCTCGGAGGCTAACGTTCAGTGGTGGGGAAGTAGGCGGGGGGTGGAACAGTAAATCGCTGTTGTCGGGCAGAAACCTCTTGTCTCCATATTTTACCTTTGTTTTTTCTTTTCGTAAATTAGACCCTACTTGACCACACTACAGCGTCACAGATCTGCTCCTTTTGCTGTTTTTGAATTTGTATAGTGAAAAGTAACTGTTTTGGACATGAGATTTCCACCCGACAGAGACTCATTCGAAGTAATTGATTTAATCAATTATAAAAAATAATCTATCATCATCGTTCACGCTGTGAGCTTGTAGATCGTCTATTTTCACTAATTTTGCTTGACATCATTGTGCGACAAAGCATAAAAATAAGACTAAAGTGGTTAATTGATTTGATGATACATAGATTTTTTTTAAAAGACAAAAAAAACTAGCTTTGCTTGAATCGTTAGAATAATTGCTATGAAAATAGTCAATCGTTGCAGCCCTAGTAGAAAGTAATGAAGGACATTTACTCATTAATTATACTTATAACCACATGACCACATGACACTACCCTAGCATCCCTATTCAGGGGTGAAAATAGTAAGTATAGGGTTTAAGGAGTTAATTACAATTTTGAGGTACTTTTTCTTCACTTTGAGTATAATTTCTTAATATTCATACTTCTATTCCATTACATTTCACTACAAATATTGTAATGTTTACTTCACTACAATTATTTAGTTAGTAGTTACTTTGCAGATTTAGATTCTTAATACAAAACATAAATGAACTACTAAATGATTATGTATTATTATATATCACAATACTATACGATATTAGAGTTCTCAAATTCTGCCCCAACCCGACCCTACCCGACCTGACGTTTTTTTTCAAAAATGTATGCCAATTAGTCGGGCCGAGCCACGCCTCGGGTTCCGTGAAAAATAAAAAGAATAAAAATCTATTACCCCCAAAAAAGAAATGTCAACTGCCGACGGAAATGGCAGTGGATGCGTTGGATGCAGCTCAAAGTGAAATTTACTCACGTATCTACTTTGCCGCCTGAACTTCCGAGCCCGTGTTGTAAAAAAATACCTGCCGAAAATGTCCAAAACTCAAACATTGAAAATTGGCGAAAGTGAATTTTTTCAAGATGTTTTGGCCATTATCTCTGGAACGGAAGGTCCAATCTGCTCAGTTCAAAACGTGTTGGATGCGTGACTTTGAGGACATTAAGCACACAGTGACACCTTTTCTGTTTTTTGGGGTTTTCAGGCCTAAAATTATGGTAATTGTTCGGGCCGGGACCTGTTCGTGCTGGCCCAGTTAGGGCCCAGTTAGGCCGGGCCTTAATTTTCAGGCCCGTTAAGGACTCTATACGATATATCATCATCATACAGTATCATGATCGCACCAAATATTATGTGATTTGTTTCACAAATAGTGAGATATGTTTTGCAATGCTTTTGTGTGCAGTCAGTTTTCTCTTCTTCCTCGGCAGTGTCACGAGAACCCTACACGGTGCGTGTGGCGGACCAGAAGGCCATGAGAGGCAATGTGGCGGTCTTCAAGTGCATTATCCCCGCCTCCGTGGAGGCCTACGTCACTGTTGTATCATGGGAGAAAGACACGGTCTCGCTCAGCTCAGGTAAGAAAAAGACCCCTCGTGTATTTCGTCGATGTCACTAAATATTCGATTGGCGTCGATTGGCACTAAATATTTAGAACACAACGTGAAGGTTCTCATGCTCCACGAGTTTTGTCGACAGAACCGTGGTTATTACGGCGTGTTCGACAAGCTTCCGCCTCAGTAGCCGCCTCCCCTACGCGGTAAAATCTGCAGTGTTAATTCATCCATTTATGTGACTCTGAGAGAGAGAGTGTACAAATGGAACCAAAACAGAGGGTCCATTTGGTTCCATTTGGTTCCATTTGTACCACTCTCAGAGTTAAATTAATGAACCCTTGAGATTTTTTTTACTGTGGTTCTCTGCACTGCTGTGTGCTCCATGTGGACACTCTGTGCTCTCGCTCTCTCTCTCTCTCTCTCTCTCTCTCTCTCTCTCTCTCTCTCTCTCTCTCTCTCTCTCTCTCTATGACTCATCTCACCTGCTTACTGTCATCGTCAGCCATTACCAGGGACTCTGGCTGGCTGGCTGTGTGGTCCTGTCCTCTCACTAGCCACAGGATGTTGATATCTGTCACAACCAATC
This sequence comes from Gymnoscopelus braueri, assembly GCF_963280865.1. Classification (NCBI taxonomy): domain Eukaryota; kingdom Metazoa; phylum Chordata; class Actinopteri; order Myctophiformes; family Myctophidae; genus Gymnoscopelus; species Gymnoscopelus braueri. The sequence goes on along the minus strand of NC_137606.1, from coordinate 16,293,205 downwards.
ACTGAGCTTATATAGTCCTCCTCGCTCCCTCTCTCTCTCTCTCTCTCTCTCTCTCTCTCTCTCTCTCTCTCTCTCTCTCTCTCTCTCTCTCTCTCTCTCTCTCTCTCTCTCTCTCTCCTCCACCACCAGTCCTACCATCACCACACCGACCCCAACCGACTTCCATTTTGACTCCACTGAGGGGTAAAGTGGAATGGTTTACATAGCCTCATCATTGACCTATTTACCCTCTGGCGGCTGAAACCTACTGCACAGCATGATAATGCAAAAAAAGGAAAGTAAGGAAAAAAAAGACATCAGATCTTTTTTCTGCGCCGAAGCTAAATGGGATGCTTATCTCTTTGATTGCTTCCTGCGCTGCCCGCCGGCAGGGTTTTTAGCTCCATACTGCGGCCGTTCGTGGGTTCGTTCGGGGACCTGTAAGTGAGCACTTGATGTCATTTGACTGAGGGCTAGAATCTGGGGACGGACTGTGTTTTTTTTTTTTGTGGCATTTTAAATGCGTCTGCTCGAGCATGAAGATGTGTCCTCTGATCCATGCCAGTGACTTCATTTACTCACAGTATACTGGAGATCTACTCTTCGCTCTGGCAGCCAGTCAGATACGTACTGTGTGTGTGGCCTCATCTAATGGATGGCAAGAGAGAATAAGGGGGCATACACATAATTATATCTTTGCTGTCGGGCGGAAACCTCTTATTTGCCTATTCCAACCTTTTGGGGTTTTTTTCTCCATAAATTAACGCCCTGCTTGATCAAAATACAGCGTCACTCAAAAGCATCAAGTAGTGGATCCGTAAGCTCGAAACACGGTGGGAATTTGAATCCTGAAAAGTGACCGTTTTGGACATGAGGTTTCCACCCGACAGAGACGAGTATCTACTTATATAAAGGGCACATTGCTACTTCCGCCGCTGACGCCCACAGCCATTCCATTCATTTGGACCTCTCGCCTGCTGACGCCATACCCACAGCATTGATTTCGACTAAACACAACAACTACATCTGACATCTCACCACAACACCAGCCACAACGTGCACGCTGAATTTACGGGTGGCGTAGGGCACTTCTCATTGCTCACTACACATTTTCCACCTCGCAACATAATTGTTACATTCTGTGTATTTAGTATATGGAGAATAATTACATATTTCATGTTTTCCAATGGCAACCTGTAGTGCTACCCGTACATTGATTTCCAGATGCACGTTTTTGTAGAATAAGTGCATTTCGAACATTTTCATTACTTTTTGATCATTTTGATATTGTTTTGACATAAATCTTCTGGGGGTCCCTGGCACAGAACATTGTCAGATGGGGGACCGCGACCAAATACATATCAATTTGGGGGTCCTTGACATGAAAAGGTTTGAGAACCACTAGTCCAGCTGGTTGCTGGGCTCTACCGTTGTGGATTTTATTCCATTTCACAAGAGAAGGTGGAGAGTAATCTTCCACCTCACTCTCATGGCCTTCATGAGGGTCCACCTAGCCTGGTTGCCATGGCAGCGTACCATACAGTTTCAAAGCACAACTTAGGACTCGGCAATATGACTTCAAATCAATATCACCATTATGTTCAACCGTTTGCCTTGATTACGATTAATCAATGAACTTTCTTTTTTTATTTAAACAGTGAAAATAGCAGATCTACAAGCTCGCAACACGCCATGCTGCGACGTCTAATAGATCAGCTATTTGTTTCTCTATTTATGTCCTCAACCTTTGTACAATGAAGTATAACACAGGGTTTAAGTGGTTAATCAGACTAATTGATTTAGTCGATTATGAAACATCTTTTAGAATTCTTTTGATAAAGAAAATCATTTAAAAAAAATAAACTTGCTTCTGGATTATTCAGTTATAACTCAACCTGGTTCTAAATATCAGTTTTGATATATTTTTGGATAATTGCCAAGCCCTACCACACTGTATTGCAGGTCAGGGAGAAAAGTAGGGGGGGGGGGACAGGGACAGGACGTAAAAGTGGCTGCAGTTTGTGTATTGTTCCTCTGTACTGAAAAGTTATCCCACCTAAAAGGTATTTATTGTATTGCCTATCCAAAATGACTCCTTTTTCTTTATTTTTTTCAGGCGGCTTGTAGAATATGCACTTTACGTTTTGATGGATCTCACTGTCTGGCTCATTGTTCTTGTGAGGTTTCTTTTTTAGCAAGCATTCAAAAGAACATCGATATTGGATTACCCATGTTTATTCCAATAAACAGTGCGGCAGGCGAGGCCTGTCAAAGGCATGAGCACACGGTCAAAATCACTGCTGGTCGGCAATAAATATTTAATGGTCGATTCTTGATGCATGAGCGAATGCACCTTGCGCTGTTATGAAGAAGGCATGCCAGGGCTACATGGTGTGCGAGTGTGTGTGTGCGCACACACACTCGCATGCGTGGGCCTTTGTATTGTGTGTGCATCTGTGTGATGGAGAGAAGAGGGAGAGAGAAAGCGAAAAAGAGAGCATGAGGTTATCAACGGTCTTGACAATGCAGACTCTGCTCAGTTTGACCCAGCCTAGTTTTCCTTTTTCCGAATCCTTTTTTTCCCCTCTTTTTCTTTTTCTTTTTTTCTCTTCTCTTTCTTCTTCAATTTTTCATGAAAGAAGACCAGGTCTCAGTGGACATGAAATAAAGCTATCCCACAGCCATGCTAAATTATTAATCTCAGTTTTTTTTTGTTGGGAACAGTAACATCAAGCACACATCATCATCACTGTTGTTCATCAGAATGAAAGGAAGAATGCAGCAATGCTCACAGTCCATTCAACTCACAGTGCAGCAACCCGGATGGGTTCTTTGTGCACAAAAATAGTGAGAATAGTGAAAATAGAGAGAAAATAATCACAAATATTTATTATAGCCATATTTATATGGCTATAATGCAGATGAACATCCATTATTTAGACACTGCTGTTTTTGTTCTCTTTTCAGCTGTCAAATACCATTGAAATGTCTGTAGTACTGATGCAGGCTATAGATCATTGGTCCTTGGGGGGTTCCAGAGGGTCCCCAGCAAAAGTAGTTAGCATAGCATCATAATCATTTTAGCCACATTGTCCATTTATATGTTGGCTATTAAAAAATAGCATAGCTCAAAGCGTGTCACTTCGTGCCCCACTGCAAGCTTGTAACATCTGCTATTTTAGAACATAATTGAAATATATCTAAAATGTATGGAAGATTTTTTTAAACACAAATCTTCTCTTCTGGGGGTCCCTGGCACACAATATTTTCAGATGGGAGCCAAATACATATTCATTTGATGGTCCTTGGCATGAAAAAGTTTGAGAAACACTGTTCTAGATTACTGCTAGCGTGAACTCACAAATAGGGATTTTTTAAGCTGCTACAGTAAACGTTTTATGAACATCAGTGCTACGCAATTTAGGCATACATACACACTCACTTAACTGTGTGTAATTTTTTTAAATTAATATTGTAAATCTAGCATTTTCAAATGATTTCAGCAAGCAGAGGGGAAAGCAACTGGAAATCTACGGCTAATAAAATCCTGAATATCCTGCGACGTGCGATTCACATCATGGTCAAAAATAGATGCATAATTACAGACTAGGTCCTGTCTTCATTAATCAGCTGTGATTGAAAAGTTAATTACAATATGAATTACCTCTCTGAATAAAGAACTGCTTAGTAGTCATTTGAAGCGGCCTGTTTTCAATGTGAATGAGCGCGGGCCGGCGAGCTCGCCGCTCCCTAATGTTGCCACTAACATACCATTAACCTGTCATGCATTTTCAAATGGACCTCTCACAGCACGTCCGCTTTCAAACGCTCGGCTCTGCTCGTCTCTTCGCCCGCTTTTGATAAACAATTGACAGAGCTAATAGAGAGATGAAAGACGCAGGGAAAAAAAGAGGAGAGGGGGAGGAGGAGGAGGAGGAGGAGGGGGGTAGGATGTGGAGAAGGGGCTGGGAGGAGATGCTGCCTGTCATTTATATGGTGGGCCTAATGCATTTGGCCTGCTTGTCTTCCTTTTGTTTATCTTTGTGTGTGTGTGTGTGTGTGTGTGTGTGTGTGTGTGTGTGTGTGTGTGTGTGTGTGTGTGTGTGTGTGTGTGTGTGTGTGTATGTGTATGTGTGTGTGTGTGTGTGTGTGTGTGTGTGTGTGTGTGTGTGTGTGTGTGTGCGTGCGTGCGTGCGTGCGTGCGTGTGTTTTTGTTCCTGACATATGCCATGATTTTTAGCAGCCTCTGCTGGTCATTACCGTCACTGCAGGCGGTAGTTCCTGGCCAAACAGGAAACCGGTGCATTTCCGCCTCCGTTTTCCGGCCAGATGACGTCATTTTCGCGGGAAAGTCCCCCTCGACACCGTTCAATAGAAAATATATAAATAAAAGGCTTTCGGGGGTGAAATTCATGGAGTGGGTGTTGTGAAACTTTTG